>NC_068287.1:28105311-28415887 GCF_025860055.1 Xyrauchen texanus
AAACTAATCTGAAATTAAAAATCAAAATGCAAAATGAAATAAAAATCTAAACTAGTGAAATTGTCAAAACAAAATAATCCTGAATGATACATAGATATAGATTCCATCCATCCATCCATCGTCAACCGCTTATCCTGTGTACAGGGTCGCGGGGGGCTGGAGCCTATCCCAGCTAAAGGCGGGGGACACCCTGGACAGGTCGCCAGTCCATCGCAGGGCATAGATATAGATTAATCTATATAATTTAATATTCCATGAAATGCTGCTCTCTCTGTGGGCACAGCTGGCTGGCATAAGGTGTGGCTTCTATGGTGACATGCTGTGACATCAGGCTAATCAGACCCAGCTGTCTGACATGTAAAAGGTCACAATCCTATCGATACTAATAAATGTGCATGTTTATGCAAGCTTGTCTGCACATCCATTAAAGTGAGCCGAGAAACACTATCTGGAGAGCGTGATAGAGTCAAAAAGGAAAGAGTTTGAAAGATAGAGGGACAGATGAGGAGTGACAGATGGTGATATAGAAAAAAATACCATCTTTTTCTAACTCTGAGCACAGACTGAGAAGGAGAACAGAGAGAAATGTACAGAAGCTGAGATTTGAGAAGAAAATACGTAAATATTGAGATATAAAGACAGGGGGGAAAATAAAGAGAAACTCTTTCAGATAAAGAGAGAGAGAGAGCGAGAGAGAGAGAGAGAGAGAGAGAGAGAGAGAGAGTGAGAGGAGGGCTTTAAAAAGAGAGCAGCATTCTGATGAATTTCACAAGGAAGGGTTAAAAAGTGCAAGGAAGTAAAGGTGCGAATGGTAAGGAATGAGTAGACACCTAATGAGCTCACAGTCTGCTGCAACACTCACACTTCTGCACATCTACTGCACGGCTCATCTCTCCCACTTTTCCAGGAAGTGACATTCTTCTCTGCCTGCTGTCAGCTTCAGTCTTTAAGTGATTTCCTTTTAGAATTTTGTCCCTATGGGTGCTCATGTAAATTAATGAGTGAATATGAGTGATGTGTGTGTTTTTCATTAAACAATAAGGGTGAATTATATTATGTTCCACTGTTGTAGGCCTCCATTGATTTATTGACTGTTGGCTGTTGAACCCTGCTCTGTGTTTGTACAAAAATGCTGTGGGCGACATTTGGAATAGATGAAAAATATAAAGCCTATGTAATTATGGTATGAATATAACAGTATACATACTGTGTAAATGAAAATTCTATCATCATTTACTCACCTCATGTTGTTCAAAACAAAATTAGATGTAAGGCAGAATGTTAGACTCACCATTCACTTTCATTGCATATTTTATTCCATACACTAAAACAAATATTTTAACAGTTTTACACAATGTATAAAGATACACAATGTAACATGAGTTGAGATTCTACTCTGATCTTCTGCGCAGATTAATCTGATGGTTTGAAGTGTACCGGTGTAACTATGGTTACGGGTGATCATCTTATCAAAGCGTCACTTGACAACAAAACTCAACCCCTCCCCTAAAAAAAAATTACAAAAAATAACGAAAGGAAGAAAAAGACAAACATCCAAAAATACACTGCCTGGCCAAAAAAAAAGAAAAAAAGAAAAAGAAGTAGCATACTGTAATATTTCGTTCAACCACCTTCAGATTTAATTTTGGCATGTATTCATCGTGGCTCATAGTCATCATTGTTTCGACAACCTTATGTAATGTCACAACATTTATCATGAATTTTTGGCTGAGATTTTGTATTGATGATGGGAGAGTCGAACCACTCCATAAAGTCGTCTATAGCACATCCCAAAGACTTTCAATGGGATTAAGGTCAGGACTCTGTGGTGGCCAATTCATGTGTGGAAATTATTCCTAATGCTCCCTGAACCACTCTTTCACAATTTGAGCCCAGTGAAGCTTGGCATTATCGTCCTTGAAAATGCCCATGCTGTCAGGGACAAAAAAATCCATTGATAGGATAACCTGGTCTTTCAGTACATTCACATAGTCAGCTGACATAATTTTATTGCCGCATAACGTTGCTGAGTCTAGACTGACCAACTTAAGCAACCTCAGATCATAACACTGTCTCCAGAGGCTTGTACAGTGGGCACTAAGCATGAGAGGTGCATCACTTCATGAGATTCCCTACTTACCCTTACGTCCATAATAAAATGCCATGCTAAGAGAGCTACCGGGCTAACTATCGGTCCAATATAATGACTTACCTGTGTAACACCTGTGTGCCACTAATGTAGTTCTTAAGGTAAAAGTGTAACAGTAGATAGCACTACACTAAAAACATTTACCTATGGGCTATCAGAAGATTAGGTCCAGTGGAGGCAGAAGGCACACATACACATACACATACACACACACACACACACTTGGGTTGGGTTTCCATGTTTTATGGGGACTTTCCATTGACATAATATTTTTTATACTGTACAAACTTTTTATCCCCTAACCCTACCCCTAAACCTAGCCCTCACAGAAAACATTTTGCATTTGTACATTTTCAAAAAACATAATTTAGTATGATTTATAAGCTGTTTTACTCCTGGGGACCGACACATTTTCACCACAACATCAAAAGTTTGGGTTTTACTATCCTTATGGGGACATTTGGTCCCCACAAAGTGATAAATATATGTTGACACACACACACACACACACACACACACACACACACACACACACACTCAATTAAGAAAATAAAGCTGTGCTTACATGGATATTGTTTTTATTTTATTTTATTTGGCAGGAAATAAATTAATATTGACAGAATAATAAATGTTTACCAAAAAATATATTTTTCCCTGCACAGTCTGTTCCTCTGAATGCAATGTAAAAAAATGAAATATAAAAGGAAAATACAGTTTCAAATAAAGAATCATAACCCTTTTTGTTATTTAAACCTTGTTTTTCACTCCCATTTTAATAATTGTTTGGTTTGAACTATTTTAAGTCCTATTTTCATTTCCTATTTAGTTTAGTTTTAATTTGACTAAATATTAATTTTCAGTATTTTTGTATCTCTAGTTTAAACAGCTAGTGGTTTAACTTGTTTCAATGTTTTTTCACCTCGGTGCATTACATTGCAGGCAATCACCATATATCAAAATCAATAGAAATGAACAATGAGCATTCATTTAAAACAGTCACAGAAAGAAGAAAAGTACAAAAACTTTTCCACTCTACTCAAGACTCAAAATCCTTCAGGTCAGTGAGAAAGAGAAGCCAGTAGATACTGTTTCGGATGCGGGTAGTACAGCGAGCAACACGCACACTTTGGTTCTGGCTGTAGAGCACCCACAGCAAGACGTTTGGGTGACGTTGAGGTGGCATACTCACTCAGCAAAGCGGCACCACTCTCCCATTCCTGTTAGGGTTTCAAATCGATTCTCTCCACCTAGTGATGCACCCACTGAGAATCGTGTTGAAAAAGCCCTAGTTATTGGTGACTATTGTAAGGAATATGAAAACAGAGACTCCAGACACCATTTTTTAACTGCATTTCGGGGGCTGGCTAATGCTAAACTTAGATTTTCTAAACATGTTATTCATGTCTGCACTAACAATGTCTGGCTTTGCCAGCCGGAGATCACTAAAGATAATGCTAAAGAGGTGTGTGAACTTGCAGAAACGATGTCAGACACTGTAATATGCTCGAGCCCCCCTGAGCATTTTTGTGCTCATACGCAAAAAGAGTTTAAACTGAGAGATTGAATATAGAAATCTTTGAATGTAGATGTTATTGAAAGTAGAAACCTTTGAACGTAGAGACCTTGAACCTGAAAAACTTGAGTAGAGAAACTTTGATAGAGATCTTTAAATGGAGAAATAGAGCCTCTAACTAAACATTCACTTTGTGAAAGCGATTTTCTTCATTGTGATATAAAAGGTATCCTCCTTGGTTAGTAGCACTTTACCATTAGGAGTTATATAAACATGTTGTGAATATATAAATACATCTATATATACCTGGAGAGTGAAACATATGCATTATCGACAGCATAATTGCTGTTTAGTTGATAAACTATGATGATTCGTGCCATATAAAAGGTGTTAAACTCAGAAAAGTGTGTTTAGTAATGACATTATTAAACTAAATGTACATATTAGCTGAACTTCATATCACTACAACCTATGCCACCATGTGAAGCTAGCCTTGCTAGCATTGTATGTGCAATTGAGTGTATTAGCCGCATGTGGACTAATTCACACATGTTGCTCAGTAAATGAGAAAATGCTAAAGTAATTAGACAAACAATATGTTGAGGTTGAAGATCATTAATTTTAATGAAAATGAGACATTGATAATATACCCAGTGGAAATGTGATTTTGTATGTTATAAATGTTTAGGATATTTGGTACTGATGAATTTAGACAGGAACCGTTAAAATGCCCTCATTCTCATACCATTATATGTAAGGGAATTTAGGGTCTCGAAATATGTGTGCTGTGAACTAAATTAAACTGTCCTGATTCTACATTACTATGTAATGCAATTTATAATGGAATCAGTCGCGTTCGACAACCATTATAAATTAGATAAATTACAAATAACTAGATTTTCTTTCTAAATAAAATTCTCCACCATTAAAATCATAAGACAACGTCTCGTTGTATCCACTCACAATTTCTACTGTAAGGAATTAGCTTTAATAAGTGAATTATGATTAATTCACTTATTGGAGTGATATTATTCTTATGGCTTATTGAAAATGATATCACACGTATTTAGGTACAGCTTTGAAGCAAAATCTTTTAGAAACGGGGATGAGATTATTTATCAAAATATACCAGTCAAATCATCTTTGAATACAGACAAACTTTATTGGTTTTCTAAACATAAATATAATCTAACACACACACATATATATATATATATATATATATATGAGACAGGTTGGTGAGAAGAGTGACAGAATGTGAAATAAATTATCAATACAGTGAAAAGGAACTTTATGGGGTCTGTTGACAATGCCTCAAAAACCATTTAACCTTATTTTAGTCTAAATCGATTTGCTATCGGATTACCCAAAGTATTTAACTAATACACCAGCACTTTGAGCACAATACAGGAGATGTACTTGCATGTTGTGGTGTTTCCTTGCATTCTTTGCTCTTGGTCGAAAGTTTGTTCTGTCAATGTTTTGGACGTCTGTAAAATCAGATTATTTTCTGTATGATCGATGAAGTTGGCTTGGAAGCGAGGACTTCTCATGGGTGAGTGAACTGTACAGAGTGAGGAGCTTCCTCAGGAATTTGAGTCCCGAGCTTCCTTGGACATCACATGGCATGGATCTGGTTCCGACGAGATCCAGAGAAGACCATGAGGGAAGAGTCAGAGCAGAGAGTGCAGAAGGGAAGAGACAAGAGACGATGAGAGAGTAGAGCAGCATGTTCTTCCTGTCTGGAAACATTTGATCGGAAATTGGCCGCATCCCCAAAGGTGTCCTGTGCCACTCAGAAGTTACTTTTCAGAGTCACATGGTCGACTGGGCTGTTCATTCCAACAGTTGATTTCATGGTCCTTTGTTTCAGAGTCTTACAAATCTCCCGCTAAAAATAGTGCATATTTAAACATGAACTTTTATATCTTGAAAATGGTTCAAGAGATATGATATCCGTTGTCATCAGATTCCTCCATGTAACCAAGTGAGCTTTTGCATACCAAATTTTACATTCTTTCACGAATATTATACGTGTAATTAACAAAACATGAAAATCCCTGGTTACAAATCATACTGGTTAATTCTTTGGTTATAAAAAATGGATAAAACATTACACATATTTTATAGAAGTACATCAGGCTATAATCATTAATTTGTCAGTTATAAAAGTTACCACATTTCAAAGAAATTGTCAGAATTACCTAGCCAGACTAGATATTGTATAAATCATGGATTTAAATGCATTCCGTACATGTTAGAAGGTTAAATCGGTAAAGTACTGTGACTTTGTGTAGAATGTTCCTGGATTAAGATGAAATGTGTTAGTATTCGAATCATGCAAATCTGATGGTCTTTTCGAAACCTTTCAAAGGAAAGTCTGTTTAACTCTGTGTGGAAGTTCAGAAGGTCATGCTGAGAGGCCTTTCTGACCAATGACCTTTTTGCTTTGAATTTTGGTGTTTAGAATGTCTTGAACATTTTATTGTCCAAAGACAGGTCTTCAGTAGGATTGTTGATGCTTGGTCCATTAATTTATGATGTTGAATAATTCCGGGATTAAAAAGATTGGGTTTTTCCTAGATTAAAATCATGTAATTTCAATTCTTCAGCATGCATAATACAATAATTATTACATAATAATACATTATTCAAGTGTTAATTAATTATAATGTATATGTTATATTGGTATACACAACTAACCAAATTTTTAATGAGTTGTAAGTTGAATTTTATGCAGTTGTGAGTTGATATTTGAGAAAAGAGTGATTAATTATGATTTTGGCTTTGTAACATCTGGACCAAGATACCACTTTTATTTTTTTTTCTCTTCTGTGAACTGTGACCAAAATTCATTCTGGAATGACGGTCTCTCATTAATTCTGTTAACTGATAAAAACCCTGATTTTAAATTGGTGAAACCGAGACTAAAATGATCTAAGAAACTAAAGTTGATAGCGGAACCAGATTTATTTTTGTAACCACTCTGTGAACTGTGAAATTCATTCTTGTTGTAACATTATTGTTTAATTTGTTTTCCTTTAACATCTTTTCACAAAATTACACAAAAGCCCTAGCAAAGAAACATACACTTCCATGTCTTTTCAACATTACCTTGTTGTTCGAGTGATTCTTTCCCCTTTTTTGCTGTTGCTGCCACTTTCTCCAGAGAGCTGATTCTAGTATTATGTTATCTGGTTCTAAATTAAGTAGTTACAGTGTTCTGTAGCTATTACTCTATTGACGTGTGTGCAACAGGATACAAAAATTGGCGAGCCAGCCAGGAGAAAGTGCCCCTGCAAAAAGAGCATCGTTAAAGTGCAAGAGAAACAAGGGGAAGATATACTATACACCTGCGAAATAAAAAAAAATTATATAGTGAGATGAGAAAATGTGAATGTTTCAAAATCCTTGTTAGCGAAATCACGCTAACTGAAGCAGATCAAGATTTAGAGGAATAGTTGCTTAGATATGGCTCCTTAAGCTGTAATTTGCTGATAGATGATCCCACCTCAAAATTCTACCATAATGCCATAGTGGAATTTGCCCATAGCTCCTCAATGCATGAATTTGGGCCTTTACTACATTTAACATTTGTATGTCCTACTGACCTGTGTGCTACCTTCCATATGCCCTCCCACTGACAGCTGTGGAGCTACCAAGTGGTACATCGAAGAACTGCAAGCCATTGTCAGTGTAAGTGGAAAATCTTTCCAAGATGTTCTTCAGGAAGAATTGGAAAAGATTCATCAGGTCAGTATCTCTGCTAAAGAACCAATAAAGCCACGAGAAGTGGGTTACTGCAATCCTAGTGAGAATCTGATCCTGGTGAGCAGAAACCCCCCTCTGTTGAGTGATGAGGACCCAGAGCCAAAAAGCCTGGTTAAGAAGAACACGGCTACTACCACAGCCTTACTGCAATGGCATCTCCAGCTATCACAGCGAGCATTACAGACCTACCCACAACAACACATCCAGCTATCCCAGCAAGTATCCTAGACACACCCAGTGGACAGCGGGTGGTGGTAGAGCACATTGTGAAGGCTTGCAAAGCTGCATCTTCGCAACAAGTATCAATTCTCCTCGAGAATCCCAGCAATGAGCCAGATTTTGACACTTGGTGTGTGAGTGTTGACCTCCTATTGACTGATCCCTCTATTTCTGATCTGCATTGAACAAGGAAGATTCTTGACAGTCTGCTCCTCACAGCTGCAGATTTTGTTAAACATGTCTCTCCTAAAAGCCAACCTGTAGTGTATCTTGAGCTGCTGGAGTCAGTGTATGGTTCTGTTGAAGATTGAGATGAGTTGCTATCCAAGTTTATGAGCACTCTACATAACCATGGCGAGAAGCCTTCAAACTATTTGCACCGATTGCAAGTCCTCTTGAGCACAACCATTAGACAAGGTGGCATTTCTAAAAGTGAAAGAGACTGCTGTTTTCTGAAGCAGTTTTGCTGTGGCTGATGGGACAATGGCCTCATTGCTGACCTCCAGCTAGAAAAGAGAAAAGCCAACCCCTTCACTCACTGAATTGGTAATGTTCATCTGAACTGAAGAAGACAAAATGAATCTAATGAAGAATGAATGAGGAAGCACTTGGGGCTAAACAAGCACTGTTCTGTTCTTCTAAGATTACGAACATCAACTCACCAGCTATCTGCACACTCATGCAATGCACCTGACGTTGACAACATTGAAGCTAATCTCTTGAAGAAGCAAGTCATCGAACTCCAAGCTCAAATTGTTGCCATACAAAAGCCTCTGAGCCAGAAGAACAAGGCCAACCATGCTACAAAGGATAAAGTGAGTGCACTAAGGAAAACCATCACAGAGTTACAGACCCAAGTCACAGCCATGAAAGCCTCAGCTACTAAAGAATTGAACAGCTAGCCAAGCTCCAAGTCCAAATGGCTACTGCAGAAACACACATAAACCGTCCTGAGAAGTTCCCTCATTCCAGAGATTTTTCAAACACAAGCTGTATGAGTCAGACTCAAAAGAGAGGCTTAGAAATAGTAGTGTGACCAATAGCAGACCTGTTCCATGGTATCGTTCCTGCTGTGGAGAAGATTTTGCTAGCAACTGCTGTAACACTCCTGATCCTGCTAAAGTTGGGGAAAAATTACGCAAGTTAACCCTCTGGGGTCTGAGGGTGTTTTGGGCCCTGGAGAAGTTTTGACATGCCTTGACATTTGTGCTTTTTCCAGTTGCTTAAAAACATATTAATGGCTAAAGTCTGATAACACTGTAATGAGCTCAAACTGGGCTACAATAATATGTGAGCAATATGTGTGTACATGTTTGTATTTTTGAGAAAATAACGTTTATGATGGTTTTTGAAAAAAAAAAAAAACATTTTAAGTAATTTAAATAAGGCCATATAACACATACTAAACATTTGTCCATAAGACTTTTGATAACTAGATCTTGTGGCCTAGAGTTTTTGCTACAAAATGATGTGAAAACCATCCTGATCACTTATTCATACAAACTATAGTACTTTAACATTTGTAAGACACTTTTAGTGTTAGAAATGTCATATGCGAGGAGGCGTGAACTATCATGAATATTAAGGTAATTCACACCTGAGGACACAAAAGACCCCTCCCCTGGACCATCAATGAGGAATGTGACAGAAAGAGAATGAATGTGAAGAGACTTAATGATCAAGTTTTAAGTTAAAATTTAAGTTAAAATAAGTAATCTGACTATACATTTTCTTTACATAAAGACTTTTGTAAAGAGGAAAATGTTAACTCTTCCTTACTATCCAGAAGATTCCTCACCTGTGAATCGTTACAAACATGCAGAAAAGTTGAGTTGTGTTGTGTTTACATTAAACCTCAATGTCAGGGGCGTTTACCATTTGCACTGATCATCTCAGCACATTAGCGTATGAATGGCGCACTCTGCCGGTGGGTGAGATCACATTATCTATAATTAGATGAAACGGTAAAAACTGTACATGGATTTGTTTCATACAGATTACATTGCAGGATAATATTTGTTTTAAATTTGAATTGTTTTATATAAAAGTAGATGTTAAGCTTTCTTTAGACATATGTTTCATGTTTGTGTGATAAGTATTTGTGGAGTTTCAGTTCATTTTTGTGACGTGTTTCAGAAATATGCTTGTGAACACAGAGACGTCTGATAGCAAACCCTTTTTATTTTCTTTATTTTACAAAAGCACAAGGTTTTGTTGTTATTGTGAGTGTTCACAAATAAAAGTAGACCCATTATAGTTTCTAATGATGTCTTACACTTACCTGTATACCCAAAACTGACAGAGTATTTTAAGTTGTTTCCGCTGTAATGCCGAAAATATCCAGCAGGACGCGTCGAGTGGTGCCAGATCTGATGAACATGCCCCAAGTCCTCATCGACACCAACACATTAGATGCACTTTGCTGTGATTATGTCAATCCAGCTCCCTTGGCTACTATAAGAAATATAGGTTTGCTCTCAGTCTCAGGCCTACTCTTTCATTTTGGGCCTCAATTTTCACTAGTCTTTACTGACACGTAACACTTGTTTTTCTGTTCCTTATGCTCTCCTTATCTGAAGCTCAAGGATTTCTTAGGCTCATCTTTTGGTACAAACTGGTATAAACTGGTTGTAACGTATTCAATGGAAAGGAGGAGGCGAGAACCGGCTTGATAATATAAATGATAGTTTAATGGAAAACTTAAAAGACAACACAAACACACATGATGGACATGTCCGCTAACGATCTCTCTCTCCCGCACGGCCCTCTGCAGTCAGCCTTTAAACCTCACGGAGGCATAATTAGCCTAATACGGGACCGGGTGTGTAGGATCACGACCCGGTCCCGCCCTCTGCCCTGCCACATTCCTCCCTCGTTCTCTCAGGCTGGGGAGCCCCCGGCCTGACGTACATCCCCCCCTCTTTCCCTGGGGAGGGCGCCTTCAGCTGACTGCCGGCAGGTCATCCCCATCTACCTGGACGAGGGAGGGGACAAGGGGAGGGAAACAGAAATTATTAAAATGGGAGGGTACTCCTGTAACAGTGTAGTACCCCCCCAAAAAACTGTACAATTTAAAAGAGGATAAAGGCCAACGCAGAGAGACAGTGAGAGAGAGAGAGGAGAGAGAGATGAAAAAGAAAAAGTACTCACCAGTTCTCTGATACGCCGCAGCTTGTTCCTCGGCCACTCCTCCACCCTTTATTGGACGACAGCTGCGCCTCTCCGGGCGGATCTGAGGCAGTCCTCCAGCCCCTGGCGGACAGAACACCTCGCCGCGTTCTCGGGGACTAGAAGGGGTCTCCCCCGCCCCTGGCAGCGGTTCTCTCGCTCCAGGCGGTCGGCAGTGAGCCCCTCCCCGCTCGCGGTCGGCGGTCTTAAACCCGCCGCATTTCAGCGGCTGGTAGGCGACTCCTCCGCCCCTGGCAGCGGCCCTGATCACTCCAGGCGGTCGGCTAGGAGCCCCTCCTCCCCTCGCGGTCGGCAGCCATTGTCCTCGTTCAGGCGGCTGGGCTCCTCGTCCCCCGGCAGATGGCCGCGGCTGCTCCGTTGGGGTGGACGGTAGTGGCGAGAACTATACTACGGCGTATCCCTCCTCCTTCCCGGGTTTCGGCACCAATGTAACGTATTCAATGGAAAGGAGGAGGCGAGAACCGGCTTGATAATATAAATGATAGTTTAATGGAAAACTTAAAAGACAACACAAACACACATGACGGACATGTCCGCTAACGATCTCTCTCTCCCGCACAGCCCTCTGCAGTCAGCCTTTAAACCTCATGGAGGCATAATTAGCCTAATACGGGACCGGGTGTGTAGGATCACGACCCGGCCCCGCCCTCCGCCCTGCCACACTGGTATTCTGATAGCAGAGAGTGCTGCTTAGACTTGCACACATATAGAGATGTCTGTTATTGATGCATGATGATTTTCCTTGATGCACTTTTCTGGTATAAATATGTTTGATTGTCAATAAACCTTTGAAGATGCTTTGATATCAATCTTGTATCAGAGTCTCTTCCCTTGCAAGCATATTCCTGAGAGGACAACGGAGAGTGCTGAGGGTGAAAAATATGAACTACATAGATTTTAGGAGAAATAATCTAACAGCTACCATGCTGTGCCAAAAGTTTTGGAAGCAAGATGCAAAAAAGGCTGCACTGAAATGGTTGGCTGGGTAAAATTAAAGGGGAACATTCCTGAAGTCGTACCTGCTGGGTGTACTGTGGTCCTGGATGGCAGTGTCCATTTGAATAGCCCTCACATAGAGAAATGGGTAGCCCTAAAGCCACGAACATTGCCCTATTTACCTGGGGGTTTGCTGGTGGCCAGCTGTTTACCATCTAAGCATCATTGCCAACTACCACTCGTGCTCAACAATGGAACCTAGACTGACATCACCATCCCACCTAAAGCCATACTTGCTGAGATGCATGTAGTCCACAGTGTAATGGGGCATGAACGAATACATTCAAATGCCATGAATGGAAAAACAACACCTGCTTGTTCAAATCTCACTTTTGCCTTTGGAGATTCTCCCTTGTCACCCGAATGGAAAAGACTTACATTATGGACACACTGACAAAGTCACACATCACATAAAGCTCAGCAATGAGACACCTTTTAAACACAGGGCTTGACCGATTCATCCTCAAGACATTGACACAGTACGGAAGCGCCTTCAAGAATTAGTAATTGCTGGAATCATCCAAGAGTCAGAATCCCCCTTTGCTTGACCTATAGTGGTTGTTCGGAAGCTACTGTCTTCTCAGTGTTGACCGGCTCTAAATATTTCTCTGTCCATGATCTAAAATCAGGCTACTATTAGAATGAGATTGAAGAAGCTCATTATTATAAGACTGCATTCATCTCTCCCCTTGGATTTTGGGAATTCAACAGAATGCATTTCATAGGTTAATGGAGTGTTGCATTGGAGACTTGAACAGTAAAGCATTGCTAGTCTTTAGCGACGACCTTATAGTCTTCCCTGAAAGTCTTGAAGAGTAAGAATTCCAGCTTCTGTAAGTCCTGATGTCACCTGAGAAATGCACATTTTTCCAGACCTCCGTTCGATACCTGTGTCATATTGTATCTGACAATTGAGTGGAGACAGATCCATCGAAAACCAAAGCCCTCAAAACCTGGCCAAGACCTAATAACCTCAAGGAATTATGATCTTTTCTAGGGTTTTCTGGAGGAAGTTACTACAGGAGGTTTGTTCAGGAATACTCTAAAGAGCAATTTGGTGACAGGTGGAATCAGTCATGCCAGCAAGCCTTTGACATGATCATTGGAAAGCTAATTTCTGCCCCTGTCCTGGGATTTATGAACCTAAAACTTCCCTACATACTGCACACTGTACTAGAAACAGGAATGACATGTGCGAGTGATTGCTTTTGGAAGCTGAGGACTGACGAAAAGCAAAACTAAGTATACTGCTCACAAGCTGGTGTTTCTAGCACTCAAAAATGGGCAGTTACAACCAAGTTCAGTGATTACCTGCATGGAACAAAGTTCATAGTTGTTACAGAGAGTATCCCCTGACCTCCATTCTGACCTCTGCGAAGCCTGATGCAACAAGTTTTTGCTTGTAGTCAAGCCTGTCAACCTATAGCTTCAAGCTACATTATTAAGAAGAACTTAGGGGTTATATTTGATACCAATCTGTCCTTTGAAAATCAAATTACAAATGTTTGTAGAACAGCATTCTTCCACCTAAGAAATATTGCTAAATTAAGGCATATGCTCTCGGTTGCTGATGCCGAAAAACTAATTCATGCGTTCATGACCTCAAGACTAGATTATTGTAATGCATTACTGGGAGGATGTCCAGCAAGATCAATAAATAAACTTCAATTGGTTCAAAATGCAGCAGCCAGAGTGCTGACAAGAACCAAGAAATATGATCATATTAGCCCCATTTTATCATCGTTACATTGGCTACCTGTTAAATTCCGTATTGATTTTAAAATTCTGTTAACTACGTACAAAGCTTTGAATGGTCTAGCTCCAGCAGTACTTAAGTGATCTTCTACCACGCTATATTCCAACACGTTCATTAAGATCACAAAATTCTGGCCTATTAATAGTTCCTAGAATATCAAAATCCACTAAAGGAGGAAGATCCTTTTCATATTTGGCTCCTAAACTATGGAATAGTCTCCCAAACACTGTTCGAGATGCAGACACACTCTCTCAGTTTAAGTCTAGACTAAAGACTCATCTATTTAGCCAGGCATACACCTAATTTATCCTCCAACCCACAATTAGGCTGCTTTAGTTGGGTCTGCCAGAACCAGAAACCAGAAACATTGAGCATGATCTCTAACTCTGCAATAAATTAAATGGCATCTACGCTAACATCTTTTTATTTGTTTCCCTGTCTCAACCTCGGGACTCCTATCCTGAGGTCACCAGAACCGGCTGGATCCAGCACCATTCCTGCTTCATGTTGGACTCCACTGCTACATGTCGCAGAATGATGATGACTAAATGCAGCCGGTGCCAGCCAAACATCACTTCAATCTATTATGACAGACTTCAGAGGATGAAATGATGCCAACTCCAACCTGCATCACCTCGGTCTATTTATGGACTACGATCTTGAAATGAAATGCTTAGACTAACTATTGCCAACAAAAGCCTTCATCAGCCAATTAACAAGGACAATTGCATCTATGTGAACTTCTGCAATTAATCAAGATGGACTTCAAAGACTTTGGTCATTAATCTTACAGTTCAAACACAATCGATGTTTAATCACTGACCCTTAACACTTAGTTTAATAATTTTAAACCATGATTTTACCTATACATAAGTAATATTTACATTACATTCATAATGTTAGCCAGAGGGGAACTGGCCCCCACAGTGAGTCTGGTTTCTCCCAAGGTTATTTTTCTCCATTAATCTACATCTTATGGAGTTTTGTGTTCCTTGCCACAGTCGCCTACAGCTTGCTCACTGGGGTTATTAATACAATTATCATTTAATTATTTTTAAACACTATTAAAAATCGTATTTTATCTAAATTACACAATGATGATTAATCGACTTTATAGTCATTACAGTTTTATCGTCTGTTAATGCTGATATTCTGTAAAGCTGCTTTGAAACGATGTGTGTTGTGAAAGGCGCTATACAAATAAAATTGACTTGACTTAAGCAAGAAGCCAGAATCAGGATGCTGATGAGCTTTCTCAACTCCAACATGGCGAGCATTTGGATGACTTGGTGTCTCAGAAAGTGAGGGAGAGAATCAAACAGTTCAATCTTCATCATCTAGATGATTCAACAACTGAAACCCCTGTTATCCTGCCAGACACCAAAAGAGCTATATGTGAAAGACATCAAGTTAGATAATTCCCTGATGATTGTGGATTGCCATGCCCTTCCATTGCTCTCGTTGAATCCTTGGCCCTGCATGGAAAATGAGCATGGTCTTTCCGTTATTCCCTATCTTTGCAAGGAAGAGTTGATGGAGCAGCAGAAAAGGGATCCAGACCTTAAAATCATCATTTGATGTTTAGAGCTGGATGGAAAACCTCCTACTCTGAAAGGCAAATCCCTTGCTATCACCTTGTGGATAAGTGAGTGGATAAACTGGAATTAAGAGAGGGAGTGCTCTACAGGAAAAGGCAAGATCAAGGAAGCACCCTCTATCAACTGGAGTTACATGCTGCATTGGGAGAACCCATGTTAAGGAGCCTACATGGTGACATATGTCATATGGGCATGGAGAGAACCCATGACCTCATCAGAACCAGGTTCTATTGGCCCAAAATGTCATTGGAAGTGCAAGAAATAATCAAGACGGATGAACATTGTGTACGCAGGAAGACAACTCCAGGCTCAAGAGGCGGATCTGTGGGAGGCTCAGGAGGCGGATCTGTGGGAGGCTCAGGAGGTGGAGCCGAGGAAGGCTTGGGAGGCTCAGGAGGCGGAACCATGGAAAGCTCTGGAGGCTCAGGAGGTGGAGCCGAGGGAGGCAGAACCATGGAAAGCTCTGGAGGATCAAGGGGCGGAGCCGTGGGAGGCTCAAGAGGCAGAGCAGAGGGAGGCTCAGGAGGCGGAGCCGAGGAAGGTTCGGGGGGCTCAGGAGGCAGAGCCCTGGGAGGCTCGGGAGGCAGAGCAGTGGGAGGCTCGGGAGGTGGAGCCGAGGGAGGTGGCGCCGTAGGAGGTTTCAGAGGTGGAGACCTGGAAGGCTCTGAAGGCAGAGCCAAGGGAGGTGGTGCCATAGGATTCTCTAGAGGTGGAGCCCTAGAAGGCTCTGGAGTCTCTGGGGGCAGAGCCATAGGAGGCTCGGAAGGCTCTGGAGGCGGAGCCGAGGAAGGCTCGAGGGGCGGAGCAGTGGAAGGCTCAGGATGCTCGGGAGGCGTAGCCCTGGAAGGCTCGAGAGGCGGAGCCCTGGGTGGCCCGAGAGACTTGAGAGACGGAGCCCTGGGAGGCTCGAGAGGCGGAGCCCTGGAAGGCTCGAGAGACTTGGGAGGCAGCGCCCTGGGTGGCTCGAGAGGCACAGCCCTGGGTGGCTCGAGAGACTTGAGAGACGGAGCCCTGGGAGGCTTGAGAGACTTGAGAGGCGGAGCCCTGCGAGGCTCGGGAGGTGGAGCCCTGGAAGGCTCGGGAGCCTCGAGAGGCGGAGCCTTGGGAGGCTCGAGAGGCCGAGCCCTGGAAGACTTGAGAGACTTGAGAGGCGGAGCCCTGGGAGGCTCGGGAGGAGGAGCCCTGGAAGACTCCAGAAACTTGAGTGGCGGAGCCCTGGGAGGCTCAGGAGGTGGAGCCCTGGAAGGCTCGAGGGGTGCTGGCTCTTGGACGGTCATGGCTACTGGCGCTGGCTCTTGGACGGTCATGGCTACTGGCGCTGGCTCTTGGACGGTCATGGTTACTGGCGCTGGCTCTGGGATGGTCATGGCTACTGGCGCTGGCTCTGGGACAGTCGAGGCTACAGGCACTGGCTCTGGGACGGTCGAGGCTACAGGCGCTGGCTCTGGGACCGTGGCTGGCATAGGCGCTGGCTCGCTGACCGTGGCTGGCGTGAGCTGGGAAGCGGAAGTCTTTCTTCTCCTCCTCCTCCGAGAGGACAAAGTTGGCAGCGCTGGCTCGTTAATCAAGGCAGGTGTGGGGGTTGGCTTGCTGGCAGGTGGGGCAGGCGAAACAGGATGAGCCATGGACGACTGGAGGGTCACCACTGTGGGAGGAGAGACAGGATCCTCCTCCACAACATCCACACTGAATGGCGAGCCACATACCACCAGTGTCTCCTCCACAAAATCACAAAGCATCCAGCCGCGCGTCGACGGTGGCAACCGCTCCCAGAGCGAACTGGTCAGGCCATCCTTGAAGAAAACCACAAGGGAGGAGTCAGGGAAGTCTGTGGCACTCGCCAGCTCCAGAAAGTCACGGATATGATGCTCCACCGGACGGCTCTCCTGCCTCAAATTCAACAGGTGACAGCTCGCCTGAAGAACCGCTAGATCCATTGTGGGTCGGTCGTTCTGTTATGAACGTAGAGACGAAGGCAGGTGAAGGCAGACGAGGAGTGCGGATCTACGTGCAGTTCTTTAATTGAAAATAATAGGACAAACAAGACTGGAACAAATAAAACATCCACGGTGGGAAAAAACAACATAAACATGAAAAAACCATCAACGGAGAGTATGGGACAGGGGAATGGAGTACCGACAGGATTTAAACACACAGACTATAAAAATATGCACAAACATCAACATTCAACGACCGACAAGGGAATGGAGAAACAGCAGGGTATAAATACACAAAGGAACAAACAAGGGAATGAGGGACACCTGGGGCAACAATCAGGGAAGGAGAATCAATAATAAAAAGAAACTACAAAGGACTACAAAAACCAAACAGGAAACAGGAACTAAACTAAACTTCAACATAAAAGCACAAAAATAAAAGACAACAGTGAACATGACAGAACTACAGGCACACACGGGTAAATTCAACACACAACTGTTGTTGTTTCGAAAAGGATTTGGTGAGTTTAATATCCAGATTGGGAGATATTTTATATTATATGTCTGAACTGATGTATTAACTGAAAGTTGAACTACATATTTTCACTGTGTACAATATTTTATAACATGTCTTATGTTGTTTAGGTTAATTAAGAGCCTTGTAATTGAGTTAATAGTTAATCTGAACTCATGACGATTTATTGTAAGTTAAATAAGAGTGTTGTCTTGTCATGTGAATGTCATGTTTTTCCCCCTTCTATTATGTGTATGGATTTCACTCTGGATGAAGATTGTATGTTATGAAGGCATCCATTTCACAAACTGAGAATCAAGTCAAGTTAAGTCATTTTTATTTCTATAACACTTTTCAGAACACATATAGTTTCAAAGCAGCTTAAATCATGCATTAACAGAAAATCAAACTGTAATATCTATAATGTCTTTAAGTCATCATTGTGTAGTTTGATAAAATATGATTGTGAATTGTGTTTAAAAATAAGTAATTAAATAATAATTTTATTTAGAAACCCAGTGAGCAAGCTGAAGGCGAGGAACACAAAACTCTGTAAGATGTTGCTTAATGGAGAAAAATAACCTTGGAAGAAATCAGGCTCACTGTGGGGCCAGCTCTATGCGAACTGTGTGTGTCCTATCGATATGTGATTGACACACTTGAAGCTTTCTCTTAGAATTCACTAGGACAAAATGAAATTGGTTGGCCCACCAGGTAAGTACTGCAGAGCTAAACCATTCAAAGCTTTGTACATAGTTAACAGAATTAAAAAATGAATAGGTAGCCAATGTAACGACGATAAAATTGGGCTATTATGATCATATTTCTTGGTTCTAATTAGCACTTTGGCTGCTGCATTTTGAACCAATTGAAGTTTATTTATTGATCTTGCAGTACAAACTCCCAGTTATGCATTACAATAGTCTTGAGGTCATGCAAACATTAATTCATTTTTCGACATTAGCATCAGAGAGCATGTGTCGTAACTTAGCAATATTTCTTAGATGGAAGAATGCTGTTCTACAAACATTGGTTATTTGATTTTAAAAGGAGAGATTGGTATCAAATATAACACCTACGCTCATCACTATTTAAGAAGATGTAACAGTGCATCCATCGAGGGTCAAATTATATTTTACCGGCTTGTTTTTAGAGGTTTTTGTTCCAATAATTAGTACCTGTTTAGTCAGAACTGGGTAGAAGGAAATTTCTGGCCATCCAATCTTTGATTTCATTGATTCAGTCTGCTAATTTGGAGAATTGTGAAATTTTGTCAGGTTTTGAAGAAATATAAAATTGGGTATCGTCTGCATAACAGTGGAAAATTATTTCACTATTCCTGAAAATATCTCCCAGGGGAAGCACATACAAGAAGAAAAGCAGAGGCCCTAAAACTAATCCCTGTGGCACTCCATACTTAACTTTTGTTTGGTTTGACAATTACTCATTTACATAGCAAAGTGGTGGCACTCTGCTAAATAGGACATAACCCATGCTAATGAAAGTCCACAAATGCCAACATAATTCTCTAGCTTACTCAAGAGAATGTTGTGATCTATTGTGTCTGAGACAGCACTATGATCTAAAGCACTAGAAGTGAAGTGCAGCCGTTATCAGATGCTAAGAGCAAGTCATTTGTAATTCTGAAAAGTGCAGTCTCTGTACTGTGATGGGGCCTAAAGCCTGACTGAAATTGTTCATATATACAGTACCATTTCAATGTAGAAATGAACATAGTTGGGAGGACACTACATTTTCTAGTATTTTCGACATAAACAGGAGATGTGAAATCGGTCTATTATTAGTTCGTTCTCCAGGACCAAGCTGTGGCTTCTTAATAAGCGGTTTGAAAACTGAAATTTTAAAGTTTCTTGGGAAATGTCCTAAGGATAGCGAGGAGTTAATAATATTAAGAAGAGGTTCTGAGATTACAGGGAATACCACTTTTAAGAGTTTAGTTGGTATTGGATCTAACAAACATGTTGTGGCTTTTGATGTCTGCTCTTCGTGACCTACGACAGTGAAGGATTGAAGTTACATGTGAGGAAAATTATTAGACACACAAATTATTCCAATTTTATTTCTGATTGTTTAAATTTAATCAGTAAATGAATTCATAAAGTCATTACTATTGTGCTGTGACAGAATATCTGGTTCAGTTTAGGATTTATTCCTAACCAATTTAGCCACAGTACTTAATAAACACCTTGAATTGTTATGGTTATTTTCTATGTGTTTGCTTAAATATGCTGACCTGGGAAGTTTTAGTGTCTGTCTGTAGCTGCAGACACTATATTCCATGTACCGTGAAATATCTCTACATTTGTATTCTTCCACTTGCACTCCATTTTCCGAGCTGCTCTCTTGAGAGCATGAGTGTGATCATTGTACCTGGGCTTTTTTCTTTACTTTTCTTAAATCAAAGGGGGGAGACACTATCAAGATAGAGAAGACTGTATTTACATTTTCTGTTATTTCATCAATTTCACACGAGGTAATGATCAGCGATGTCATTGCTCTGTGGAAGAATTTCTATAGAATCAACATCAACTCCACATGACTGAATTAAATCTAGCGTTAATTAAATTAAATGATAGCGATTAATTGGTCCAGTCACATTTTGTCTGACTCCAAGACAGTTGAGAATATCGGTTAATGCTAATTTGTCATTTTCATTATCCATGTGAATGTTGAAGTCACCAACAATTAAAGCTCTATCTACAGCAACTACTAGATCTGATAAAAAATGAGAAAATTCACCAATGAAATAAGAATAAAGCCCGGGTGATCTATATACTGTAGCAAACTTTTTTTATTTATGTCTGACAGTGTCACATTAAGCATTATTAGTTCAAAAGACTTAAACGTATATCCTGTCCTCTGAGTTCCACCAAAAGCTTCACGGTAAATTCTAGCAACACCTCCTCCTCGACCCTTCAGATGAGGCTCACATTTGTAACAATAACCTGGGGAAGTAGATTAATTTAAATTAATATATTCATCTGGTTTAAGCCAGGTTTTGGTCAAACAGAGTTCTCACGGCCAAAGCTACAGAGCTTAGTTCACTCTCCGTGTCTGTAACGGACGTAACCCAATCCTTCCGACGGGTGAATATCCGTAAAGCTGCAGGTCCAGACGGCATTGCGGGCCACGTCATCACAGCGTGTGCGAACCAACTGGCTGGTGTTTTTACTGATATTTTCAACATTTCCCT
Source organism: Xyrauchen texanus (assembly GCF_025860055.1). Lineage (NCBI taxonomy): Eukaryota > Metazoa > Chordata > Actinopteri > Cypriniformes > Catostomidae > Xyrauchen > Xyrauchen texanus. The sequence goes on from NC_068287.1 coordinate 28,126,168, forward strand.
CTCCTTGTGTGTGGTCCCCACATGCTTTAAAACATCCACCTTTGTGCTTGTACCAAAGCAATCCAAAATCACTTGCTTAAATGACTGGCAACCTGTTGCTCTGACCCCCATCAGCAGCAAATGCTTTGAGAGACTAATCAGAGATTACATCTGCTCTGTGCTGTCTGCACACAGCTCCAATGCCATCATTAAGTTTGCTGATGATATGAAGGTGGTAGGTCTGTTCACTGACAATGATGAAACAGAGAGGAGGTGCACACTCTGACATGCTGCTGTCAGGAGCACAACCTCTCCCTCAAAGTCAGTAAGACCATGGAGCTTGTTGTGGAATTCAGGAGAATAGACAGATAACACAGCCCTATTACCATCAATGGAGCACCGGTGGAGAGAGTCTGCAGCTTCAAGTTCCTCTTGTAGAGTGTAAATCTACATGATCTTTCAGTCTTTGAGATGTGGTCTGTAAAATGTAGCTTGTTATCGATGGTTACCCCTAGATTTCTGACCGTTTAGGAAAGCGATACTGTAGTTGAACCCAGCTGCATGGTGATGTTGTGTTCAACAGCAGGGTTGGCTAGAAAGACAAGGAGTTTGGTCTTGGCTGGGTTTAGTTGCAGGTGGTGTTCCTTCATCCAGGCAGCGATTTGAGCAGTCACTGTGGTGCTTTTGGGATTGCATAGTAGAGTAGAGTTGCATGTCGTCAGCGTAGCAGTGGTAAGAGAAACCATGTGACTGAATGATGGGTCCCAGTGATGTTGTGTATATTGAGAAGAGAAGTGGCCCAAGCACTGATCCCTGAGGTACCCCAGTAAGTACCTGATGTGGCTTGGATACCTCACCTCTCCAGGCTAACTTGACCTCCTATCTGAGAGATAGGAGGTCAACAAGTCAAGCACAATTCCTCTGATTCCCAGAGTAGAGAGGGTGGAGAGAAGGATCTGATGGCTGACTGTGTCAAAGGCTGCAGAAAGGTCCAGCAGAATCAGAATGGATGATCTGTATTCAGTCTGTCTCATCGACTCCGTGAAAGATAGTAGGGCAGTCTCGGTGAAGTGTCCACTTTTGAAGCCTGACTGATTATCATCCAGCAGCTTGTTCTGTGAGAGATAGGCAGAGATCTGATTGAAAACTGCCCTTTCAAGTGTTTTTGCCATGAGTGGGATGAGAGAGACTGGTCTGTAATGTTCAATCTGTGTGGGGTTAAGTGCAGTTTTTTTCAGCAGTGGGGTTACTTGAGCCTGTTTAAATGTTGTGGGAAAAGTCCCTGTAAGTAGAGATGTGTTAATTATGTGTGTAAGTGCAGGTAGGATGGACGAAAAGATGGCCTGGAGAAGGTGTGATGGAATGGGGTCAAGGGAACAGGTGGTGGGGTGGTTTGAGAGGAGGAGTTTAGAGACCTCAGTGTCAGACAAATGAGAGAACATAGAGAAAGAGTAGTTGCATACAGGAGCCAGGTGTTTGACAAGATGTGGTGCTGCGAATGTATTGCTGATGGTTATAACCTTATTTGTAAAAAATGTGGTGAAGATATCTGCTGTCAGTGATGTGTCAGGTGGTGGAGGACCGAGAAGTGTGTTGAATATTCTAAATAAGCTATGAGTGTCTGCGAGGTGCCAAGCGTGGGAACAAATGCGACTTCCTAACACCACAAATAAATTATGCTGCACTTTAGCAATAAATAATACTCTAAAACAAGTGAAGCACTGTTTGCAGACACTAAAACGCCGGTAGTTTTACACACACACTGGATAACCAACCCTAAATCTACCAGCGAATACTATGGGATAAGTCAAAACAAATACAGCGCACACACGTTATAGTGACGCGCGTTCAAGACAGTAAACAAACAGCACCTGATCTAACAATGAATACCACTCTAACAATGTTAAAAACAATGAAATAAACATACTTACATACAACTGCAGACTCCTGTAGATAGATCGCTTCTCCATATTCACATGCTGTTATAGCTGGATCTTATTTTTCTTATATTTACAGACATGACATAAACATGGACAGACGAATAACGGAAATATGCAATTTTCCATCAAATCCATCCCAAAAAATATATATCTTTATTGTTGGCTTACCAAAGTGAATTGGGGTAAGGCAAAAACATGGTTTGGAAGACAGATTGTTGGTGTACTTGCAAATTTTTAAATATATATTTTAGTGTAGCTTTAAAGGTGGTCATTACATACTCTATTTTTTATAATTGTATTATCTTTCCTGATGTTCACTTATAATGTTAGTATAGTTTATTATAGTCATAATTTAGTTAAATATAATTATTGTCCATCCTGTCTCTTGCACTCTGTCTGAAACATTGGTTTTAAGCTGTTTGGCACTTTAAGACTTCAATATAAGGCAAGGCAAGGCAAGTTTATTTATATAGCACATTTCATACACAATGGTAATTCAAAGTGCTTTACATAGAAGATATTAAAATAAGAATAAAAAAAAAAAATAAGAATAATTGAAACAGTTTAGAATATAAAATAAAATACAGTACAAACAGTCGGACACACAGTGGCACAGTGCTCATTCAGTAAATGCACAGCTAAACAGATGTGTTTTGAGTCTGGATTTGAATGTGACTGCTGTAGGAGCACATCTGATCTCTTCTGGAAGCTGGTTCCTGCTGCGGCTGGCATAATAGCTAAAAGCAGGCTCTCCTTTCTTAGAGTGAACCCTTGGTATTTCTAGCTGATGTGATCCTAATGATCTGAGTGATCTGTTGTGTTTATATTCAGTGAGCATATCTGCAATATATTGAGGTCCTAGGCCATTGAGTGATTTATATACCAGTAATAATACTTTAAAATCAATCCTAAATGTAACTGGGAGCCAGTGTAAAGACCTGAGGACTGGTGTGATATGTTCATATTTTCTGGTTCTGCTCAGAATCCTGGCAGCAGCGTTCTGTATGAGATGCAACTGTCTTATGGTCTTTTTGGGAAGGCCAGTGAGGAGTCCGTTACAATAATCCACCCTGCTGGTGATGAAAGCATGCACAAGTTTCTCTAGGTCTTGACTGGAAACAAAGCATCTAATTCTTGCAATATTTTTCAGATGATAGTATGCTGATTTAGTTATTGCTTTGACATGACTACTGAAACTAAGGTCTGACTCTAGAGACACACCAAGATTCCTGACTTGATTTTTAGTTGTTTGACCCCTAGCGTCAAGGTATGCATTCACCTTGAGAACTTCATCTTTGTTTCCAAACGCAATGACTTCAGTTTTGTCTTTGTTTAACTGAAGAAAGTTTTGGCACATCCAACTGTTTACTTCATCAATGCATTGGCACAATGGGGCTGTAATCATTAGGTACTGCATAGCTATGGTAAGCAATTTGGTTCTCTCTCATTATTTGGCTAATTGGGAGCATATACAGGTTGAACAGGAGTGGTGCAAGAATTGAGCCTTGAGGGACTCCGCATGTCATGGACCTCCACACAGACTTATGGTCTCCTATACTCACATAATAACCTCTCCCTTCTAAGTATGACCTGAACCATTTTAGGACCATCCCAGAAAGCCCCACCCAGTTTTCCAGCCTGTCAAGAAGAATGTTGTGATCGACAGTGTCAAATGCAGCACTGAGGTCGAGTAGTACTAGTACTGATAATTTGCCTGTATCAGTATTTAAGCAAATATCGTTTATTATCTTTATGAGCACTGTCTCTGTGCTGTGATGCGATCGGAAACCAGATTGAAAATTGTCAAAGTATCCATTCGAGTTCAGGAATTTGCTCAGCTGATTGAAGACAACTTTTTCAATGATCTTGCCTATGAAAGGAAGATTTGAGATCGGTCTATAGTTGCTTAATATGGTCTTATCCAGATTGCTCTTTTTCAAGAGGGGCTTGACAACTGCAGTTTTCAGGGAGTTTGGAAAACTCCCAGAGAGAAGTGAGGAGTTTATCACTTCTAGGAGATCTGCTTCTAAACAGTTGAAAACACTTTTGAAAAAAGATGTGGGAAGTGCATCAAGGGTGCAGGTTGATGTTTTAAGGTGCTGTACGGTTTCTTCCAAAATTTTGCCATCAATTTCTTTGAAATCAGACATAGTAACTACTTTCTCAGGTTGTGGTTTGATTTGTCTGACCCCAGCACAACTCAAGGATGTGTTGATCACCTTTCTGATATTATTGATTTTTTCAGAGAAGAAAGAAGCAAACTCACTGCACTTGCTGCCTGAGAGCATTTCACTGGGAATCTGGCTTGGGGGGTTTGTCAGTCTCTCTACAGTCGCAAAAAGAGTGCGTGTGTTGTTTAAGTTGCTGTTTATAATATTCGAGAAGAAAGTCTGTCTAGCTTTGCCTAGTTCCATATTAAAAGCATGGATGCTGTCTTTGTAGATGTTATAATGGACTACAAGTTTTGTCTTCCGCCACATGCACTCTGCTTTTCTGCATTGTCTTTTCATATTTTATAAACACCTACTATTGTGAGAGGCTAACATCCTGCAGCCCTTCCAATACAGCCATATTTGAAACGCAATCAGTAGAAAATGAACAACCTCCACAAAAGAACAACATATATATATATATATATATATATATATATATATATATATATATATATATATATATATATATATATATATATATATGGCATGGCCGGGCCGTGATGGATAAGCTGATCAGTGGGAGAGCGAGATAAAAGGGCAGTTGGAAATGCCGGTTCAAGAGAGAGTGAGAGACGCATGTGGCCACGTTGCATGTGTGTGTTTATTTATGTCTGTTTTATGATGAGGGGGCCGGAAGACTCGTTGCCATCCACCAGGGGAGGAGTGAGCTGGCGTTCGCCAGACGGAAGAGAAGCAGTTGAGGAACGGGCGACAGCGCATCCTCCGGCACCTGGTGGTAGGAACCATTCTTCCCCTTCTCGGCAGATGGCCATGGTTCCTCCAGCTCTCAACAAACAAAAACAAACACACACACACATGCAGCACGGCCGCGTGAGACTCTCTCAAACCGGCATCTCCGGCTGCCCTTTAAATTGTTCTCCTGCTAATCAGCTGATTCAGCGTCGGCCATGCTCCATCATGGCCTGGCCACGCCCTCCTCCTCGTCACATCCACTTTTGTTTTATAATTGAAGACATAAGTGAATTCATACATGAGTGAATTAAACTTGACTTAAGCACCCAAATACCTTTTGCGGCCACTGTATATGCAGTTAATATATAACCCAGCACATAAAGCTGCAATGCTAGTTTCTCTCTTGTAGTATAAGACATGAATAGACAAAATCAACTGAACAACTTATACTGATAAATGCGTTCTTTTTTCCTACTGTATGTTTTCACATTCTTTCACTCTGAATGTTTTGAATTAAGTTTTTTTTTCAATGTTTCTTCATGTCTCACAGAAAATGAGAGTAAAAAAAATGTTTAGAGCTGTAGTTCTTCTTTTGTTTGTTTTGTGTGTGGACACTGTGGTGTGATTCCACAATTGTACAAAAGACAAGCTCTTCTGTTATCGTGCTGTGTCTTCTAATTATAGTCTCTCTGAGGCCTGTGCTTCTCTTTATCTGCACTTTTCATTTAAACATTTAGCCATCATTTCTTTCTAAATTGCAATCTCTCTCTTCGTTCCTCTTTTATGTTGCCTTTTATGTCTCTATGTCCTCTAAAGTCCCCCGTTTGACTTGCTCTTTCCTCGTTGTCTCATCTCGTCACTGTCTCTCTCTTTCTCTTTCTTTCTGTCGTGTGCTTTCTATGTGTTGTTGAAGTGCACTTTTCATGGGAGAAATCGCCCTTTGAATGGAACATTTAGCTCGCTGTCATACTCATGAGAAATTTTCAAAACAAAAATGGCTGCCAGCTTAGCTCAACTTCTGTGTGTGGGGTGCCTGTCTCATGTATTTATTTATATGAGAGTATAAGAGAGGACTAGATAGAAATGAAAAGACTGAGGAATTAATTATACCATATAATGATTTGGAAAAGTAAATGTCTCAATATAATGCCCCAATAAAACAAAAAAATATTAAAAAGTTTCGAAATTCAGTTTCAAATCAATCAAATTGAACAACTGGTGAAATATCCCATCTACAATAAAAATGGAATGGGAATTTTACAAATACACTGGGGAGAGAGCAAATAGACCTCCAGTAATGCCACAAGACCAGAGATCACGTAATTACATTATATTTAAAGCCCTTCTTGCTAACTTACTTTCACAGTCTCCCAACCTGATGTGATGAGGAGGAGGGAGGGGCCTGGCCGTGAAGACACATGGCCGGCCCTGAATCGGGCTAATCAGCTGGGAGGGGGATAAAGACGAGCCGGAGGTGCCAGTTTGAGAGAGAGAGAGAGAGACACACGTGGCCGCTCTGCATGTTTGTTTATGTTGGCTTTAAGTTTGACATTAAAACATTATTTACTGTTCAGTCGGTTCCCGCTTCCTCCTAGCCCATCCTTATACTATTACAGTGGTGCCGAAACCTGGGAAGGAGGAGGGATGTGCTGTCGCGGAGTCCTTGCCGTCCACCAAAGGAGCATCTGGAGGAGCCACGGCTGTCTGCCGAAGAAGTGGAGGCGCCTTCCAGGAAGGGAGGGGAGGGGAGTGGGTCATACAGGGGGTTTCTCCAACCTGAGTCGGGTGATGGAGGTGTGTGATGAGGAGGAGGGAAGGGCTAGGGCGTGAAGACACATGGCAAGCCCTGAATCGGGCTAATCAGCCAGGAGGGGGATAAAGACAACTCGAAGGCACCAATTCGAGAGGTTTTTGATTTTTCAAAAATCTTTATTTAACAAAAAATAATTTACATAAAATCAATACAAAAATATTTTTAAAACCATTTTATAAAAAATGTGCAAAGTGAATCTCATTTTCAATAACAGAACACAAGGCTCTTTTATGACACCTATTCCTTCAAAAACTGTTAGAGAGTTCATAGCTTTGTAACAATGAAAATCAATTGAAATTCTTTATTTAATCAAAGCTGCAAAAATCTTTTCAACATTGTGTTCTCTCTTTTGCTCAATTTGATCTTTTCTACTAATGTGAATGGCCATTTTGGCTTTACCCAAAATAAAATTTAACAATTGACACTCATATTTCCGTTTTTGAACATATTTAAAACCCAAAATAAAAGTGTCAACAGAAAACACCTCATTAAAACAGTTAATGTTTTTTATTAGATTACAGATTTTTGAAAACAACAAATAAAGGCTTCAGCCTTAAACAATACATAAAAGTGTGAAAAATAGTATCTTGTTGAAAACAAAAAGGACAATATTAAATTTCACTTAAAACAGAAATAAAAGCATTAACTGAAATAATACCATGTAGAATCTGTAAATCTCCAGCTCTTTTATTTAACGGTGGCTTGTAAAGTGCTCTCCATTCTGGTTTAACATTGTTACTTATCTTAAAAACATCACGCCATGGAGTATCAACTCTTCCATTTAAACCTTTTTTGTTAAAAGATTTTACACAAGCTTTATACAATTTTTTTTACCACTACTTTCATGCAAATCCATATCGGTCAACTTTTCACATTCCAAAAAAAAATCCTGTGTATTCCTAAATTTGGTGAAAGAAGCAGATTTGGAAAACTGTCTTTTTCATTTGGGATGAACTCTCCTTTACAGTAACCATGAAGCAATTTGTTTTCTTCTGCTGTAAAACCAGACTGTAGTTTCTTTAGTATGTGTGCAACAACTCAACTTAAAAAATCAGCTACATCATTGACTTTTCCAAAACTTGGTCCAGCCAATTTTATTAAACATCCAAGTGTTGTGGTCTTGGATTTGATGAATGCTGTAGTCATTGTCCCATATGCGCCTAAAATGTCCAAACGTGAACCGTAGATCAAAGGTTCTTTCAATAACCAGAATAAAGAAAGTGTAGAATCAGTCCTTTTCACTTGAAAGAGGGCCCATACTTTAAAAAGATTCCTGTAAAAAACTGACATCCTGGACGTGTTTATTTTTTTGGGATCTAAAAAGAACAATGTTTTATCCAGACAAAGTCCTTCAGCAGTCTTTAAAATCATACTGGCCACTGGTCTCCAGCTTAAGTTTTCTGGTCCGGTGAGAAAACGCTGTATGAATTGCAGTCGAAAAGCTGCAGTCCTACCTGGCAAATGTACCAGTCCTCCTTCTTCTTTTGGTAAATACAATACATTATGATTTATCCAATGCATTTTTTCCCTAAAAAAATATATGAAAAAAAGACTGAATTTTTGCAAGCAACCATCCAGGTGGATCAATACAAGCCAGTCGGTGCCATAAAGAAGAGGCCACCAAATTATTAATAATCAGAGTGCTTCCTCTATATGATACATTCTTAATAATCCATGTCCATTTCATGAGACAACCTTTAAGTTATTCAATTATTCCCTCCAAGTTTTTTTTGAACAATTGTGTCATCTCCTAAAAACACTCCTAAATACCTTAAACCATCTTTTTTCTAACTTAAACCCATTTGGAGAATTGGTATTGCTTTTTCCCACTTTCCTACTAACGCTGCTTCGCTTTTATCCCAGCTAATTCTTGCTGAAGAAATAGATCCAAATTCTCTCAATGTTTTTAATAACAAATCCACATAATTTTGTTTGTTAAACAAAAAGTGCTTGAACAGGCTTGTAAAGATACTCCTTCTAAAATTCTTCTCAATTGACTTAAAAGTGGTTCTATTGCCAATGTATAAAGTATCCCCGACAGAGAACACCCCTGTCTTACCCCACGACATACTTTAAAAGGAGCACATAAGCCACCGTTAATTTTCAGTAAACTCTCAATGTCATTGTTTAAAATATTTATAAAATCAGAACTAAAACCAAATGCTTGTAAAGTTTTCCACAGATGTGTTCATGTTCTACACGATCAAATGCTTTTTCCTGATCTAAGGAAATCAAACCCATATCTATATCCATCATCTTAGAAACATCAAATAAATCTCTTATCAAATGGATAGTATAAAAAAATTGATCTTCCAGGTACACATTAGGACTGACTAGAGTGAATTACTTCCTCCAAAACCATTCCTAGTCTGGTAGCTAACACTTTTGAGAGCAATTTATAATTACAGCACAATAAAGATACAGGTCGCCAGTTCTTTATGTCTCTCACGTCACCTTTTTGTGGCAACAGGGTAAGGACAGCTATTATACAACTCAGCGGCAGAAGTCCTCCAACTAGGCTGTCACTGAGAATTTCCAGCAGATCCTCCCCTATCACAGGCCAAAAGGCTTTATAGAACTCAACTGGGATTCTGTTTATCCCAGGAACCTTGCCATTCTCCATACTTTGGAGAGCTTCATGCAGTTCTCCCAGGCCTATGGCTCTCTTGAGTGCTGCATTAGAGTCTTCAGAGACCTTTGGCAGCTCTTCAAAAAAAAAAAACTTTTCCACAACATGATCTTCCTTGTGCTCACAACTATAAAGATTTTCATAAAAACTGATTGCTCTTTTCCGAATTTCAATAGGATCTGATACAAGTGAACCGGTCTCAGAAAATAAAGAATGTATAAAGCGTTTTTGACTGTTCTTTTTTCCAGACTAAAGAAGAATTTTGACGGAACATCCATCTGGTCTATATCTTTAAACCATGATCGAACTAGCGCCCCCTGTGCTTTCACTCTTTGTATTTCAAACAAAACAGATTTAAAAAAAAAAATAGGGATTCAATATGTGTTTGATTTCAACTTGACTGTGCCACTTCTTGGAATTTGAGAATTTCGTCTTCTAAAACTTTTATAGATTTAATCATACCTTTTGTAACATTGTGAGTGTATTGTTGACATAATTGCTTAATTTGTATTTTGTGAAACTCCCACCATTTTTGCAAAGACTGAAATTGAGCTTTTTCATTTCTAAAATTTCCCCCCCCAAAAATTTTAAGTATCTTTAAAATGTGCATCACTAAGTAAATTTTTATTAAAATGCCAATAAGCACTTTTTGGCTTCACAGAGTTTAAAGTTACTGTACATATGACAAGACTGTGATCCGAGAACCCAACTGGGGTTATGAAACATTTCTTAAAAAAACTAAGGTGATGTTTAAAACTAGAAAATCTTTCTAGTCTTGCCAATGACAATATGTTGTCACGGGCATTTGCTCATGTGTACTGTTTTAAGTTCCCATTTAAACTCCTCCATACATCACATAAATCATTTGTTTCAATCATCTGAATGAGTCGTTTGCGAGAAAGCAAATGTGGTTCTAAATGATCTCTGTCTGTATTATTTTCAACACAAGTAAAGTCTCCACCCAGAAATACATGTTCTTCAAAGTTACACACAGAGTACTAAAAACACCATTCTTTCTACTGATAGGGTTGGGGCATACACACAAATAAAAACAAAGATATGGTTCTCAAACTGGGCTCGAATCTTTAGCAGTCTACCTTTCACAACCTCTTCTATCTCACAAGAGATAGGAATAAAACTATTTGCAAATAAAATGGCAACACCTCCACTGAGTGAGGTTTTATGACTTAAAAAAGAGCGACCTTTAAATTCTTTAACCCATTCAATAGCATTTGTTTTATCACTGGTGTATCAGTGGTGTATGTTTTATGATCAGCAAATCATGGTGTGATCAGAGGAACGTACATTTCATCAAGTCTTTCTGCTCTCCTGATCTGGAATATCTCATGCTTCTGTGTCGAGCATTCTGGCTACCGAGGGAATTCACAGCGGTCATCATCACAGCTGTGTACATCCCCCCACAAGCCGACACAGACTCAGGGAACTGTATGGGAGTATAAGTGAGCAGGAAACCGTGCACCCTGAGGCTGCGTTCATTGTTGCCGGGGACTTCAACAAAGCAAATTTTAAAACAATAGCACCAAAATACCACCAACACATAAACTTCAACACACGAGGGGACCAGGTTTTAGATCATTGTTACTCTCCTTTCCGGTATGGCTACAACTCCCTCCCCCGCCCCCCATTTGGCAAATCGGACCACCACTCTGTTCTTCTTCTGCCCGCTTACAGGCAGAAACTGAAACGGGAAGCACCCACCCTCAGAACGATCCACTGCTGGTCGGACCAATCAGACTCTGTGCTACAAGACTGTTTTTATCACGCGGACTGGGAGATGTTCCGGTCCGCCTCTAATGACAACATCGAGGTTTATTCTGACAGCGTAACGTGTTTCATCAGGAAGTGCGTAGAGGATGTTGTTCCGACCAAAACAATACGGATATTCCCCAACCAGAAACCATGGGTTAACGGCGATGTTCACGCGGCACTCAATGCGCGGACCTCCGCTTTTAATTCTTCTAACACGGAGGAGCGTAAACAAGCCAGTTATGCCCTCCGTAACACTATCAGTTAAGCCAAACGCCAGTACAGGCACAAACTTGAAGGTCAGTTCAACACCACTGACTCTAGAAGTATGTGGCAGGGAATTAACATCATCACGGACTACAAACGGAATAAAGACTCCGCTGTGAACACCGCTGCATCTCTCCCGTACGAACTTAATACATTTTATGCTCGTTTCGAGGTCAATAACACCGCCCTCGCGGAGAGAGCACTCGCGGCTGACGCTACAGAGGTCGGTTCACTCTCCGTCTCTGTTGTGGATGTAACACAATCCTTCCGACGGGTGAACATCCGTAAAGCTGCGGGTCCAGACGGCATTCCGGGCTGCGTCATCATAGCGTGCGCGAATCAACTGGCAGGTGTTTTTACGGACATTTTCAGTCTGTCCCTCTCCCTGTCTGTAGTCCCCACATGCTTCAAAACATCAACCATTGTGCCTGTACCGAAGCAAGCCACAATCACTTGCTTAAATGACTGGCAACCTGTTGCTCTGACTCCCATCATCAGCAAATGCTTTGAGAGGTTAATCAGAGATTACATCTGCTCTGTTCTGCCCACCTCTTTGGACCCATTGCAGTTTGCCTACTGCAACAACCGCTCCACTGATGATGCCATTGCATCTACACTACACACTGCTCTCTCCCACCTGGAAAAAAGGAACACATATGTGAGAATGCTGTTTGTAGACTACAGCTCATCATTCAACACCATAGTCCCCTCCAAGCTTGATGAGAAACTCCGGGCTCTGGGCTTAAACAGCTCGCTGTGCAGCTGGATCCTGAATTTCCTGTCACGCAGACGTCAGGTGGTTAGAATGGGCAGCAACATCTCCTCATCACTGACCCTCAACACTGGAGCCCCGCAGGGCTGTGTTCTCAGCCCACTCCTGTATTCACTATACACACATGACTGTGTGGCAACACATAGCTCCAATGCTATCATTAAGTTTGCTGACGATACGACGGTGGTAGGTCTGATCACTGACAATGATGAAAGAGCCTACAGAGAGGAGGTGCACACTCTGACACGCTGGTGTCAGGAGCACAACCTCTCCCTCAACGTCAGTAAAACCAAGGAGCTTGTAGTGGACTTCAGGAAGAAAGACGGAGAACACAGCCCCATCACCATCAATGGAGCACCGGTAGAGAGAGTCAGTAGTTTCAAGTTCCTCGGTGTCCACATTACTGAGGATCTCACATGGTCCGTCCACACTGAGGCCGTTGTGAAGAAGGCTCACCAGCGCCTCTTCTTCCTGAGACGGCTGAGGAAGTTTGGAATGAACCACCACATCCTCACATGGTTCTACACCAGTACTGTAGAGAGCATCCTGACTGGCTGCATCACCGCCAGGTACGGCAATAGCACCGCCCACAACTGCAAAGCCCTGCAAAGGGTGGTGCGAACTGCCAGAAACATCATCGGAGGTAAGCTTCCCTCCCTCCAGGACATATATACCAGGCGGTGTGTGAAAAAAGTTCTGAGGATCATCAGAGACTCCAGCCACCCGAGTCATGGTCTGTTCTCACTGCTACCATCAGGCAGGCGGTATCGCAGCATCAGGACCCGATACAGCCGACTACATGACAGCTTCTTCCCCCAAGCAGTCAGACTGTTGAACAATTGATCTCTCACGATCAATAATTTGCACTGCACTTTAATTAATCTATAATCTCACACTGGACTGTCAGCATATTCTCCTCAATACAACTACTTATATATATATATATATATATATATATATATATATATATATATATATATATATATATATATGTATACTCTTTTCTTATTGTAGTGTATATTGTGTATTCTATATTGTGTGTATTGTTCACTGTACATTGTATATAATTATTGTGTTGTGTAAGTATGTGTACATCTGATATGTAAATTGTGTTGTGTAAGTATGTTGTTTACTGTAATTGGTATATGTCTCGTCACTGTCATGACTGCTATGTTGCTCGGACCTGCACACAAGAATTTCACCTACTGTTGCACTTGTGTACATGGTAGTGTGACAATAAAGTGATTTGATTTGATCACTGTGTGTTTCCTGCACAAATAAAACATCAAGTTGCTTTTGATTCATGATTTCATATATTGCTGCATGTTTTATACAGTCTCTGGCTCCATTTACATTCAGGGATGCAATACGAACGTCAACCATGTGAAAGTAGAAAATTAAACCGTACAGAAAAAAGCAGCCAATAAGGGCCAAAAAATTAAGCCAGTTTACTGCCATCAATGAATCAGTTATTGTTGGAGTTCTTAGTCAAACATTTTTTCAAACGATATACCTCCCTGTTTGTGAAACATCCCTCACTCCTGAAAGTTCTAGTATTTTCAACAACCTGTAGTCCCTTCGATTCTTTGTCAGTTTTAAAATCTTCTTGATTTCCTCAGTATCATAATCTTGACATGTCCATTCATTCAGATAAATCACTCTTATTGACAATATCGTCAACATCAGACTCCTTTTTCTAGCTTGTTTAGATTCTGAAACCTTGTCATTCTTTTTCCTCTACAAGGGTGCTTTGAAAATGGCCTGATCTTTATCCATCATTAAATTATCGCTCAAGCTGACACTCTCTGAAGGAGACTTTGTGTCAGACATTACACTGACATGTGAAAAATCCATACTCTCATCAATTTTGTTAAAACTGGACTCATCTCTGACAATTAAAGGACTAAGTAAAACATTATCCCTATCATTTACAACTATGGCCTGAATATCCTCTTCAGTCTGTGAATGAGGCTTTACATCATTTGAGCCACTAGTGGATGGTCTGGGTTCAGTTTGGGTTGGTTCAGGAACATTATCTGTTCCTCCATCACTGACTTGCACACCATTTTCACCTGAGATAACCTGTTTCATGCTTGTACCATTATTATCTGGACAAGCACAAACTAAATGTCCAGTTTTGCCACAGCCAAAGCACTTCATCACGTCAGTACTTACAAAGATGGTATAATCAAAATCATCAACTTTGAATTTGAAATTTAGATTAAGTTCAGTTCTGTTATCTTTCAGGATCATGTAAGTAAATCTCCTGAAAGATTGTACATGCTTAATCAAGTCCGATTTACTACCGAAAGCGATTTTTTTCATAGGACTGACTACCTATCCAAAGCGTGACAGTTCTTTTGTTAACATTTCGTCTTTAATAAACGGAGGAACATTAGACAATGTGACTTTCTTAGCGGGGGTAGCAAGGGGAAGCACTGGGGTAAACAAACCAATAATTACTACTCCCTTCTCCACTACTTCGTTTGCTTTTTCAACTGAACTTAAAAACGAAACAATAGCGTTGTTCATTTTCAATGTCGCTAAAATACATTCATGGCCAACAACATCCCAATGGCTAAAATGCACTCTTCCACATTCACCGCAGACGCCACTTTCACTCCGTGACGCTGTGTGAGAGAAACTAAACTAGTGTTTGTGTTTTGGGCTGCCATGCTTCCCAGTGGCACACTGGTTGTCAACGCCCGAAAACCCCTCAAGGGAACCCTGTGTCACCACTCAATACACCACAGCTATATATAAATAAAAATAAAAAAGAGAAAATAAATAGAAAAGAATTGAAAGAGAAAGCAATTGTTTTTGCCACAGCAGGCATAAACCACTTGCACTCACCACATACTCCTCACACTCGCTCATCGGACGCTCACGCATGCAGAGAGAGAGAGAGAGAGACGCAAAAGGCCTTGCTGCATGTTTGTTTATATTGGTTTATGTTGGTTTAAGTTAAGTTTTACATCAAATCTTTGTTTATAGTTCAGCTGGTTCCTGCCTCCTCCTTGCCCATTCTTATACTGTTACACCTGAGTACCTCAAGTCATTGTTATTACTCATTGTGAGGTGAATTACAGTCATCCTCTCATCCAAATCTATATTACTGTTACTGAATTACTTCACCAAAACAGGGTAGAATTCACTAAGAATGTTGAGATGGCTGATTGCGTTGTTTATTTGCAAACATGACCAAAGACTGTATCAAGACACCTGAATCACCTCTTTAAAATGCTGAAAGTGTGCTCGACTACACCACATAACTAGATATATGTACTGTATATATACACTCATAGAGCACTTTATTAGGAACCCCTGTACACTACTTATTCATGCGATTATCTAATCAGCCAATCATAGGCAGCAGTGTAATACATAAAATCATGCAGATTCTGGTAATGAGCTTTAGTTAATGTTCACATCAACCATCAGAATGGGGAAATAATTTGATCTCTGTGATTTCAACTGTGGCAGGATTGTTGGTGCCAGACGGTTTGAGCATTTCTGTAACTGCTGATGTCCTGGGAAGCACAACACAACAGTCTCTAGAGTTTTTTCAGAATTTATGTTTTTTGTTTTTGGCTCCAGTGAGCAGCAGTTCTGTGGACTGAAATGCCTTGATGACCAGACTGGTTCGAGCTGACAGAAAGGCTACGGTAACTCAGGAAACCATTCTGTACAATTGTAGTTAGCAGAAAAGTATCTCAGAATACAAAACACGTCAAACCTTGAGGCGGATAGGCTACAACAGCAGAAGACCACGTCGGGCACTTTATTAGGACCATAGTTTTTATAATTAAGTTCTAAGTGAGTGTATGTATACTGCATGACCTAAGAGGCAAGCGATAATAAGGTATCTGCATTTAGAAAAACATGAATAAAACCTATCATTTACTCTCCTCTGTCATATTGAAAGTTTATGGCTCTTCCCAACTTGGAAATTCAGGGGTATCAAAATTATATTTCAGTTTCCCAGTCGTAATTATGACTTGAGGGGTCATTTATGGGCAACTTCCGAATGAATTTTATGATAATTCCGATAGAGCTTGAAGGTAGCATAATATAAGGTTTTTATGCTTACAGTAAAGCTGCATGCAAAAGTGGTACAACTTTTTAGTGATACTCTTCCAACTGTTGTAGATGTTGTCACAGTAAACACATTTTTTTTTTCTTTCGTTTTTGCTTGATTTCCATTTCCATTTTGCCATTTTGGTTGCCATGGGAGCAAGAACCATGTAGGCATCCAAAAGAAAAGGTGACTTTTCCCTTCTGTTGCTCAAGATATTAATCAGAGAGATTTATATTTGTTTATTTATTTGTATGTTTGTCTTACAAATTCTAAACAATTAACTATCAGAAAGTCCCTCTTCTCTCCAATACAAAACTTCATATACCATTTTTTACAAAACTACAGAAACATAAACATGTTTCTCCATGTCAGCACTCACTACCACATCAAATTTTTATGTACAGTATCTGTGTATGTCTGCACATCTATATGTTTGTGTTTCTATTTGTGTATTTAATAGTGTAAATACTTTCCTTTATATAAATCAAACTGCTTGATTTGTGCTACAGCCATTGGACAATTATATAGGTTGAGAAGACCACAGAGACAAAAGGTGATAATGAAAATGTGTTATTTTAATGTTCTCATTAATTTATCATGTGTAACTGTTCCTGGTGGCTGTATTTAACTATAAGCATTTTCACACATTGATCTGCTGTTTGCTCAGATACTTTACCATGGAAATCACATGTGCTTAGAAAGCCTGTATTCAATGTAAAGAATAATTAAACCTGTCAATCTTTTTAACCAATTGTTTACAACAATAATATTACAAATGTATTGTTAAATAAAGAAGGATCCCTATCTGTCACTCACTCAACATTGTGTCGATGAATTGACACTAGGGGTCACTCTTGGAAGCCCGAGACATCTCTGATCTTTGATAAAAGACCAATGGGAATTCAGATTTTCTCTTCGGAGCCGAGAGGTCTCTTTTCATTGAGCTGAATTCCCACGGCTTCCATTCACCTCTGCTAGATTACAGTTACAGCGATTTACAACAGCTTCTTCCCCCTCTGCACTGGTGCACTGCAGAGATCACCCCTGGGTACTTCGGCAGATCAAACTAAAAGAGCATATTCTAAAAGAATATATTCTAAAAAAGAGCGGCACACACGGAACTTTCCGTCTGTGTCTTATTCCTGGTTGCGGTCGTTATCACTTGCCCTCTGACGGCTACGATTGCTGTCTTTTGTGCCTGGCGCTGCCCACATGGAGACATCATTCGTGGATGTGTCATGCTCTCACTGCGAGAACATGACCGTGGCAACGTTGTGGTCACTGCTTGCCTTTGTAAGAAAGCAAGCCACCCCAGCGGCTCCCTGCCTCAGTCCTTTTACCTGCGGGTTTGAGGCCAGCGTGGCTAGCACTGTGGGTGATTTGGGGACCTCAATGGGATCACCTCTGCCGGGTAAATTCCTACGGACCTTCCATTCCCCAGCATGCTCGTTTGACCCAATCAGGCTTCCGGATGATGGTGCCGACTCATCTCAGGTTGAGTTCAACCTTTTGTTCGGGGCTCGCGAAGGTGATGAGCTCTCAAGCGCAGCATTGGAGAGTGAGCTTGTCCAGTTGGATGCGCAGTCACAGGCTGATGCAGAAATTACGGACATGCTTTCCCAGGCAGCCGCAAGCGTCGGGCTAGAGTGGAACCCTCTGCTCTCCCCGAACCCTTGGGGCTCGATGATTGGTTCCTTGTCCCGCTGTGCCGCTCACAGCCATACCCTGATTGGTTTGCGGTGGTAGACCAGAAGAATGCAGCCTCAGCCGGCTAGGGCTTTGGGTCAATGAGGAAAAGTGCAAGCTCCTCCCGGTTCAGAGCATCATTTTCTCGGCTTGGAGTTGGACTCCAACAGTGTGCACGGGTGCGCACAGTCGGTGATGACCGGTTTGAAGGAGTTCAGACAGAAAACTATTTCAGAGGCTCCTGGGGCATACGGCGTCCTCAAATGTGGCCACACCGCTCGGGATGATGCATATGAGACCACTTCAGCACTGGCTCCAGACTTGAGTCTCAAGATGGGCATGGCGCCGTGGGACACATTACGTGGCCATCATGCCGGTCTGTCGCCTCTTCAGCCCTTTGACTGACCTAACATTTCTACGGGCAGGTGTTCCCCTAGAGTAGGTCTCCAGGCATGTCGTGGTTATGACGGACACCTCCAAAATAGGATGGGGCGCTGTATGAAACGGGCACGCAGCCACCTGCTCCTGGATGGGCCCGTGGTCACGTTGGCACGTCAACTGCCTTGAGTTGTTGACATTATTGCTCGCCCTGTGGAAGCCCATCCCAGGTGACCTCAACACCACAGCAGACACGCTGTCATGATAAGTTACCCACTGGGGAGAGTGGAGACTCCCAGCTGATTTTTTGTTGATTAGTGCAGGCGCAGGTAATTTTAAAGAAAAATGTACTATTTCACAGAATCCTCCCACTACTCTGACCGAGATAACCCTCGGCATAGACGTGCTGGCACACAGTTGGCCCCTTGCACTTTGCAATTATGTGTTTTCCCCAGCGAGCCTACTTGCACAGACCCTGTTCACGTAACACAGTTCAGCTAGCTGTGGCGTTTTTGTACTTCACTTCACTTCACCGACACAACGTCCAGTGAGTTACAGATATGAAATGTCCTGGTTACTTCCGTAACCTCCGTTCCCTGATGGAGGGAATGAGATGTTGTGTTCCTTCTGCCACAATGCTGGACTACCTGCTGAAATGACCAGGACCTTCTCTCTCGGCTCCTCAGCACAAAACCTGAATGAGCAGTTCGCATGCCAGCTCCTTATACCCACATGTTCGGGGGAGTGGCATGCAAATACCACTTGCCAATTCCCATTGGCCTTTTATCAAAGATCAGATGTGTCTCAGGATCCCAAGAGTGACCCCTAGTGTCATTTCATTGACACAATGTGTCGTTCCCTCCATCAGGGAACGGAGGTTATGGAAGTAACCAGGACGGTTGCAGATGTACATACAGGAAGTAAGGATATATGCCTGTACTACTATACATCCTTAAAGGGATAGTTCACCCAAAACTGAAATTTCTGTCATTATTTACTTACTTTCATGTTGTTCCAAATCCATATGACTTCTTTCTTCTGCAGAACACAAAATAATTATTTGAATTATTATAAGAATTTTACACATAATAAGAATTTTGTGATCACTGATTCCCATAGCAGTGGACTTTAAAGCTTAAAAAAGGCAACCAAAGTGTCATAAAAGTGCTCATTGATGAACATATGGGAATTTAAGTAATTATTTACTCCCAAATAAAATAAATTCAGTAAATAAAATATGGTGACAAGTCAATAACATCACACTTGGTTCTTTTGTCATGACCTATGTTCATGAGATACAAAAGAATGAATTCTGCTGATTCAATTTTGGGCTGTTCTTCACATAAAGTAATTGTTTGACTTTGTATATGACGCACAAATTGCATATATTACTGTTATGTCATCTTTAGTGCTTTTTAAAGCTTTAAAGTGAGGCATTATCAACTGCTGATATATTGAAATCAGCAATGGAGTACTCTTTAAAACATATCCCTTTGTGTTCTGCAGAAGAAATGAAGTCATATGGGTTTGAAACGACATGAGGGGAGTAAATAATGATACAACATATAAATTGACTGTATATACTTTATTACAAGTTTCTTGTCTTATTGTGCACAATTCATCAGTGCACATACTGTAATTCTAAATGAGTTTTATTTATTTTTTTGTCTTCCAATCATTCATCAAATGAAATAACTTGCTCCACTTCCACCACAACTTTCCTTTTTTGGCTGATGTCACCAATCCCTCTTATAGTTCAACCCCTCCCCTCCAAACACCTGCTTTTCAACACCACCTTTTCACAATCCAGAAAAGTCTTATTTCCCAATGCATAAAGTCAAGTACCACCCCTATTTTTTCATTGAACATCCTGTATCATTCTTAAATCATTCAGATTACAGATGTAAAATAGGTTGGGAAGGCCGTTTTATAGTATCTTGTCTCTAAACCACGGAAATTGCTGTAGAACGTCCCTAAGACCCCTGTGGATATGAAAACAAAGCTTAGCTGCAGCTATGCTCCTTAGAATTTTTGTGTGTGTGTTTATATTTTCTTTTTAAGTTTTTATGTACATTTTTATGTTTCTGTGTATCTCACTTCATCTGTATGCGTTTTCCTGCAGGCCTATCTTTGTAATTGCTATAATAAAACTATCACAGGAGCATCAGCTATGCAGGATGACAAGAACAATGAGAGAGAGAGAGAATGAGAAATAGTTTATAGGACTTCTGGAAGGACAGGCAAACAGTTCTCTCCTCTCTTGTACAGCTGGGCTCTCAGACTAGGCCAGCCTCATATAGTCAGGGACAAATGAGTGCTTCTCTTTTAATTAGTGGAAGCATAAGGAGGCAGTCACCTTGTCACTGTTGGGCTTGATTCCAAACTGTGAGCCAACAACAGCAGAGGGGGTGTTGGGCTGAAGAAAGCTGCAGAGGCCATGGGGTTAGAACGATTAGGGCCAGTGAAGGGCTCTTCAGGGTGGAGGAGCCAGAGCACTCAAAGGGCATGTATAGGTTGTGTCAGTAGTGTTATATGTTAATAAAAAGGTCAAGAAGCATTTGTCAGGGCTTTAGGGTATAAGGGCATTTGAAGGGTGTTTGGAATGCGTGATAGGAGTCAGTCATTTGTGACTCTTTGGGACATTGTGTTAATTTGTTGAGCATTGTTTTTTGTGGAAGTGAGCATATTTTATGAATCCTCCACAGTGAGGCTGTACTCGAAGATAGGATGCAGGTTGCAGGGAGACGGGACTGTAGTTTGTTTCATAAAATTATCTTGGGGAGAAAAATAACTAATGTAGTATTCTGAGTTGCAGTTAAAAGGTTGCTTTGCTTCTAATATAAATAATTTTATTTGTAGCTTATTCCTTCTATTGCTCTCACTTGGAGGATCTACCTACCCCCCCCCATTTGTCTGTTGCTTACTCTCAAACACACAAACACATTCACATATAGCACTTCTCTAGTATTCCACTGGGTTTTTAGGCTTGAGTGGCTGATGGATGGGATCGGTACATCCTGGCTGGTGTAGTTTCATAGAGACTTGAGTGAATATGTCCCTTATGTGTGTGTGTGTGTGTGTGTGTGTGAGTGTTTGTGTGATTACACATTCTTTACTGATATGGCCTGTAGAGCCCAAAAGACATGCAAATGCCATCTCGTGCTCATCACTGCCCTATCAGCTCAGTATTTTGAACTCTGCATGACCTTCTGGCCATGTCCCCTTCAGGTATGGATTCACAAATATACATGCACATTCATGCATGCACAAACATACATGCTTATAGGCAACAATTCTTATGTGATGCTTATTATCTTTCAGTATGTAAATCACAAGTTTCATTATGAATGTACATTCATTATTTTCAGGATAGTGTAAACACATACACATGCATGCACAAATGCATTCAAACTTTACCTTACTACAGAGTTCCTATCCTGATGGAAAAATGCCATGCATTCACATATGAATTGCACTAATATTGACTCTCAATGGTCATGGGACAGAAGGGGGTGAATTCACTAAACAGTTGCACCAATTTTGCATGTATAATTTCAGCACAGAAACCTGCATCTTATTAGATAACCACCCACAATCTAGCTTTACTAGGTGTTAAATTCTACTGTGAATCAAGAATGATTATTTATCAAAACATTAAAAGATTATTTCACATTAACTGTGCATAACCTAATTCATATTCATGAGATTTGCCACCTCATTGTCACCACAAAAGTTTGATTTGACTGGTTTAGTGTAAAGTGTGTCTAAAGACAAAATCCACACAATCAATTTGTCATTGAATAACGTCTCTTTTAACACCCTTTCCCAAGGCTCATATATACAGTACGTGCAAAAGTTTTAGGCACTTGTGATAAATGTTGCATTGTGAGGATGTCTTCAAAAATAATGCCATAAATAGTTTTCATTTATCAATTAACAAAGTCCAGTAAACATAAAAAAAGCTAAATCAATAGTTGGTGTGGCCAAATTTGCCTTTAAAATAGCTCCAATTCTCCTAGGTACACATGGACAGTTTTTCTTGGTTGTTGGCAGAAAGGATGTACCAAGCTTCTTAATAGTTCAATAATAGTAAAGAGAATAATTTTTTCAGCTTTTATTTCTTTCATCACATTCCCATTGGGTCAGTAGTTTACGTACTTAGTTAGTATTTGGTAGCATTGACTTTAATTTGTTTAACTTGGGTCAAACTATTTGGGTAGCCTTCCACAAGCCTCTCACAATAAGTTGCTGGAATTTTGGTCCATTCTTCCAGACAGAACAGGTGTAACTGAGTCAGGTTTGTAGGCCTCCTTGCTCGCACATGCTTTTTCAGTTCTGCCCACAAATTTTCTATCGGAGGGAGGTCAGGGCTTTGTGATGGCCACTCCAATATCTTGACTTTGTTATTCTTAAGCCATTTTTTCCACAACTTTGGAGGTATGCTTGGGGTCATTTTCCATTTGGAAGACCCAATTGTGACCAAGTTTTAACTTCCTAGCTGATGTCTTGAGGGTTTGCTTCAATATATACACATAATTTTCCTTCCTTATGATGCCATACATTTTGTGAAGTGCAACAGTCCTTCCTTTAGCAAAGCACCGCACAACATGATGCTGCCATGATGGTGTTCTTCAGCATGCAAGCCTCAGCCTTAACCTCACAGTTACATTTTTGTTTCATCAGACCAGAAGACATTTCTCTAAAAAGTAAGACCTTTGTCCCCATGTTCACTTGCAAACTATAGTCTGGCTTTTTTATGGTGGTTTTGGAGCAATGGCATCTTCTTTGCTGAGTAGCCTTTCAGGTTATGTTGATATAGGACTTGTTTTACTGTAGATATAAATATTTTTCATGTTGTTCCTGTTTCCCCAGGCATCTTTACTAGGTCCTTTGCTGTTGTTCTGGGATTAATTTGCACTTTTCGGACCAAACTACATTCATCTCTAGGAGACAGGATGTGTATGATGACTGCGTGTATGATGACTGCATGGTCCCATGGTGTTAATACTTGCGTACTATTATTTGTACAGATGAACGTGGTGCCTTCAGGTGTTTGGAAATTGCTCCCAAGGAGAAACCAGACTTGCGGAGGTCCACAATTTTTTTCTGAGGCCTTGGCTGATTTCTTTGGATTTTGCCATGATGTCAAGCAATAACGCACTGAGTTTGAAGGTAGGCCTTAAAATACATCCACAGGTACACCTCCAATTGACTTCAATTAGCAGTTATCAGATGCTAATTGGCTAATTTCCTAAAGGCATGACATAATTTTCTGGAATTTTCCAAGCTGCTTAAAGGCACAGATAACTTCTGACCTGCTGAAATTGTGATGTAGTCAATTAAAAGTGAAACAATCTGTCTGTAAACAATTGTTGGAAAAATGACTTGTGTAATACACAAAGTAGATGTCCTAAACAACTTGCCAAAACTTTAGTTTGCTAATATGAAATCTGTGGAGTAGTTAAAATAAGAGTTTTAATGACTTCATCCTAAGTGTATGTAAACTTCTGGCTTCAACTGTATATATTGTATGTTATGCAGTCTGAGATGCTATTCTACTAACCAAAATTGTACAGGGTGATTACCGTAGCCTTTCGGTCAGCTCAAACCAGTCTGGCTATTCTCCGTTGAACTTTATCAACAAGCCGTTTCTGTCCGCAGAACTGCCGCACACTGGATTTTTGTTTTGTTTTTGATGCCATTTTGAGTAAATTCTAGAGACTGTTTTGCATGAAAGTCCAGGAGATCAGAAGCAGCATACTCAAACCAACCCATCTGGCACCAACAATCATGCCACGGTCAAAATCATTGAGATCTTATTTTTCCCCATGCTGATGGTTATGAACATTAACTGAAGCTTCTGACCCGTATCTGCATGATTTTATGCATTGCACTGCTGCCACACAATTGGCTGATTAGATAAAGCATGAATAAGAAGGTGTACAGGTGTTCCTAATAAAGTGCACAGTGAGTGTATATACACTGATAAGCCAAAACATTATAACCACTCATAGGTGAAATGAATATCGTTGGTCATCTCCTAACAAGGCCACATGTCAAGGTCTGGGTAGATTAGATGGCAAGCGAACAATCAGTTCTCGTAGTCAACGTGTTAAATGCAGTAAAAATGGGCAGGAGTAAAGACCTGAGCAACTTTGACAAGGGCCAAATTGTTATGGCCAGATGACTGGGTCAGAGCATATCTGAAATGGCAAGGCTTGTGGGGTGCTTCCCCACAGTAGTGGTGAGTACCCACTGACAGTGGTCCGAGGAGAGACAAATCACAAACTGGCGACAGGGTGTTGAGTGCCCAAGGCTCATCAGTGTGTGAGTGCAACGAAGGCTATCCCGTCTTGTCTGAACTGAGAGAAAGTCTGCAGTGGCACAGAAATATTTTTATGCTGTCACGGGAGAAATATGTCACAACACACAGTGCATCGCACCCTGCAGTGTATGGGGCTGCTTATCCGCAGACCGGTCAGAATGCCAATGATGACCCTTGTCCACAGTAGAAAGTACCCACAATATGCACATGAGCATCATGCATCAAACGGCACTATCCATGAGTGAGCGCAATTCATTCTATGTGTCTTTAAGACATAATCACAATTAAAAACATAATTTTTAACATTATGAATCTGTGACACATTGACAGTATTCTATCTCACTCATCAGTGTCTGGATAAATGGCCATCAACAATACAGCATCACAAGCTCATGAGCTCTTTAATGTTGCTACTGTGTTAACTACGGGCTTGAAGTCTATGTGGCCATAATTGTTACTAAAATTTATATTTTATATGGCAGATATGTAGGGGAAGGAATATGTCAGGGGAATGACAAGGTTATGAGAAGGTGATGAAATGAGGCAAGTATAATGTGCCAGCTGATTTAAATTAACAGCCAGCCAAAGTGTCTGTGAGCTAATGCCTGAGCAGTTAATTGATCTGCTGGTGACAAGGGAAGGGGTGCAGAAGTGGGAAAGAGAGAGACAATATGAGTGTATGAGATAGAGAGAGAGTTTAATATGATAAAGAGATGTTTAAGAAGGAAATAGACTTAATGAACATACATGCAGAGATTCATTAATGGATTTATAAAGCAAGTGTGTTTGTGGAGAGGGTCAGGTTTTATCACAATTGTGGGACAAGGGGAATATTTTTTGTGAATGTTAGATTTAAGTGGTATCCCCTTTTTTGTGGATTTTCTCCCCAATTTGGAATGGGGGGTGTTGCGTGCTTAGTTATAGTTTGGGGACAAAATGTTATTTAACAAAACCTCCCTATGTGGATTTTCAAGGATGTCCTAATTTGGAAAAAAAAAATAAATAAATTGGATTCATATATAAAGTAAATATATGTTTATTAATTAATTCATTAATTCATGTTTTTAAATGTGAAAAGTTTTCTATTTGGGTAAGGGGGTGAGTATGAGTTGTAATATATAAATTATAAACCGTTTTTTGTGATATTTATATTATAATTAGCTATATAAACTTTTATTTTACTATTATTTTTATTGAATTAATTTCATGATATGCCTATTAATGAATTGAATTATTTGCATATATAAACATTTTCAGAGAAAGGTCCCCAAATAAAAACAATTTAATAAAAACAATAAATAATTGTGAATATATTTAAATAATAATAATTAATAAATGCAACCCCAATTCTGGACATGTTGGTACAGTATGAAAAATGTGAATAAAACCAAAAAGGATTATTTGTAAATTGTGTTCACCCATTTCTATATTGATAGTAGTACAACTAAACATTATATGATGTTTTACCTTGTGAATTAATACTAATAAAAAAATTATGTACAGTAATTTCAAATCAGATTATTGCAACACACTCCAAAACAGTTGGCACAGTCGAGTGTTTACCACTGTGAAACATCACCATTTCTTCTAATAACACTTATTAAACATTTAGACACTGAAGACACAAATTTGTTCAGATTAAAAAGTGGGAGTCGCGTGACGCCATGTGGGGGTCAGACGTGTGAATGGCGAGCTCTGTGCACTTTGCTACTTTTTAATTCTTTTTGTGTCCTAAACCAGTGAGATTCATAACAGTTCTATGAAGAAAATATGTCAAAGAATTCAAAATCCTCAGGCTCTGGTGACAATAAATACACTTACGTGCTCAAGCTGATACCACTGACAAGGCCGCAGACCAGGGACTCAATTTGGACAGTGCGGTGCAAGGAATTAATCATCTACTGGCGAGCATGTCAGTGATGCTAACGAAGGTTGTAGCATACCTGGAGAATCTTGCTGTAATACGTCGACTGATTACGCCGATGGATGCGAAAAGTTGGTTACATGATTGTCAGATGTCGAGAAATGGATTGATTATCTGGAGTCATCAGAGAGGGCATTAGTCAAGTCAAGTCAAGTGGTTTTTATTGTCGTTCAACCATATACAGTTAGTACAGCACATTAGTTGCATTAGCTGCTAATCCGCTAGCGACCAAGGCAGTTTTGCAGTGCATCTGGGAAAAGTTGGAAGACCTTGAAAATTGTAATCTGTGAAATAATGTCTCAGTTTTTGGAATTCCTGAGAACAAGGAAGGCCGAGATATGGTGAAATTCCCCATCTTATTGTCAAAGGTGGGCAAGGTCTACCCAAGATTTAGTTTTATAATTATGTGTTCATTCTCAGACATTTGACCCATTGGTCACTTCCACATGAGAGAGCCCCTCCCTGGTTTTGTATTGAACAGGAAGTTCTTGCCCCTATTTTTCTATTGCAAAGTTAAACTACACCCTGTTGTCTTGCATTAGCATTCGGTGTGGACAAAAGTGTCCAGAGTATTTAATTCAGACATTTATTTTAATGTTGTCTCGAGCATATGGCTGAACCCCAAATTATGTATCAACAAGTCCTGTTTTTACTGGTCAGAGTGGATTGTAGGTTACTATACTCGGTCACCTATATGAGAGTGGAGTGTTGAGATCCTTTAAAAATTTGGTTCAACTTTTTGGGATTCACAGATCTCAGTTCTTTAAGTATTTTCAGTTGTGCCACCTGCACTGTACTGTTGTTGGGAGTACTTTACACCCCCCTAAAGTGGTAGATACTCTGGGAGTGGTGATTACTGCTTTTGGAAAAGGTCATGAGGCATCTGTGTATTACTTTCTGCTAATTCAGAGTCTGGGGGACATAACTTCAGTTTCTCTTAAGAGATTATGGGAGATAGATCTAAACTTGGTATAGGAGGAGGGAGTGTGGGCTAGGATTCTAAATAACATCAAGTCTGTATCTAGAGATGTA
Source organism: Xyrauchen texanus (assembly GCF_025860055.1). NCBI lineage: Eukaryota > Metazoa > Chordata > Actinopteri > Cypriniformes > Catostomidae > Xyrauchen > Xyrauchen texanus. The sequence continues at coordinate 28,153,664 of NC_068287.1, forward strand.
AGGGTTTGCCTTATGCAATTCAAGATTTTACATAGAGTCTATTGGACCCCCTCTAGATTGCATAGGCTTGGTCTTTAAGACACACCCACCTGCTGGTGAAGACAGAACCCATGTCTTTTGGGGATGTGTTAAGATCCAAGAATTTTGGTTGAGGAGTCAGAGTTTTATGTGCAAGTTATTGGGCTCACAAATGTTATTTTGCCCCAGACACTGTATTTTATGTGATGGGGCAGTCATTAATATGGAGAATAAGCATGTAAAAACTGGTCCCTAACTAGTATTATGATTGCCAGACAGATAATTTTAAGGGGTTGGAAGTCGGGTGAAGAATTGTGAGGCTTAAATGTTGATTCTGTTTGTATGTTTTGTTTTTCATTGTTTAATGTTGAATCAATAAAAATTGTTGATCACAAAAAAAAGTTTAAAAAGTGGAATTTTCCCCCATTCGTCCATTATGCAGGTCTTCAGCTGGTCATTGTACAGGGTCTTCATTGCCGTATTGTAGGCAGTGATGTCTGAGGGATCAGAGATCATGCCCACCGAGAATTGAACAGATTCCTTGAATCTTTTAACTATTTTGCACACTGTAGAGGGTGAAATGCCCAAAATCCTTCCAATTATTTTCTGGGGAATATTGTTCTCAAAGTGCTGGATTATTTGCTGAAGCATCTGTTGGCAAATTGACAAGTCTCGAATGATCCTTGCTCTTGAAGGACTAGTCTGTTTTTGGAGGCTCCATATGTACTATGACTCAATGGCCTCACCTGTTTAACATATCCTATTTCAAATTGCCTTGTTATTTTAACTCATCAGATTGTTATCAGTCTTAAATTTCCCCAGTTTCAACTTTTTTTGAGTGTGTTGCTGATTTGAAATTACTGTACATTAAAAAAGCTATGTAATTTTACAAGGTAACACATCATAAAATGTGTAGTTGAATATAGCAAAGGGTGAATATAATTTACAAATCATAAATCTTTGTTTTTATTAGCATTTTTCATACTGTCCCAACTTTTTGGAATTGGGGTTGTAAATTTTTTTTTTTTAAATCATATAATTAATCAAAATGTAATTATTGTGGCAGTTGAGTAAAGCATTGATTAGACATTAAAAAAAGTGACTTTAAAATACAATATATATTTAGTTTTTTATATTCCTTCTTCCCACAGGATTTGATTGAGAATGACCAGGCACCATTCACAGCCACACTTTCTCAACACCCCCATCTCCCAGCTCGGCCTATTTGGTGACACCGTCCAAACATCAGGCAGCTCCGCCTCAACCTGTGCCCAGCTCTCAGCCCCATCGTCAGGCTCCCAAGTGTTCCTGAGAATGATAACCCAGGGAAAGAGACGTTTTCTCCAGATTTATCAGAGCTCAGAGTCCTCTCCTTGAAGATCGTGCTCGCTTCCATCAAGAGGGTTGGGGACCTGCAAGCATTCTCTGTCAGCGACACTTGCCTGGTGTTCAGTCCGGCAGATGCCTATGTCGTCCTAAGACCTCAATCGGGCTACATGCCCAAGGTTCCAAGGCTAGCCTACTGGGTCTTCGACGCATCGCTTTGGCCTATCAGTCCCAGGCCATGTCCGTCCCCTTGCGGGTTCGAGCACACTCAAAAAGAAGTGTGGCATCCTCTTGGGCACTGGCCAACGGTACCTCCCTAGCAGACATCTGCAGAGGCTGGGAAACACCCAAACCCTTTACGAGATTCTACAATCTCAGGGTTGAGTTGGTTTCGTCCTGTATTCTCTCAGGTCCAAGCACGTAGAACTCGGAAAACGGAACATCTGACTGGGTGATCTGCTTGCACATAGCGTTCCTTCCTCTCCACTGAGGTGATCACGTGCACACTTTCTCCCAGGGAAGTCCACTAAACTCATGCTCCATGGATGCCCTTCCTCTCTACACCTCTGGTCAGCGAATTCAGTGGAGGAATTCCCAACCAGACTCACTACGGGTACTAATTACTCTGGAATAGGTGCTCCATAGGTGTCGGTTATCATGGTAACCCCCACATTCCTCCCCAGCCTGGGCAGGATGTGGTCTCTGCAGGGTATTTTTCCCCTGAAAGAATAGGACTGGAAAAGAACGCCTTCCCTGATGCGTGTTATAGCAAGATGGCCCCAGCCGCATCTAACACTCTATGAGGAGAACCATAGAGAGAGAAAAGGCAGCTGCTGGCGCGGTGCTTTTCACGTCGCTTGTTCCCACCCCTCAAGGGAAAACCTTCGTCGGATGCCAGGAACCTGATAAAAATAATATGACATCTTAGTGGAGCAATGGGGAAGTTTACGTGCAGTCTGATGCCCATGCTCCTTTTGCATGCTACAGCTTACTTACACCAGCATATCACTTAACATGGTTCAGTGTAGGTGGCAATATCGAATAGGGGCCCCTTGTGTCACTACAATCGACACAACATCGAGTGAGTGACAGAAGGGGAATGTCTAGGTTACAAGTGAAACCCCCGTTTCCTGATGGAGGGAACGAGACATTGTGTCCCCCTTGCCACAGCACTGTACCAAGTCACTGTAATGGCCGAAACTTATTCTCGGCTCCTCAGTGCAGAAACAGACTGAACAGATGCATAATCCCCGCCTTTTATATCCGTATGTCCGGGGGTGGGACATGCTAATTCTGTTCACTAATTTTTCATTGGCCTTTTCTCATATTCAGAGGTATCCGAGGCTCTCGAAAGAAGCCCCTTGTGTCACTACAATCGACACAATGTCTCGTTCCCTTCATCAGGGAACGGGGGTTACACTAGTCACCTAGATGTTTTTATTGGTGCATTTCTTCTTGTGCTGACTGACAGCATGACAAAGAGAGTGCATTGTTTTTCTAATTCAGGGATTGTTTTCTAAAGTAGGGTGACCAGATGTCCTTTTTTGAATAGGTGTTTCCTGGTGTCCAGATAATTCTCTAAACATTGTAAATTTGTCATGGTTTCAGCTTGTAGGATCACTGATTTTTTTCTACTTACATTTGATGTACTCATATTCCTTTTAGCTGTTGTCTTATCATTTACAGAGAAGAGTATAAATTTTGCAGCTTTGAGAGAGGAGCTTGAAGTTCTCTGTCATTTCCTAATACGAGTCCAGCCTAATGGTGTGACTCTGCAGTACTGCTGAACAGGCCCGGATTAAGAATTCAGAGGCCCCTGGGCACAATGTCTTGTAGGGCCCCCCCACCCCACCCACACAATCCAGCTTTTGAATTTTTGGATACTGTTTGCTGGTAACACCTATAGCGAGCAACTAAAAGGCATATGCAAGCACATAGTGCCTCACCTTTACCAATCCAGTTATATGAATCAAATTCTTCAATAATTAACACACAAACACGTACACACACCCATTAATGTAGCTTTCCTGTCTGTCTCTCTCTTCCTCTCCTGTCCTCTACTCCTCGGCTCTACAGGGGCTGCTGCTCTTTGTCTCTCTCCCCCTCTCCTCTTCCTGTGATGAAAAGGATGCAAACAGTATAGGTCATCTTAACTCAACTTTTTTACTCTTCTTTATACTCTCTCTTCTTTATACTAAAAAAATTCTGCACTTATGTATTTAGCACTTTATTATTCATGGCCCCTAATGGCACTTTGTTTGATGATTGAATGATAGTGAAATGGTAGTAGACACATTACAAGATGCTGTAAGTATTATGGTATAATATTGGTTGCTTACAATACAAATTACAATTGCTGGTGTATGACCTGTCCAACTATTGATAAATGTACTACATGTAAGTCGCTTTGGATAAAAGCATCTGCCAAATGCCCTAAATGTAAATGTAAATCAAATGTAAAATAAAGCAGCTTGTTTTTGTTTTTTTTGATAATACTATATTTCATGTAAGTTGTTCTCTCTCTCTCTCTCTCTCTCTCTCTCTCTCTCTCTCTCACACACACACACACACACACACACACACACACACACACACACACAATACCTCCTCCTCTCCTCAGGGGCTGTCTGTCTCATCCTCTCCTCCTCTCCTCAGGGGCTGTCTGTCTCATCCTCTCCTCCTCTCCTCAGGGGCTGTCTGTCTGTCTGTCTGTCTTCCTCCTCCTCTCCTCAGGGGCTGTCTGTCTCATCCTCTCCTCCTCTCCTCAGGGTCTGTCTGTCTGTCTGTCTTTCTCCTCCTCTCCTCAGGGTCTGTCTGTCTGTCTGTCTTTCTTTCTCCTCCTCTCCTCACTTTTTTGTCTGTCTGTCTGTCTTTCTCCTCCTCTCCTCACTTTTTTGTCTGTCTGTCTGTCTCTCCTCCTCTCCTCTCTCCGGCTGCCCTTAAAAAGACTTCTTCCTGGCTTTCCTGTTAGCAAACTCAGTTACAATGTCATCAAAATCCAAGTCCATGACCAGCTGAGATTCAATGGCCATCAGTGACAGTGCACGAATGTGCAGCAATTTCTACAACTAGAGACATTTTTGTGAATAAAATGTTGTATTTTGTATTAGTGATAATAATTTGCGCATGCAACAAAGAGGATGTAGCAGGTGACGCGTGCATTTATTGACGTCTTTTCTGAGTCGATCTCATTTGAGTGTATTCGGCAATGCTTATAACGTGTAATTAAACACGTTGAGTTTATATTCTGGACTCATCAGATTTTTTTTTTACATAGTATTATTAGTATGATTTTTACTGTCTGTTAATAACACTGTCCGTCTCTTTATGTTAAGGTTTGTATTAATTTCGATATGCCAGAGGGCAGAATAAGACAGGGAATTAAAGAATGCATTGTAGTTATGTTGACCTACTGTTTTCATAACACTGGATATTCTGCTAATTCATACTTTTCTAAAACGTTGCATAATGGCAATTAACTTATTTAGCAATTACACTAGTGCTATTTTTGTTGCCAGTGTTGCTCAAATGCACGCGTACGTGTCACCACCAGCAGTAAGTACCTGCATGTGTTGGGAAAAGGGAGAAGAGCGAGTTCGGCAAAAGGCGGATTCGAACTCTGGCCGAACGCGTCAAAAGCTACCATCATGCACCTCACGCCTTACGCTACAGTAGTCATTTTGTGTCGAGCGTCTTTTTGCTAAAAAGACAGGCACCGGGCCGGCACGTAGTGCAAATATACGCTCCGTTTTCGGAAATGAAATTTAAAAAAAAAATAAATAAATAAATCTTCCCCTCGCTTGGGCCCCAAGTGCGCATGGGCCCCTGGGCCCGTGCCCATAATGCCCATTGGGTAATCCGGGCCTGCTGCTGAAGTCTTGGAAAGAGGAAAGGTAGATTTATAGGTAGAGAGAGACCGAGAGAAGAAATGATGAGCAGGAAGATGAGAAATGGTTCCTTACGTGAACTTAATTTTATATGGTGATGACTCTTGATTTCTACTTAATATCCTGAATAAAATACAGCATGAGAGAGATGCTGACAGCAATGAATGCTCACATCAGTTTATGCATGTGTGTGTGTCGGAGAGATTTGAGCAATGGCAACTTTTTGGCTGGTGCTATGCGATAAAATCACATGAAAGCAGAAGCATGAAAGCATGTCAGTGAAGACATAGATGACAAACCAACTCATCCAGAAACATGGAGTTTGTTTGAGAAGTGAGAGGAAAAGAAAACAGAAAGGGAGAAAGCAAGGATTGAGAGATAAGTTTGATGGCTGATGAGGCATATGTATGGAAAGAAAACTTTGACATAGTCACATTTAAAAAATGTAATTTGTTGCATTAGAAACAAACTTTTCAAGTCAATGAAAGTGTGTGGTACCCATGGCTGTCAAGTGTAAAAGTAGTCCATGTGACTTGTCGAATATACGTCTCTTAATGCCATATGATAGCTTTGTGAGGAACAAGCCGATATTTAATTCATATTTACTGTAAGTTCTCAATACAGTTTAGTAAGCCCATGTAAAAAAGATTGGTCATAAATCAAGAAATGCATTGGAATGTGTCACACGCAAATACTCCAGTAAGCCTTTATGTATCGCACTGTTTAAATCCATCATTTGAGTTCTAAATATCCCCAAAAATTCCATCTGATATCTGGAATGGTGAACGCTTTGTGTGTTCGAGAGTCATTTCTCACGAGTGCTTGTATAATTGGCACACAAGGCAGAGCACAGCAAATCGCAACTTATTCCAATTGGTCCCTAGGAGGGTTTTGCTTGTTATCTAGACGGCTGCGCTCATGACATCATATTCAGGTCCATTCATTACAACAGAGCACCACGCGGCTCTATTGACACTGTTTATGCTAAGAGAGCACAACAGATTTGTCTACTGTCTAAATTACTGGAGTTTCAGGAGGTGGGAAGAAAAGGAGAAGAAAGCTGCATGGTCAGGGAAATCAGGTTTAGCAAAGATCTACTGTATACACAGGCACAAATTAATGCATGAATACTGGTGGAATAACACAACTGAGGATGAAAATATATCTTTTCATCATTCTCAAACACAGGTACACTTCTCAATAGAGTACATGCAGCCAATGGAGACATGTAGGAACCAAGTTTGCAGGAATTAGTCAATGATTAAACATTAGGATTGTTCTAATCCTAAGCAATTAGAGTGGAAAAAAGATCTGTGATATGACACCACACACACACACACACACACACACGTTGGTGCGGCTATCCTTATGAGGTCTCTCCATAGACATAATGATTTTTATACTGTACAAACTATAGATTATTTCCCTTTCCCTAACCCTAACCCCACACACACACACACACACACACACACACACACACACACACACACACACACACACACACACACACATACTCACCTGCACCTTTAGGCCTTTGTTTCTTGTAGTCCAGTGACCTGAAGAGCTGTATAGTGAAATAATGGAATAACAAACTGTGAAGACTCCAGCTCATCTGTAGGACAGAACTGCTTATGTAGTATGACATGAAATTACATGAAATTAAGGAATGTAACTATGCAGTTAGTACGCCAACCACATCCTCAATGTGAATACTGCTGCGATCCATTGTCTGATTACAATCAATTAAGACAAATGCGAAATTCACTTCAAGCCAAATGTAACACATAACTCACAGTTAACAGAGATCACAGGGCGGTTAAATGAACAAATATGTAAGTTGAAGATAAATGATAACTCTGAAACAACATTATCAACTTATATAGATTCGAATTACATTGCTATTTCTACCATTTATTCCATATAGCGGGGCTGTCGCACTAATTGCGGAGCACCCATGCTAACCATGTGCTCGGCTGCACCGAACTCATGACAAACTATTAATAAAGTGAAAAGAACTGCTTTCAACACTTACTACTCGTTAGTATTCCGTTAATAGTGTTTATACTCAAACCGGAAGTGTATTTTGAGCATTTTGTTACCCAGTCACCTGAAAAGAAGTATAATATAGTTAAATGAAGAATGCTGATGTGATGGCTTCTCATCGCTGCATTTACTACTAATGAAGCACATCACAGGCGCGCACCCAACTGAAATGTGCGATGACATCATGATGCAGGTATGTCAAATGAAAATAATTAATTTACTAAATGCACATAACACTCTTTTTTTTAACATAAAGCACAAATAGGAAATCTAACAATATTTAGCAGTATTAGAAAAATAACATTTAGCAATTTTATATAGAAAATAGAATACATAAACATAACTTGTATTCACTATATCACACTTACGTGGTATGTACACATGTGTGTGTGCATGTGCTTTTTGTGCATGTCTTAAAATTTAGTATGAGCTCAGCAGGATAGATGGTCTACAAGTCTTAGATTTCCCTCAAAAAAGAAGCACATTACAGTAGTGTTTGTAACAGCTGTCTCTTGTTTCATTTGCAGTGACCCTCTTTACTCAGAACGCAGGTGTCTCGAAATGCAATTTTAAAAGTTGAAGTTCTTAAATCCTTGCCCTTCTGTGGAAGATGCTGAAAAAACAGCTAGATGCAGTGCAACAGTCACATGGTGTTTCTCAATGCAAATAACACCAAAAAATCAAGCTATCTTGGAAAAACAAACTGGAGCATGTAGAACGCATTTATTGCAAGCTTTGATATTTTCCTATTGTGCAATTAACCGTCACAGCACATTTGTAGCCATTGAGAGAACTACTGCCTTTACACACACCAGTGGTGTAAAGAGTACTGTTTTTTTTTACTTAAGTAAAAGTACTGCTACTTAAGAAATAATTCACTTAAGTACAAGAAGAAGTACTGAGAAATATTATAACTCAAGTAAGAGTAAATAAGTAGTCTGCTGAAAAACTACAAGTAATTACGTTATAAGTTACTTTATTAAAAAGATATCATATCGCTTCCATTTTTAGAACACAAAGACATCTTTGTTCTTGAAAGAAACTGATCCTTCCTTTCACCAAGGATGCATTCATTTGATAAAAAATTATTATAACGGTTTGAAATAATATTTTTATGTGGTATTTATTACATTTGTTCTTTTCCCATGATTGCAAACATATACTGTGTCACCTATTACTTACAAAAGCATTCTAAAGTGCTAATTTGTTACTTAATTGTTCTTTTTATTCGAAAAATTTAAAATGGTAGCACTACCATGCGAAAATCACAGTACAGTGGGTTTTTTCCCCATTTGCTGAGGTATTGAGTTCTATCAGGAAGACTTGCAGACTTGTGTGAAATTTAAGATGACATTTATTTGATGATAATAAAACAGAAAAGCAATGTCTCACTTTGGCATAGGCCCCATCTGGCGGCCCAAAAATGTGTACTCGGAACCGTCATATCCTGCCGGAGATAAGAGGGAGGGGCGAGGAGCCTACCCCCAAAAGAGAGAGAAAGTAGAATACTACCCCCAAAAGAGAAGATCCATTCAGGTATAAACCAGGTCTTGTGTCTTGAGAAGACGGGAAGAAAAGAGATGTGAACATCTAGATTTTACTTGAATTGCGCAATATCTCTGGCATGGTTGTGCAATACCTTTGCAGTAGGAAAAGCTGTGTGTTTTTTTTTATTTTATTTTTTTTATTTGTTGTCCTTTTTTTTTCTCCTTGTCCTTGAGTGCAGTTTTGGGCTCTCCGACGAGGGAAGAGTTGTTTGAAGTATCTTTGCCGAAAGGAGATAATGGAGAACATTGCGTGCAATCCCTTCATTGAAAGAAAACAACATTTGATTATGAAAACCCTGTTGTTTGATAGTTATCTTTTCCAAGGTGAACAGCATACATAAAGCCATACAATAATGGCGATGTTGTCGTGCAATACCTTGTTGAAATTCAACGATGATATATGTCAAACTACATTGTGTTAATGTTTGAGACAGTTAAAACATTGCTGTGGCAGCAGGGGCGTGGTCAATCGCCCGTCCGGGAGAGGAAGCGGTAAGGGCGCTTGCACCTGAGCTAAAATTATGTCTAACACCTTTCTCTAATTTCAGTGAGCACGGGGAGAGTGGCATAAAAACAGGCACAGCACCTCCAGCAAGGAAGAGAGAGTCGAACCAAGCCTGTCTGAGTAGCTTATGAGTTATTTGTGTAAAACTGATTGTGAAGCTGTAACTGCTGAAAGTGCAAGAATTAAAGCCTTACCGGTGAAGTTGAAGCCAGTTTTCCTGTGTTCCCTTTACAAAAGGCTTCACTTTGATGTTGCGCTGCTAAGCGCTACGGGGAACAGCTTTCGCTGTGAGCCGAGCTGAAATAATGTGTGGAACACGTCAATGAACATTGACCGGAATTTAAAGCCTCGGTTGATGTAATCATTAGATGCACCTGAGGCCAGGCTATAAATGGATACGTCACCAGGTGTCGTCAGAAACTCTTTTTTCAGAGCGATTCTGTTTCTGTGTGTTTCACACACCCTGTCAAAACTTTCTTTCCTCTGTTAGGAGATAGAATCAGTTAGGCAGTGTGCAGTGAATGTTGTTCTATTTTTCTCTTCTGTTTAGAAAATATTATATATATAAAAAAAAAAAAAGAGAGAATGACTGAAAGCAAACGGTGCGTGTTCCTCTCTTCTAGCTCTATATCTGAAGACGGCACACATCAGTTTTTGCTGTTTGTTTGGGGGTAAGAGCACGCTGCTCTCGCGTTGCAGCAGGGTGGGTGCGAGCACTGCGATTTGCTTTAACAGGCAGAGTGCGTCGTGCTCGCCTCGCTTGCTTCCGGGAGTCAGCACTCACGAAAAGATCGTTCGTGGGGCTCGTGCATGGATTTGGCTGAGGAGCAAGAGACGGGTTGATCCCTTTCTCACTCTCTCCCCAAACCCAGCTGGTCCTTCACATGATCTCGGCTGCTCCGACGCTTCTTCGGATCATGAGGTGGATCGCAATTCTCTTCCCGCCTCCGAGCTTTCCGTCCGCGATAAAAAATATACGGAGGAATTGCTCGATGTTGTTACTCGTCGCGGTTGCCAGATTGGACTGGCCACGTGAACAAGACACCCCCAAACGCTCCAAATTAGGGGATAGATTTTATCTTCCAGTCTAAGAAAGGGAACGCCTCATGGGTCCCTTCCCTTTCTTTGATAACCTCCATGAAGAGCTTTTTCTCTCATGGAGAACCCCTAAAAAAAAAAAAAATATATATATATATATATATATATATATATTTTCTTCCCGTGTTCACATACCCTCGACGTCATTATATTCGACTATCGTGGGTGCTGAGGCACGGGGTATTCAGTGATGCCGCCGGTCGAAGAGACGCTTGAGGGCTATCTCTGCCGGGCTCGGCATCGTCACTTAAAGCCCTCTCTCCCTCAAAGCCTTGTAGGACAACCTCCACTTTAGTGGGAAGGGCTTATCAAGCAGCAGGTCAGGCTGGTGCTGCTCTGCACACTATGCTATTTTTCAGGCGTACCAGGCTGACCTCCTGGACGACCTGAGTGTGGGTTCTGCGCTTGACAAGCAAGCCTCAGACCCACCTCGGTCCTGACTGAAGGGAGGCTCAAAAGCAAAGCGTGGCGAGTCGTGCTCCTCCTCCCAGGGATTGGGGACAGTCTCGCCGCCCTCGCCAGCCCCCGAAGCAAGACCTCAGGACTATAAATTCTAGTAAGAGAAAACCCTGACGGTCTAGATTAGGGGGTAGCTCCCCTCGGGATGGGGCGCGTGCTTCACTTCACCCCTCCCGGTACCCCCTCGAAGCCCCTCCATTCCCGCCACCTCTTGGTGTTTCGGGTTGCAGAGGCTTCCGTCAAAATCGGGTGTTTTCGCTCTTCCTGCATTTTATTCAGGACGCGAAACACCCAACAACCCCTCAACAGGAAGTGTTAAAATATAATACCCATCTCAGAGATCCTGGCAGCGTGGAAACTTCTGCCGGATATATTCTCTTCTGTGGGTCTTATAAGGGCGTCAGGATTTAATTCTCTCGCCGCTTTTCCGTGTTTCAACGGCGTGTTCTCACTACCGTAAACCGGATTTCTTTTTGTAAAAACAAAAAAAACTCAATCTCCTGGTTAAAGGGGCCATGGTATGTGTTCCCTTCCAGAGAGAGAGTTAGGTTATTACACTAAATACTTCCCGTTTCCCATGGAGGGTGAGGGGTGGCGTCTGGCTTAGATCTTAAAGCTTGAACTACCCGTGGGTGTTCAAGTCCAAGATGATGCCTGTCAAGACGGTCGTGTCTCAAGCCCTACAACTCGTTTGGCTGGTCACCATCGATCTTATGACGCATTCTATACTTCATTTAGAAGTTCTGCCACAACATGGAAAGTTCACTTCCGGGGGCGAAGTCTTCCAGGGTCAGGTTCTTTCACTCAGCCTAGCCCTTTTTACCCGCACATTCACAATGCATGATGTAGCGCTAGCTCCTTGCGACTCCGGGGAATCTGCATTCTGAATTACGTAGACGACTGGCTGATCCTAGCGCAGTTCCAGGAACTGGCAGTTCAGCACAGGGACATCGTCTTAGCTCATCTGTTTCTCTGGGGTTGAGGCTCAATGCCAAGAAAAGCATCCTCTCTCCCACTCAGAACACTGTCTATCGGGGCATCGTATGGAGTTCAATCTCAATGCGGGCACAACTGTCTCCCGCTAGGATTGAGTCCATTCAGATCACCCTGAGCAAAGTCAGGCTAGGTCAAGGTTGCACTGTTATCAGTACCAATGGTTTCCAGGTCTCAGGGCGAACGCGTCCACGGTGATCCCTCTGGACCTTCTGCTCATGAGACTGTTTTTGTTGTGGCCAAAAGCCAGGGATTTCTTCCAAGGGCCAAAACCCCTGGGCTAAATAGGGTTCACGCCTCAGGCTTCGTTCCCTTCCTATGTGGTTCAGACCCCGGTTTTCTGCCTTGGGTCCCACTCTAGGTGCGTCTTGTTGTCGCAGACTGTTAACGACAGACGCCTCCCTGATGGGCGGGGTAGCGGCCTTAAGTGGTCGTCCAGCTTAAGGGGATAGGAGGGTCATCAGCTCGGTTGTCACAGTCTCTGTCTCAGGTTGATGGCTGTATTTCTGGCCCTGAAATACCTCCTCCTGAGGCTGCCATGTCTTGGTGCGGGTGGACAATACAGCGGTAGCCTCTTACATAAATCTTCAAGGAGACCCACGTTCTTGTCAGCTGTATTTCTGACACGTCGGATTCTCCTTAGGGCCCAGGGTAAGCTCCTGTCACTCAGGTCAGTTATATCCCTGGATGCCCATATACGGGAGCAGATTTACGGTCCAGACAGGAAATACCAACGGGGGAGTTAAGAACTCCACCCTAAGGTAGTAGTTGCCCAGAGTTCGCCAGCAAGGGTTTTTGCCTCTTACTGATAGCACCGTGCTGGCCAAACAGGGCTTGGTTCTCGGAGCTAATCTCTTCCCTTGATGGCTCGCCTTGGGCGATTCCGAACAGGAAGGATCTTCTATCTCAGGCACAGGTCAATATTTCATCCCTGCCCCAAATTGTGGAATCTTTCATGTTTGGCCCCTAAGGGTACCAACTGAGGGACACAGGGCTCTCTCCTGAGGTTATCGAGACCTTTTTAAATGCCAGGCTTTTTCCACTTGGAACAAGTTTGGGTGAGATCTTAGGGCAGAAGAGGACCTCTTCGCCTCTATGAATAGCGCAATGTCTCCTCTACTTCTCCCTGAAATCACCCAGCCCCCTTGGATCTGGACATTAAGACACATACATGACCCAGAATGCATCTGTATGTGTTTCTCTCCCCGGTTTCTCTGCTCCCGGGAGTCTTGGCAATGTTCACCAGCAAGGGTCTTGCCTCCTAATAATGGCACTGCGCTGGCCGAACAGGATATGTTTCTCGGAGTTAATTCCTCTCCTCGACGGCTCGCCTTGGGCGATTCCGAACAGGGAGGACCTTCTCATCCTTGAGGTCATCGAGAGCATTTCAAGTGCTAGGGCTCCCTCCACTTGGAACTGATCTGGGTAGATTTTACAGGGCAGAAGAGGACCTCTTCGCCTCTGTTGATAGCGCAATGTCTCCTCTACTTCTCCCCGAGTCGCCCAGTCCCCCTCGGGAGGGGCTGAACGTAGAAACGCAAATGCGCCTGCATGCATTTCCTTCTGCTAAAGTTCTTATTACAGAACCAGCTAACTGCCAGTTTGCTTCAGTTCTGGATTTTCTGTAGAAAGAACTGTCAGCGGGCACTTGCCTTGCCACTGCCAGGCTGTATTTGGCCACTGCGGTTTGCCCTCAAAGAGGCATCCTCATTATTGCCCGGGCCTACGAGGCGCGCGGTCAAGCTTCGCCAGTAGGTTTCAGGGCGCACTCTACCAGAGGGCACTCCTCCTCTAAAACCTTGGCTAGAGGTCTCCCTCTGCAGCAAGTTTGTGATGCGGCAGGTTGTCCTCTCCGCACACATTCATTAGATTTTTATAGTTTGGATGTTTTGCCACTACGGGCTCTTATGCCCTTGAGTCGACATCTCAAGCTCATGTCTGGACAAGTTTGTGATGCGGCAGGCTGGTCCTCTCCGCTCACATTCATCAGTCTTTATGACAAGTTTGTGTTGCGATAGGGTTCTCTTCACACACATTCATCGAACTTTGTGGGCTAGATGCTTTGCTACTCCGGGCTCTTATGCCCTTGAGTCGACATCTCAGCCCATGCCTAAACAAGTTTGTGATGCAGCAGGTTGTCCCCTCCGCACACATTCGTTGGACTTTTTTAGTTTGGATGTTTTGCCACTCCGGGCTCTTATGTCCTTGAGTCGACATCTCAGCTCATACCTGAACAAGATTGTGATGCGGCAGGCTGATCCTCTCCGCTCACATTCATCAGTTTTCATGACAAGTTTGTGTTGCGATAGGGTTCTCTTCGCACACATTCATCGAACTTTATGGGTTAGATGCTTAGCTACTCCGGGCTCTTATGCCCTTGAGTCGACATCTCAGCTCATGCCTGAGCAAGTTTGTGATGCGGCAGGCTGGTCCTCTCCGCTCACATTCATCAGTTTTATGACAAGTTTGTGTTGCGATAGGGTTCTCTTCGCACACATTCATCAAACTTTATGGGCTAGATGCTTTGCTACTCCGGACTCTATGTCCTTGAGTCAACATCTCAGCCCATGCCTAAACAAGTTTGTGATGCGGCAGGTTGTCCTCGCCGCACACATTCATTGGACTTTTTTAGTTTGGATGTTCTGCACTCCGGGCTCTCATGCCCTTGAGTCGACATCTCAGCTCATGCCTGAACAAGTTTGTGATGCGGCAGGCTGGTCCTCTCCACACACATTCATCAAAATTGAATGGTTTAGATGTTTATGCTACTCCGGGCTCTTATGCCCTTGAGTCGACAGCTCAAGCTCATGTCTGAGACCTCTCGCGTTTTTGTGAGTACACTGCACAACCGTAGGGGTCCGGACAGCCCCAAGTCGCGGCGGCGTGGGTATTGCGTTCCTCGTAGCGCTTAGCAGCGCAACATCAAAGTGAAGCCTTTTGTAAAGGGAACGTCTCGGGTTACATGTGTAACCCTTGTTCCCTGAAAAGGCGGAACGAGATGTTGCGCTGCTTTGCCGCACTGGGACGTCCCAGGACTGCTCTTTAAAAAGAAGTATCTGACGACACCTGGTGACGTATCCATTTATAGCCTGGCCTCAGGTGCATCTAATGATTACATCAACCGAGGCTATAAATTCCGGTCAATGTTCATTGACGTGTTCCACACATTATTTCAGCTCGGCTCACAGCGAAAGCTGTTCCCCGTAGCGCTTAGCAGCGCAACATCTCGTTCCGCCTTTTTCAGGGAACAAGGGTTACACATGTAACCCGAGATGTTTTCCTTCCCTCCGTGGGGAAGAGTGTCACAATTGCCTACCTATATAAGTGAAGTGTTTCAAAATATAATTAAATGTGCAGAAAAATCACCGTATTACAGTTCTTGGAGAAGCTAGAGAAGATAGGAAACCCGCGGCAGTTTATGCAAGCTGATGTGCTCATGATGCTGTGCCCTGCAGGCTTCCGTTGTACTGCGCACAGTGGTAAAAGTGTATTACCCCCTCAAAAAACACTGTAAAATTTAAAAGAGAGGGAAAAGGCCAACGCGGAGTGGCAGTAGGAGAGAGAGAGGAAAAAAAACACTTACTCAGCGGTTCTCCAATACACCGTAGCTTGGTCCTCGGCCACTCCTCCACCATCTAGTAGATTGCCATGCACAATTCCCAGTGCTCAATAGGTCCTCATGGTGATGCTGTTGCTCACCTCAATCCAGGTGGTGGAGGACAAATCTCAGTTGCCTCCACTTTTGAGACAGTCAGCACATGTATCTTATCACGTGACTTACTGGGCACGTTACCACGGAGACTTCTCAGCAATCTCAGCGCACAACTTATCACCAGCCCCATCGGGAGCGAGAACCACTATATAGTGACCATGAGGAGGGTAACCCATGTGATTCTACCCTCCCTAGCATCTGGGCCAATTTGGTTTCATAGGAGGCCTGGCTGGAGTCAATCAGCACACCATTGATTCGAACTTGCAACTCCAGAGGTGGTAGTCAGCGTCATTGCTAATGGAGCTACCCAAGCTACGTCACTAGCTATTTTTCCTGGTGAAAAATATGGTTATTCTGGTACAACAGTTTGGCCTGCATAAATCAGCATGGACCAGCCTCAACCAGCATAGAAATTCATGCTGTTCTAAACTGGTCTTTTCAGTAGGGTACATATAGTTAGGCAACAACTTTGTCTGTCAAAAAAATAGCAGAGATCTTCTATACCAAGATAAAAACCTCCTTGTTTTTTTACCATAGGAGAAAGACTAACGTCTCGGTTACTGTCATAACCTCTGTTCCTTGATGGAGGGAATGAGATGTTGTGTTGAAGTAGTGACAGGAGAGGAGGTCCTCCCTCATGGTAACTCGCCAGTTTATATACGCTACCGTCTGGACCAATATGTGCTTGCCCTGGATCAATGGCAAAAGTCTCTGAAGTGCCAGAAATACTGCCATCAACTCGAGGCAGTTTATTTGCCAATGCAGTCGCTGTCCAGTCCAGGAGCCAGCGGCTGCATACCCATTGCACATGGCACTCCAGTCTGTCGTAATCATGACATGCCTGGACACTTGCTGTAAGGGGACCTCTTCTCCAAGGGCTGAACAAGTGGTGGCAAATTGGTAAGATGGCCGAGTCTGAAGCCATTGCTGGAGCGGTCTCATATGCATCAACCTGAGCAGCCACCATCTGCTTCTTCACCGCTGAGAACTGCTGGGCAATGTCCTCAAATAGGTGCCAAATTGGCCGATCTGGGAGATGGAAACATTGCCATGGCCATGCTCTCACAGTGAGAACACAAACCATCCACGAACGCTGCCAAAATGTGAATATGGCCCAGACACGTGAGGCAGCGCTCGTGGCCATCAGTGGCGAAGTGATACCAGTTACACACAGATGAAAAGGCATCTTTAAAAAGACACGGTCCATCAGTGCACGCTCTTTTAGAGGAAATATACTCTTTTTCTGCAAGAATATACAGGTGCTGGTCATATAATTAGAATATCATCAAAAAGTTGCAAAGGCCTTTAAATGGGCTCTCAGTCTAGTTCTGTAGGCTACACTATCATGGGGAAGACTGCTGACTTGACAGCTGTCCAATAGATGACCATTGACACCTTGCACAAGGAGGGCAAGACACAAAATGTCATTGCTAAAGAGGCTGGCTGTTCACAGAGCTCTGTATCCAAGCACATTAATAGAGAGGCGAAGGGAAGGAAAAGATGTGGTAGAAAAAAGTGTACAAGCAATAGGGATAACCGCACCCTGGAGAGGATTGTGAAACAAAACCCATATAAAAATGTGGGGGAGATTCACAAAGAGTGGACTGCAGCTGGAGTCAGTGCTACAAGAACCACCACGCACAGACGTATGCAAGACATGGGTTACAGCTGTTGCATTCCTTGTGTCAAGCCACTCTTGAACAAAACACAGCATCAGAAGCGTCTTGCCTGGGCTAAAGACAAAAAGGACTGGACTGCTGCTGAGTGGTCCAAAGTTATGATCTCTGATGAAAGTACATTTTGCATTTCCTTTGGAAATCAAGGTCCCAGAGTCTGGAGGAAGAGAGGAGAGGCACAGAATCCACGTTGCTTGAAGTCCAGTGTAAAGTTTCCACAGTCAGTGATGTTTGGGGTGCCATGTCATCTGCTGGTGTTGGTCCACTGTGTTTTCTGAGGTCCAAGGTCAACACAGCAGTCTACCAGGACGTTTTAGAGCACTTCATGCTTCCTGCTGCTGACCAACTTTATGGAGATGCAGATTTCATTTTCCAACAGGACTTGGCACCTGCACACTGTGCCAAAGCTACTAGTACCTGGTTTAAGGACCATGGTATCCCTGTTCTTAATTGGCCAGCAAACACGCCTGACCTTAACCCTATAGAAAATCTATGGGGTATTGTGAAGAGGAAGATGCGATACGCCAGACCCAACAATGCAGAAGAGCTGAAGGCCACTATCAGAGCAACCTGGGCTCTCATAACACCCGAGCAGTGCCACAGACTGATCGACTCCATGCCACGCCGCATTGCTGCAGTAATTCAGGCAAAAGGAGCCCCAACTAAGTATTGAGTGCTGTACATGCTCATACGTTTCATGTTCATACTTTTCAGTTGGCCAACATTTCTAAAAATCCTTTTTTTGTATTGGTCTTAAGTAATATTCTAATTTTCGGAGATACTGAATTTGGGATTTTCATTAGTTGTTAGTTTTAATCATCACAATTAAATGAAATAATCATTTGAAATATATCAGTCTGTGTGTAATGAATGAATATAATATCCAAGTTTCACTTTTTGAATGGAATTACTGAAATCAACTTTTTAATGATATTCTATTTATACACTCACCTAAAGGATTATTAGGAACACCTGTTCAGTTTCTCATTAATGCAATTATCTAATCAACCAATCGCATGGAAGTTGCTTCAATGCATTTAGGGGTGTGGTCCTGGTCAAGACAATCTCCTGAACTCCAAACTGAATGTCAGAATGGGAAAGAAAGGTGATTTAAGCAATTTTGAGCATGGCATGGTTGTTGGTGCCAGACGGGTCGGTCTGAGTATTTCACAATCTGCTCAGTTACTGGGATTTTCACGCACAACCATTTCTAGGGTTTACAAAGAATGGTGTGAAAAGGGAAAAACATCCAGTATGCGGCAGTCCTGTGGGCGAAAATGCCTTGTTGATGCTAGAGGTCAGAGGAGAATGGGCCGACTGATTCGAGCTGATAGAAGAGCAACTTTGCCTGAAATAACCACTCGTTACAACCGAGGTATGCAGCAAAGCATTTGTGAAGCCACAACACGCACAACCTTGAGGCGGATGGGCTACAACAGCAGAAGACCCCACCGGGTACCACTCATCTCCACTACAAATAGGAAAAAGAGGCTACAATTTGCAAGAGCACACCAAAATTGGACAGTTGAAGACTGGAAAAATGTTGCCTGGTCTGATGAGTCTCGATTTCTGTTGAGACATTCAGATGGTAGAGTCAGAATTTGGCGTAAACAGAATGAGAACATTGTTACCACTGTGCAGGCTGGTGGTGGTGGTGTAATGGTGTGGGGGATGTTTTCTTGGCACACTTTAGGCCCCTTAGTGCCAATTGGGCATCGTTTAAATGCCACAGCCTACCCGAGCATTGTTTCTGACCATGTCCATCCCTTTATGGCCACCATGTACCCATCCTCTGATGGCTACTTCCAGCAGGATAATGCACCATGTCACAAAGCTCGAATCATTTCAAATTGGTTTCTTGAACATAACAATGAGTTCACTGCACTAAAATGGCCCCCACAGTCACCAGATCTCAACCCAATAGAGCATCTTTGGGATGTGGTGGAACGGGAGCTTCGTGCCCTGGATGTGCATCCCACAAATCTCCATCAACTGCAAGATGCTATCCTATCAATATGGGCCAACATTTCTAAAGAATGCTTTCAGCACCTTGTTGAATCAATGGCACGTAGAATTAAGGCAGTTCTGAAGGCGAAAGCAGGTCAAACACAGTATTAGTATAGTGTTCCTAATAATCCTTTAGGTGAGTGTATGACCAGCACCTGTATACTATCTTAGCTGTCGAAGCACCCAGGGGCGTACTCTGCATAAATCGCTCAGAAGGGGAGAAAGCTGCTTAAATGCGCCATATATCCAACAGCATACACTTCTCAATGAGGTGAATGGAATGGCAGTGGAACGCACTGCTCAACATCACTCGGCTCCATAGAAAACATCTGAATGAATGGTTGCGAGTCAGCTCTTTTATACCCGTGTTTCCGGGGGCGTGGCATGCAAATTCCACTCGCCAATTCCCGTTGGCCTTTTGTCAAAGATCAGAGGTGTTTGGGGCTCCCAAGAGCGACCCCTAGTGTCACTACATCGACACAACGTCGAGTGAGTGACAGATAGGGAACTGACACCTACCTGTCACAAAATTGTCAGTGTCTTCTCTTATAAAACAGCAATTTTATCATAGTAAACTCCACTCATAGTTAATTCCAAAAGGATTGTCCAGTGTAATACATGTTGATGATTAACAGATAGGCCGGTCAATTCATAAAGTGATCAGCCATTTCCTCACAAAAGCAGTTTATAAAGCACACTAAAGAATCCCCATAGATATCCATAAAATCATTGAATGTCTATGGTACTGCAGCATTATGCATTTCTATGTTAACCTTGTAGGCTCCCTTTGATAAAAGGGTTCTGACAAAGTGCGCTCCTAATGCAATACTCACAGAACACCCGACTCACATTGGCATGTTGCTCATCTAACAATGCAGTGGTCTAATAAGCATAAAAATACATTGCCAAAATACATATCGAGTAGTTAATTGTTTTTTCTCTTTATACTTTTTGGTATTTAATAAATTATATTTATAATTGCAATCTCTCTTGCTTCGCCATCTTGAATATATTTATTTCACTGAGCTTGCCATAATGTATTATATGATGATTACTCTTTGAATAAGACATGCAATGCTGCTGTAGATTTTGGGCAAAAGGCAACTTTGGTATCTTAGAAATTGGCCAAAGAAAATACAACAATTACCTTACATTTTGTAACATCATATAGAAGCTCACATATGGTGATTTAAAATGCTGCCTGAGTGCAGAGTGTGGAAAACAGATAATAATTTCATCCTGTAAATTTATTGACATATATAAAAATAAATTCAAGAGTTAAAAACTCATAATTACATTTATTTATGAGGTCATTTCTAGAGTCCCACTAGATATATACACTTAAAAGATTTTTTTTGAAAATGTAAAAATGCGGACAGTTTATGTGAGGGTTAGGTTTAGGGGTAGGGTTAGGGTTAGAGGACAGAATATATAGCTTGTACAGTATAAACAATTATTTTGTCTGTGGAGAATCCTCATAAGGATAGCCGCACCAACAGCGTGTGTGTGTGTGTGGTTTTTTATGTGTGTGTGTGTGTGTGTGTGTGTGTGTGTTTGTTTGTTGCGTGTGTGTGTGTGTGTGTGTGTATGTGAGGGCTGATAATGGTTAGAGTGCTGTTTTGGCCTGAGGTTGCTTTAATGGCAGCAGTGATCTGGAGCTAATGACAGCAGCTCTGAGAATGGAGTGGTGATGTGAGCCCAAGACACGCTCTGTCACAGGTGAGGAACATGGTTATTGCCATCAAGCTCAAAAGAAAAGCCCCCGTGTCTGTCACTGAAAGTCAATTTAACTTCAACGCCTGAAAATGTGGTATTAGAAAGGAGGAAGACGACCCAGAGCTACAGAGAAAAAGGAGAGGTGGGGGGGTGCTTTTTGAAAAAGCCATTTGTCTCACAGGGGCCTAAGGTCCACTTTAGTGTAATTTTTTTTTTTCCTTGACTTTGTTGCACACACACATACACATGCAAACAAATACACTCGCATTTGTCTGTACCCCAAGTGTGTTCATGTCTTGTTCTATTTTCCAATCCCCTCTCCATCTTTTATACACACACACACACACACACACACAGCTTTACTGGAGGAAAGGGGGATATAACTGATTAAAATGTGCATAATTATCATACGGCTTGCTTTGGGTCTCAGATCTCAGTAGGATCAGAAATTGAGAATCCTGTTATAGACCTAGCATGCATCCAGGATCTGTGTGTGAGTGTGTTTATGAGAGAGAGACCTTTACAATACAAGCTGGCAATATCTGGGGTCTTAGATGGTCTTAAAGGAATGAAAAATTGGAAATTCTGTCATCATTTACTCACCCAAATGTCATTCAAAACACATATGATTACTTCCTTTTGTGGAAGTCAAAAAGTGAATTTTTTTAGTCTTCATAGAGTTTATTCACCCACAGATCAAATAATATCAATAAATTAAAGTGATTAAATCAAATGTACGTCAATAACATCAAACCTCATTGGTTGTCATCATGTCCCGTGGCCAACATGACATCATGAAGTTTGATTAATTGGGAGAAAATAAAATCACAATGACAGAGTTCTCATTTTTTTATAAACTAACTTTAAATGGATTGTTCACCCAAAATGAAAATGATCACATCATTTACATACCCTCATGCCATTCAAGATGTGCATGACTTACTGTCTTCTGAAAAACACAAACAAAGATTTTAAGAAGAATATTTCAGCTCTGTAGGTCCAAACAATGCAAGTGAATGTTGGAAAGAACTTTGAAGGTCCAAAAAGTATATGAAGGCTGCATATAAACAGTCCACACGACTCCAGTGGTTAAATCCATATCTTTAGAAGCGAAGTCAGAAGTTTACATACACAGGACATCTACTTTGTGTATTTTTCCAACAATTGTTTACAGACAGATTGTTTCACTTTTTAATGACTATCACAATTCCAGTGGGTCATAACTTTACATACTCTAAGTTAACTGTGCCTTTAAGCAGCTTGGAAAATTCCAGAAAATTATGTCAAGCCTTTAGACAGTTAGCCAATTAGCTTCTGATAGGAGGTGCATTGAATTGGAGGTGTACCTGTGGATGTATTTTAAGGCCTACTTTCAAAATGCAGTGCCTCTTTGCTTGACATCATGGGAAAATAAAAAGAAATCAGCCAAGACTTCAGAAAACAAAAAATGTGGACCTCCACAAGTCTGGTTCATCCATGGGAATGGGAATAAACTGACTTCAACTGTATATGTTGGTGAGACACAGATCAGTCCTCTGTTAATATAAATCCTCTCTGCATAGTAGGTGGTGATATGCACTAAAAGAGTGTGAATTACCAAAAACAATAGAAGAATAATGTGAATGTGAAAGTAAAAGTCTAGATTTATAGTAAAAAAATGACTTTTTGGACTATCTGTTTCTCACACACACCTATCATATAACTTTTGAAGTTATGGATTAAATCACTAGAGTCATATGGATTACTTTTTCCAGCCTTTATATGCTTTTTGCCTTTATATGCACTTATAGGCCATTTTATTTGCATTGTATGGACCTGCAGAGTGGAGATAATGTGTGCAGTAGAAAGAAAGTCATACTTATATGGGATGTCATGAGGGTGAGTAAATTATGAGATAATTTTCATTTTTGAGGGAACTACCTTAACTAGTTTAAAATACAGGAAACAACACTGTCTCAAGCACATAGGGCAAACACCAACACTTTTATGCACATCAGATCCAGGAATGATGGTGGTATAAGTGCAAATATGCATGTTTGTTAGTTTGTGTATACTGTAGCACTGTGATTTACACAAGAAGTGCATGCAGTAAGTAACATGCTGTGTGACTGAATGACTGACTGACTCAGTCTGGACACTGATGCATGAGGAGCCAGTCACTACTTTTAATGAGTGCAAAGAAAGAAACACACTAACAGAACGGCTGCTGTTCCCTGACTCCATGGCTGTTTATGATGTCTTTTTTCTAGGGTTGTCTGATGGATGAATTCATCATTAGACATATTGGAATATGCAGTTTTGTTGCTGTCCATGGTGCTGAAGGTCTGCAGTACTATAGAGTGCAGTCAAGCTCTAGAAGTTAAAATCCCATTTTTAATAATAATTTATAAGCCTTTCAATAAAGACCTACCATAAGTTCTATGGTTAAGTGAGCATATACGCATCTGTAGAGGCCAGAAGTTAGGATGGTGTCTGCTTATATATTTATTTTAATTAAAATAATTTTAAATAATTTTTTAATAGCCAAATTCACAGTAGCTATATCCTAAATAAAACTACACTAATGCAAATGTTGTTATCAAGTCTGTCTCTTTACTCTCTTATACATTTCTCTATAAACTACTTATATATTTGTTGTATACTGCATATCTGAACATTTTGCAACAAACTTAGATATCTTGTTTTTATACTCATAATCTATGACTATAAATGAATCATTTTATATTGTAGGCTACTGTGGTTCTTAACTCGATTAAGTCATTTGCAATACTTCAATGGAATGTAAATAATTTCCTCATAATTGAGGTTGCAGTAAAGAAACAGTCTTTTACTTTTTTTTCCATCAGATTTTCAAAATGTTCTTTGTATCAAATCAAAGTTTGTAATGTTGTGCTTCATTGTGGATTTGGTTTGTTTGGTTCATGTCTTCAAGCCCTTTACTGAGGATTATTTAAAATGCCTTTTGAGAAAATGAATGTGAAAAATGCTACTGAAACCAAAGCCACTAAAAAGTGGGCACTCTGTTGTTATTGTGGTTTCAGCTCAGATGAATACAGTATATAAAAACTGCTGCATTTTGTCACTTAGGCTTACCTATTAATCCAGTAGTATCAGTATGCCAAATAGCTGAAGTTGTAGTCTTCAGACTGGCTTTGAAGTGCTGACCTTTCTGAAACATGTCCTTGGCTTTTATACACCAGTACAAAAAAAAAAAAAGTACTGAAGCAGCATTTAGTCTCAGACTGAAAAGTCATGCATTGATTCTGGAGCATGTTAGAGTTCTGCGACAATCTGTGGCATAAAGGTCATCATGCTAAATCTGACACCAACTGTGACTGTGTGCATTTGTGAGTAAGCTGTCAGGAAAGCTATGTTGTGTGTATGTCCGGGAGAGTCAGGTAGAGGGTCAGTCAAACGCCCAACTCAACATTTTTACTTCTTAACACTAATGTGCATTAGCTTTATCCTGGGGCTAAACCCAGTGCAAAGGGGATGGAAAGCAACATGTTCTTAGAGGAGGTCAACAGATCTCCTCATAACTCCAAACCGCAGCCAATTACATACTCAAGAGAGATGACACACATACCAATAATTATTGTTGAATCTGAAAATATGCAACTATATTTATTCATGCAGTCTTAAGATTTCATTTCTAGAACTCAAAACCTTCTACCCTGTGCTTTTTTTTAAAAGAACAAACAAAAACAACTCATTATGAAATGTTCATGGTTGTGGCATTAAAACCTAGGCATATTGACAAATAGCCTCCCACATGTATACATCAATACCTGCTCATTGTTCAGCAACTTGACTGATTATTATGAGTTTTTAGTGCAAGACTCCCTGACATTTTAAGCTACTTACAAAAATAAATAAATGAACATGAAATATTGATTTTAGTGTAAATGATTTAGAGTGGCAAGGAAAAGAATGATAACCCTTTGGAATTACCTGCATCTATGTATACATTTGTCTTAAAATCTGGTTCGATCTTCATCTAAGATACAATAATGAAAAAACACAATCTGTTTAAACTAATAACACAAATTATCAAGATTTTGAACAAAGCAGGAAAGGGTTACAAAGTTATCTCGAAAAGCTTAGATGTTCATCTGTCCACAGTTAGACAAATTGTCTATAAACACAGATGATTTAGTACTGTGGCTACTTTCCTTAGAAGTGTCTGTCCAGCCAAAAGGGCACACTGCAGAATGCTCATCGAGATAAAAAAGAACCCTAGAGTGACAGCTAAAGATGAGAAGGAATCATTGGAGCTGGTTATCATCTCTGTTAATGAGTCTACTATATGGAAAACTTTAAACAGGTGTGGTGTTCATGGCATGTCACCAAGAAGGAAGCCACAGCTTTCTAACAAAAACATTGCTCTGTGCCTTGCAAATTTATACCACTGCATACCAACACAAAAACATCATCCCAATGTTAAAGTACATTGGAGGGAGCATCATGATTTAGGGCTGCTTTGCTGCTTCGGATCCTTGACTGCTTGCCATCAACAAGATGGAAGAAAAAACATTGAAGTAAATCCACTACATAAGGAAAAATAAAAAAAGGAAAATTCACCTTTTGGAGTGGCCCAGCCAGAGCCCAGACCTTAACACAGTAGAGATGATGTGGAAGGACCTCAAGAGAGCATTCACACCAGATATCCTAAGAATATGGCTTAGCTGAAGCAGTTCTGTAAGGAAGAGTGGTCCAAAATTCATTTTGAACGTTGTGCGGATCTAATTCGCAGCTTCCGTAAAAGCTTGGTTGAGGTTATTGAGGCCAAAGGAGGATCTACCAATTATTAAATCTAAGGGTTCACTTGCTTTTTAAACAGCACTGTGAATGTTAAATGAGATGTATTCAATAAAGACATGAAAGATTATAATTGTGTTGTTAGCTTAAGTACATTGTGTTCGTCTATACTTGGGACTTTGATGAAGATGAGATCACATTTTATGACCAATTAATTCAGAAAAGCAGCTAATTCAAAAGGGATTACATACTTTTTTCTTGCCACTATAACTATGTGAGAATAAAGAGACCATGGAGTGTTACAAGAAACATGAAACTAGCACAGCTATGAAGGAAACTGCATGTCAGGAACAACAGTCAACAATACAATTTACTGTGATTATTGTGTATACAGGATGCCACAATTGACCAATCATAATCAAGTACTCCAAAAAAATAAAATAAAAAATAAATGTAATTAAACTCCCATAAAGTGTATGAATACATACAATTGTGAATTACATAAACAGAAAAAAACATTACACAGATACTCTTCAAACTGTATAAAATGCCTGGTCCCATTGTCAGCATCCTGTCATCTTACAGTACATACAGTAGGGCTCTATTTTCATGAGCTTACAAAGGGCAGCGCTAGGTGTCCAAATTACGTGAGAGTGCTTATTTTAAGCGGAATTATTGTGCCAGAGCAAAACGCAAGTGGGTGTGAGTGGGAGAGTTTGCGCTATTTTTGGGTGTATGCTTGCAAACTGTAGGTGTATTATATGTTAATGAAGTGGTGCAAAGTGCAATTAGCCTGAGAAACAGGCTAAAAGCACATCTATTCTCAGTTCCTATATTTGCAGTTTGGAGATTCCAACAGCAGGTGGAAATAAAGTTCCTGTACAAACTCTGAAAATACAGTGAAACATCAAATTATTTCCTTGACTTACATTGTTTTAGCCGTTTTATGAAATACAGTTTTATGAGATATGTGTTAAACTATCTTTAGATCATGCTTTATTTTTCAGTTATTATTATTATGTTTATATTTACAATTATATTTATGTATTGCTATTTTTCCATCTATTGTCTTAGAGTAATTTTTAAGTCACTGCAAAAGTGACCGGTGGAAATGTTGGAGAGGGTAAAATGTTTGGATTTGGTATTCTTTTTTGACCACTTAGTTATTTTGAGTATATATTGTTTTGTTTGAAGCTTTTTAAAATCAAAATCGATCGGTTGAAGTGAAGTGCTTTCCGTTAAAATCACTGTTAATACTAGTCAGTAAATGAAAACGATTAAGTAGATGAAAATTATTAACAATATTTACATTCAGGGCCTGGGTAGTGAGCAAAGATGCTGACTGCCACCCCTGGAGTAGCGAGTTCAAATCCAGGGCATGCTGAGTGACACCAGCCAGGTTACTTAAGCAACCAAATTGGCCCGGTTGCTAGGGAGGTTAGAATCACATGGTGTTAGCGCTCTTAAAATAGGCCCTTAATATTACAGTATACTTCTCTGGATGTCATTGTACTGTATAACAGCTAGAATAAGGGCAGCATGAACAAACATGAATGAGAAGGTTAGTAAAAGAGAAGGAGAAAGAGAGAGATAATTCTGGCCTTTATCAAAGTCAGAGGCTGCCATTTTCTCCTTCAGTGGGTTGTGTGCACTTTGCTTAAGTCTGTTGACAGAGCATGCGGAATTCGGAATGTTTGGATTATGCTGTTAGATAGGGCTTTTACGGATTTCAAACACACACACACACTTGTTTTCATTAGACACGGATGCTGAGAGCTCAGATTTGATGTTGACCTCCGTTCTGAGTGCATGCGGTCGAGCGTCAAAAAAGACATCACGCTTGTCCCTTTGCAGCCATCCAGAAATGCTGCAAACAGGAAAATGTGAATAATTGCTTGCATTATGGTAATGCCAAATCAAATCAAAGCAGGGCCAAACAGAATACACCACTGTTGTTCAGGGTTTCTTTTTTTTCTTGCTTGCACACACACACACACAATTGCATGCAATTTTGCTCAAGAATGAAATTATTTGATTATTTGAAAATTAATGGAGTAAACTGTTGACATGTATGACATGAAAGGACCAAAACAAAGCTTCCTTGAAATTTGTGGTAAAGTGAATGGTCACACTATAATGGGTTTCTTAAACTTCTATGTGCTTAAGTTAAAATTGTATGAATTATGTACAATATCATTATTGTGTACATACTGTACATAATGTTTTGTTAAACCATCACAACATTTGCATTTGCTTCTGTAAAGCTTATGTTTAGGTTAAGTTAGGTTAGGTTAGGTTAGGTTAGGTTAGGTTAGGCTAGGTTAGGTTAGGCTAGGTTAGGTTAGATTAAATTAGGTTAGGGTCAAGTTTAGAGTTACAGGTACAGGTACAGTTCCAGTGGGACTCTGCAACCCGCTGCAACCGTAGTGTGAATCCAGTTCACCAGTACAGTTTTTTGGCATAGTTGCTTCACAATAAAGCATGCGACGGAGTCAGGCGTTGACGAGGCAGCTGAAGCTGGAATATCAATGACTGGTCCGCATGCAGCAGAGTCAGGTGTAGTGGAGGAGAAAGCTGATGTGAGTTCTAAAAACGCAGCTGCGGAGGATAGAGCGGGCACTGCAGAGGAGTTAAATACTAAGAGAAAAAAATTCTTACTACATTTGAAAAACAAACAAACGATGCTCTCATTTTGGGAGATATACTGTATGTGCAGACATTGAAATGGAGACGGAGAAAACTGGGTTTAACGTCCCATTGAAAAGTAAAGATTTTTATAAAACTCAAAATAAACTTGCAAAGAAAACTAACGTTGAAGTTATTGATAGAGATGAAACAGATAGTGACAGTGAGTCGTCTGATACTAGCGTTTGTTTTTCTCAGAGCGACATTTTCTGTCGCAGTTATGAAGTGGAGGACATCAAACGTTTTCTCAGAGCTACCAAGAACAATAGAGGGGTGATTGTTAGTGATTATTTTCCTGACTTAAAACAGTTTGTTGAGAAATCTAGGTTTTTGATGATGGGGGGTTCATTTACAAATAAGGTCTATCGTCTGAATTTGTTTTTGAAAAAAGTTAATTCTGATTTTGTCAATGAGGTCAATGAGAAAGACTAATGGCATTTATTTTAATGGAGTGATGTTGTTTGTGTGTGTGTGTGTGTGGGGGGGTGGTGCTTCTATGGGTTTTAGCTTCACTTTTTTTATTAAGTATGAGTGAATTGAATATTGCAACCTTGAATGGAGCAAGAGAAATGCGGAAAAGAGCAGATGTGTTTGAAGTGATTAAACAGAAAAATAAATAATTATGTAGTTATGTTACAAGAAACACATAGTGATTTGAGAAATGCTTCTGATTGGGCAGAAGAATGGGATGGGTTTTCTGTTTTGAGCCACAATACCTCACTTAGTGGGAGAGTGGGAGAATTACCATTCTCTTTAATAAGCGCTTTAGCCCATGCGCTTATCAGGTTGAAGAGGTCATAAAAGGTAGACTTTTGAAAGTAAGAGCTTCTTTTGAAAATGTGACTTGTTTTTATCTCTATATATTACAAATTCAGCAATAGAAAGAATGTTATTTTTAAACACATTGTGTTTAATTCTGCAAAACTGTAAACGTCTCGTAAACGTCTAATTCAGCTTATGAAGACACACGAGTTATGTGACATTTGGAGACATATTAATGGGGGACAAAAATAATATACCTGGACTCATGTTCGTGACCGAGTGATTGCCCTAGCAAGATTGGATAGGTTTTATGTTTTAAGCATCATTGTAGTATAGTAAAAAAATGTATATCACCCCACTGAGTTTTTCTGATCATTGTATGGTGCAGTGTTCTGTCATTTTAAATTCTATCAAACCAAAGAGTGAATATTGGCATTTTAACACCAATTTATTATGTGACAAGTATTTTAAAGATATGTTCAATTTGTTTTGGGATGAATTTAGAACTGCAAAGAATCCTTTAAATCACTGCAACAGTGGTGGGATTTTGGGAAAGTTAAACATAAACAATTATGTACAATAACGTTAGAGAGGCATTTCTGAATATGAACACCTTGGAGACTGACATTTTAAAATTGCAAGAGTTGGCTGAGTACACTGGTGGTCAAAGCTATATGGATTCTCTCACAGTTGGCTGACATACTGGGGGTTAAAACACAAGGAGCTCTGGTCAGGTCACTGTTTCAGAGTATAGACCGGATGGATGTACCATTCAAATTTTTCTTTAACCTAGAGAAAAAGAATGGGCAGAACAGGGCTATCTATGCTTTACGCTCTGAGTCTGGAGTGTTATTAACAGACCCTGTGGACATTCGTAAGAGAGCAGTTCATTTCTACGAAAGTTTATCTAAAAATGAAATCGGAACGCAATACAGAGATGATTGTGAATTCTTTGATGATCTACCCCAGGTATCGGAGGAAGCTAATGTGAAGATCTCTTGCGTTCTGAGCATGGAAGAACTGTACAAGGCCCTCCAAAGTATGGAGTCAGGAAAGGCTCTGGGAAGTTACGGTTTGTTGATTTCTATAAGTTTTCTGGTCACAGGTTGGAGAAGATCTGTTGGAGGTGTTGAATGACAGCTTGGTTGGAGGCAAGCTGCCTCTGAGTTGCCGCAGGGCGGTCCTTACTCTCTTACCAAAGAAGGGTGATCTCACAGATATCAAGTGCTGGTGGCCCGTTCTCTACACTGTAGCGATTATAAACTGCTCTCAAAAGCCCTGACTAACAGGTTAGCAGAGGTGATAGACCAAGTCATCCATCCTGACCAGACATATTGTGTTCCCAGTAGGTTAATATTTGATAATATCTCTCTGATACGGGATGTTATAGATGTCTCCAAGATGTTTAATTTTGACTGTGGACTAATCTCATTGGATCAAGAGAAAGCATTTGATCGGGTAGAGCATTGTTATTTGTGGAGAGTGTTAAAGGCTTTTGGGTTCTGTCAAAAGTTTATAGAACAGATAAAAGTCTTTTATAGTGACGTTGAGAGTATTCTCAAGGTTAACGGTGGTTTAGGTGCCCCTTTTAAGGCCCATAGAGGTATTAGACAGGGGTGTTCTTTATCTGGAATGCTTTACTCATTGGTGATTGAACTGTTTTTACAACAGTTAAGAATCAAACTTCATGGTATATGCAAAAGTAATTTTATATAATCAGCTTATGCTGATGATACATTAGTAATGATTAGCAAGCAAAGTGAAATGCAGATTTTAGCAAAATTGTTTGAAACTTTTAAAAATATATCCTCTGCTAGTGTAAATTGGAGTAAAAGTGAAACACTGCTGTTGGAAAAATGGTTAAATGGGAAACCAAAACTCCCTGAAGGTTTATTGTGGGGAATAGAAGGTTTTAAATATTTAGGAGTGTTTCTGGGTGATGAGATAGTAGTACAAAAAAACTGGGAAGGAGCTATTGAGAAGGTTAAAAGTCACTTGGAAAAATGGAAATGGTTGACCCCAAAGATGTCTTATAGAGGGCGTATTTTAATAATTAATAATTTAGCCGCTTCTTCATTATGGCAAAGGTTTGCCTGCGTTGACCCTCCTGCACATTTATTGGCAAAAATCCAGGCTATTTTAGTAGATTTTTGGGGGGATAAATGATATTGGGTCCCACAGAATGTGATATTTTTGCCCAAGGAAGAGGGTGGTCATGGTTTGCTGCATCTTCAAAGCAGAATAGCATATTTTCGTCTGTGTTTTGTGCAAAGATTTTTACTTGGTTCATCCGATTCAAAATGGTGTGCTGCTGCATGTGTGATTCTACGGAGCCTTGGTGGTATGGGATTGGACAAATCACTTTTCCTTCAGTTTAAGGATCCCCTTAAACTGAATACTTCTGGCTTGCAAATATTTTACAAGAATATTTTTAAGTTTGGAGTCAGTTTGTTATTCAAATAGCAGAGAATTCATAGTCTCTTTTTTGGTTACTAGAAGAGCCTTTAGTTCATGGAGCTCATTTGGATTGTCAGTCGGTGGCTTTTTTCCATGTCTTAGTAGAATACTTATTGATAATAAAATTATTACTTTGGGTCAATTTCTGGAAATATCAGGACCAGATTTTAATAATGAAGAGGCATTAGCTCAACACTTGGGAATACGATCCATTCGTCAAATTACACAACTGCTTTTGAAATGGCAGTCGTTTCTTAAAACATAGAAAAAACTTTGTTGATGGAGTATTGGGAAGGTTCCTGTGCTCCAAACCCTGAAGACTCCTTCCCCTGTTTGCTGTTCTCTTTGACGCTAGAAGAAAACACTTTGTGTATAGACTTTTTTAAGTACAGGTAAAATGTTGTATAGGTATTGTGTTTTAATTTTTAACAAAAAGATGTTAAACAAAAAATGTATACACCACGGCGTGATGTTTTTAAACTGAATGTTGGCAGAAAACCTGAATGGAGAGCTTTATATAAACCACCATTGACCAAGAAAACAGGTGATTTACAATGGTGAATTCTTCATGGTGCTGTTGCTGTAAATGCTTTTATTTCAGTTTTAAACCCTGGGATTGGGTCTGATTGCCCTTTTTGTCATGCTTTTATGAATTGTTTTAGATTGGCACCTTTCTTTTTAACCTTGGAAAATGTTTTCAGGAGCTGCAATGAAACGTTTTCTTTTGAAAGTTTTATTTTGCCATAAAAACACATTCAAGATCAACAAATATAAGATATACAGGTGTACGCTTCTGAAAGAGAATATTTTCCTAAAAGCATTCTAAAACAGCACACACAGCAGGCGTTGAACATCCTTTTCAGGACACGTCTTTTTAAAGATGCCTTTCCACCCCTGTGTAGTTCCTGGAAGCAGTCGATATCTCTCCGCTCCTGCCGGTCATGGACGCTGCCTCGTGTGTATGGGCCACGATCACACTGAGACGGCGTTTGTGGATGGTTCTTGTTCTCACTGCGAGAACTTAACCATGGCAAATTTGCACAGCTTTCCTTCCTAAAATGGAATGCCAATCCAGCCGCTCCCTGCGTTGACCTGGAGGAGAATCTTCATTTACCCTTATTTCTTTTGCCACACCCTCTTCAGCTGCAGTACCCACATTCTCAATAAAAGAGCTATTTCCTCTTTCCTTTGGTCACCTGGCCTGCAAATGCCATTCTCACGACAACCCGGTGCCACAAGTCCTTGTACCCCTGACCCCTCGCCTCTGACGCCATCCCCCGGCCGGCTGGTTCTGAGTCCAGAGGACGCCTAAGTTTAGAAAAGGCAGCCTGCTCCCATACTTGGCACGTCGCTTGTTCCCATCCCCTTCGGGATGCCGGGAACCTAATACGTTTATGACGTTTTTATGGGACGTTGGGGACAAGTACGCGCAATTTGGCGCAGACTGCTGCTCTGGCTCGCAACTACTTCTCCTGCATCAGCAGCTCACATACATGGTTCAGCGCATGCCATGACTGAATAGGGACCCCTAGTGTTGCTTCATTCGACACAACATCTAATGAGCGACAGACAGGGAAATTCTAGGTTACTATTGTAATCTCCGTTCCCTGATGGAGGGAACGAGACGTTGTGTCTCCTCGGCAGCGATGCTGAACCGAGCCATTGTAACGGCAGAACCATATTATTTTTATTCTTGTGGAATATATTTAAATATCTGTTATGTCAAATAGCTTCATCAGGGCAGTGCTAAATAAAAAATTCACTTTTTGTGGAGTGGTTGTGTACTGGGCTAAAGCACATAACTGTTAATCAGAAGGTCGCTGGTTCAATCCCCACTGCCACCATCATTGTGTTCTTGAGCAAGGCACTTAAATCCAGGTTGGTCCGGGGGGGATTGTCACTATAATAAGTGGACTGTAAGTCGCTTTGGATAAAAGCGTCTTCCAAATGCATAAATGTAAATGTGCTCAACTGTAGTGACTAGTTAACTCTGCACTGGCTCGATAGCACAAGTGACAATTCTGTCAACTGGCCCAAAACTCTCTCACAATGGCTCTCACACTCTTAGAAATGAAGCATGGGTGTAGTTTAATTTAAATACTAGTTTTATGGTAAAATTACTAAAAGTATTATGTTTATAGAGTAAAAATAAGCAAGTTTCATAGCATTAAATTAATAGTATAATATTTCAAGTCTACAAAATATCACAGATTTAAACCAACGTAACCAGATCATTTTAAACCTATTAGCGGTTGAAGATTGTCCCAAAGCGCTTTCCGTAATTGCAATCCCGCACATGATGCACGAGACGACGATAGCATTTTCCACCTGTCCTTGGGCAACTTTTGAATCCATTATCATCCATAAATGATTTGGTAAGTAGAAAGTTTTTTTAGTAATATATTTTACAATTGTACATTTGTGACAACAGATAATGTTTTTTTTGCGCTTAGCCGTATACTTTGTTGATAGTTTAATACGATTTCTTGCTAGCTTAATTTACAAAGAATTAGCCTGTATCCTTGCCATATTAAGTGTTAGAAGTGTACACACAGAAGTGACACAAAATAAAACGTGGCGCTTTTCTAAGCGGGTAAAATGTTTGCCTAAACAACTGTAATGTATGGCGGAATGGCACTTGAGAGCACTTTGACTCGGCGCAGTATCTTCACTCCAGGATCATTCAGGACTGGTGATATTACTGCGCCGAGTCGAAGTGCTCTCAAGTGCTATTCCGCCATACATTATAGTTATACATTTTACCCGCTTAGAAAAGCGCCACGTTTTATTTTGTGTCACCATACTTGGTCGTGTAACTGTATCTAAATAGGGAAAACGTGGAGGTGTTTGGTCGCTTCTAACTTCATCTCTGTTTGGATCCTAATGAATGAACTGGCCTATCAAAGTGTCACTGCGCACCAGAACGATTGAGCGCACGCACTGAGACGAGAGAGGTATGTATCAACTCGTCTTAGTTAAGGAAATATCATAGTTTAATATGAAAAAAATGGTGGAGTGTTTCTTCAAATCTTTATGGTTTGTTACTAGTGTCATAGATGCATAATTAATAATGGGTCTCTTTGTTTGTCATAGGCTATTGAGGATATTGGTATTGATGCAATGACGGAAATGGAGAGACTGGCTTTGGGTCTCTACATTGTTTGACATGATGGAGCAGATGCTACAGATCCACCTGAGGATGTTGGCGTCGTCATTGAAGGCTGCACAGTGCTGCGAGATCTGAGAGAGGTTACAAATGGATGTGCAGTCCTGTTTGGCTTGATCTACTGTTTAAACTTGAGCTATCCCAAGGAGCTGCGATACACTTTCGAATTTCTTCAGAAAGTGTTAATGGAATTGGATGGGAACAAGCTCTCCACTAAAGTGCAGGTCCTCAAAAACAAACTGCATGAGTAAAATCACCTGCACCAGACAAGACTGGACTTGGCGTTGGACTTTTTTGAATATTTAGACTCATTGTGTTTCTGACAGTTTAAAAAAAAGGACTACAGCTATAATGGGATTGAACATTGTCAGATGGTGAAAGAGATTCACAGACGAGTTTTATATTTTTGAATTTTTATTTATATTGGTCTTTTTGCATTTTATACGTGGATTTATGTTGGTGTCTTCAATTTTATTTGTACACTTTGTATTTGTATGTAATTTTGTACATATTTTTCATAATTGTGTCAGTCATGATAGTCCCAGATATAGTAATGCACATTGAAGGTCAAAATTACTTTTTGACTAATTATATTTCAAAACCAAAGGTGAATAAAGTTAATTAAAGTGACTTGAGTAGTTTTTTTTTTTAACAGAGCAACTAAGTTCCAGTCATTAAGTACAATCAACACAAATGGATTACATTAGCAAAGCTTATTTCTGTTTAATAAATTGAACTTAATCAGGTCATGTTAGTTCAAGCAATAGTCAATAAATTCAAGACAATAATTTACATTTATTCAAAATAATTGTGTAATGTACCATTTAATTAACAAAGTTATGAACGATTTACTTAAAACATTATGTTAGAATTAATTGTATATTACCTTTTCCATTTAAGCAACTAAGTTTTGTGGGACCGGTTGACATAACTTTATTAATTAAATACAACATTTCATTTCTAAGAGTGCAGCCACTGGACCATCCTTATTGTTGAGCCCTGTGCTGTCACTTTTTAAAATAATCTTGAATGTGGTTTTCACTCTTCCTTGCCTTGTGCAGGTGTGTGTGTGTGTGTGTGTGTGTGTGTGTCATTTGAGATCACTATAGTAACTGAAGAAATGTGGTGTGATGGTTCAATGCATAATTGGGCAGATGGCTCTGTGAGTCTCCCTCAGTGATGCTGTAGCTTTTAAGCAAATCACACACACGCGCGCACAGAAAGACATGACACCACCTCTCCCGACACACATGCACACACGCAATTATCATTTCCCCTTTTGTCTGGCCCATCAGCCTCCTCTCCCAAAGATAAACATCCATCTGTTCATCTGAAAGGATGCCTGAATATTGTAAGTGTGAGATTGAGTAAGTACATTAAATATCCCCTCTGGGCTGCATTACTGTATGAGTATTTTTATTTGTTTTCATGGATCTCTTGTGAACAATACTAATCTGAGAAGTTTCACTGAAAATTCTGGACACACTTAAATTCAAGTTCCCCTAACACACTGCAACATGAAGCCCTTAAAACCCAAGAGTTCAGCTGGCTCCGAAACTCACAAACCCACTCACAACTAACAAACACCTGTTTCAGACCAGCACTGATGAACAAAACCAAATCAGAATAAACAAAATCATAAAATAAACAAAAATTAATATTTGGACATTGGGAAAATAAAAGTAAACACCAAAACAAATTGGAATGTTATCGGGCCCTAAACAGAAACTATAATCTGTCAGAATATCTCTGCACTATAAGATATATAAAACAGGCATTCCTCACCAAATACAGGCTCAGTGATCCCAGTCAGCCCATAGAAAAATGCAGACAGACAAACATGGCTTCCACTGTGACACTGGTGAGGTCGAGACAGAGACACACTTTCTCAGAGCACAACTCAAATCACAGAGGTGAGAGAGAAATACTTTGAAAAACTCTCAAACCTCATGCCACAGTTTTCCAGTTCAGCAGAAACAGAACAAATGCAGTTGTTACAGTAGGAGGACAATCATGCATCAGTTGCAGCAAAATTATTTTTTTTAATTATTTTTGTCTTGTTAAATGCTTATTTTATTTTATATTGTATAGTGTATATTGTTATTATAGTTTTTTTATTTTATTCTTTACTTTGCACCTTATTTTAATTTGTTACTGTTTTATTATTATAATGTGTAAAAATTATGTTTTATTAATTTTTGTCTTGTCATGATCTGTTTCATGTATTAATGCTTTGGAAATATTGTATGTAAACACAATCATGCTAATAAAGTACTTTATAGAGAGAGAGAGAGAGAGAGAGAGAGAGATGCAGTAGGCTCCGCTTTACCTGAGTGAAAATGCAGATTAATAAAGCTGAACAAATGGAGAAAAAAAGTGTTATATATGCATTACTTAAAATAAAACTGGCAATGGTGGCTATGCTGCTGTAACGAACCCCGCTCCTCTAGTTCTCCCCGCTTCATCGAGCTCACAGGCTCGCTCCCCGAGCTCACACGCTCACTCCCAATCACCCCCCTCTGGCTCTCATGCACGCTCCCAATTACCAGAGTATTAGTTTCACCTGTACTCGTCCCAATCACCTGGTTATTCGTTTCACCTGCACCGCTCGTTTTCTCCCCTATATATATCACAACCCTTTCGTTTCACTCTTGTTGGTTATTGTTTAGTTTACCCCTTTGCTTTGCCAGCTCTAGTGTTCCCCTAGCTCCCCTGTCTAGTCAACTCGCTTGTTTACCCGTTCTGCTATTCTGACTTCCCCGGCTTCGACCTTACGCTTTCCTCGACCACTCTTTTGTAGTTTTGCCCCGTTGCCATATCCTGATTCCCCGGCTTCGACCTTACGCTCCCCTCGACCACTCTCTTCTGGATTTGCCCTATTTGTACTTTTGCTTTGCCTGCAATAAACGCAGTTTGACTATACATTGTGACTGTCTCTTCTTGTGCGGGTTACAGAATAACCAACCATACAGAAGACAGTCACAATGGAATCCATTGAGGATCTCCGCAGCTCGCTAGAGTGGATTTGCACAGCGCTTTCTGCCCAAGGATCTACGGTTGGGAAACACGACCAAGCGCTCACGGCTCAGGGACAGCAAATACAGGAAATACTGCAAACGGTACGTACCATTTCCGATCAGTTTCAACCTGTTCCACCTGTGTCTGTCCCTGTACCCGTTGATGTTCCCACCGCATTTCCCAGCGTCGCGAGCTTTCAACCCCCCGAGCGGTTTGACGGTTCGTCGGAAGCTTGTCAGGGTTTTTTAATGCAATGTACTGTTTATATGACGTATCACCCCCTAGTAAGCACTGACAGTGAGAGAGTACATTTTTTAATCTCACTGCTCTCGGGTAAGGCACGGCAATGGGCCACTGCATTGTGGACTGCCGAGAGCCCCCTTTTGACGTCATATGATCAGTTTTGTCACCAGATTGCCGTGGTTTTTAATCACCCGGCAGCTGGTAGGGATGTAGGCAGCCGCCTCGTGTTTTTGAAACAGGCGTCACGCACAGCCACTGCCTACGCACTTGATTTCCGCACCCTTGCCGCGGGTAGCGGGTGGAGCGACCCCGCTTTGTTGACTGTGTACCGCCTGGGTTTGAATGACCAGCTCCAAATGGAATTGGCATGTCGAGGAGAATCGCTGTCGCTGGAGAACTATATTCAGCTCTCCATCACAGTGGATAACCTGCTTCGCGACCGTGCTTGTCGGAGCCCCTCTGTCGTCCAAGAGCCTGCTACGGGTCTCAACTCCCTAAACTCGTTTCTCCCGAGTGCTCTTCCAAATCCGAACCCATGCAACTTGGTCGCTCTCCACTAACCCAGGCAGAACGAGCTAGAGGGTTGACACAGAGCCTCTGCCTATACCGTGGCACCCCGGGTCACCGAATTGACTCATGCCCAGCCGGTCCCCGGCGTTCCCTCTCCAAAAGCCAGGTGAGAACGTCTGTCTTTCTCAACGTTACCCAGAAACAAGTCTGCCTCCCGGTAATGTTGAGTTTTAACAATGTCTCTTTTTCTACTCCAGCCCTAGTGGATTCCGGGGCAGCGGGAAATTTTTTAGATGATGGCTTGGTCCAGAAACTATCCATCCCACTCAGTCCGGTCGTGCCACCTCTCAGAGTTAACTCTCTAGATGGGGCACCCCTCGGTTCGGGTCTCATTTCCTTCCGGACCATGCCATTGTCCCTCCAGGTGGGCTTGTTTCACACGGAGCTCATCCAGTTTTTTATAGTGCACTCACCTAGAGACCCTGTGGTTTTAGGCCACCCCTGGTTAGCGCTTCATGACCCCCACATTTCCTGGCGCACGGGGGAGCTGTTGCGCTGGACCGACCACTGTTTGTCACATTGTATTTCCCTTCCGGTGTCCTCCACCTCCGTAGAGAGCCCCGAAGTGAAGTCTCCTGTCTCCATCCCTCCTGAGTACTCCTCCTAGACTGATGTGTTTGAGAAGACCCAGGTTAGTCTCCCCCCACATCGCAGTGTGGACTGTGCCATCGATCTCCTTCCGGGGTCCCCACTCCCTAAGAGCCGAGTGTACCCCTTAACGCTACCCGAAACCAAAGCCATGGAGGACTACATCGATGAGGCGCTCAGTCTAGGCATCATTCGGCCATCCACCTCCCCGGTGGTGTCCGGCTTCTTTTTCGTGGGCAAGAAGGACGGCGGGCTTCGCCCCTGCATCGATTACCGGGCCCTAAATAAGGCTACGGTGAAGTTCGCCTACCCCTGCCTCTCATCCAACCGTCCCTCGAGCAGGTCAGTAAGGCTAAGATCTTTACTAAGCTCGACCTCAGGAGCGCGTACAACCTTGTACGCATCCGCAAGGGAGACGAGTGGAAGACTGCGTTCATCACCACCAGGGGGCACTACGAGTACTTGGTGATGCCGTACGGCCTCGCCAGCTCCCCCTCGGTGTCCCAGTCATTCATGAACGACGTCTTCCGGGACATGCTAGACCTCTTCCTCGTCGTCTACATCGACGACCTTTTAATTTACTCCTCCACACTCTCTGAACACACCGTTCACCTCTCGAGAGTGTTACAGAGACTGCGAGAACACGACCTGTTCGTGAAGGCAGAGAAGTGTGCCTTTCACCGCCCCTCCGTCTCCTTCTTGGGCTACGTCTTATCTGCTGGAACTATGGAGATGGAGACCGACAAGGTTGCCGCAGTCCTGTCCTGGCCCGTGCCCAGCATGCTCAAAGAACTCCAATGATTCCTGGGTTTCGCCAACTACTACCGGCGTTTTATTAGAAACTTCGGCAAGATCGCCGCACCCCTCACGTCCCTGACCCGAGGCAACCCGAAGTTCCTCACTTGGAACACACCCGCCCAGCAGGCCTTCCAGGCCCTAAAGGAGGCCTTTACAACCTCCCCAGTTCTCCAACAACCCGACCCCACTCTGTCATTCGTTGTAGAGGTGGATGCCTCAGAGGTGGGGGTGGGAGCTGTACTCTCCCAACCACACGGGACTCCCGCCAAGCTATACCCTTGCGCTTTCTATTCCCATAAACTGTCCTCCCCCGAACAGAACTACGACGTTGGGAATAGAGAGCTGCTGGCCATCAAGCTAGCCCTGGAGGAGTGGCGTCACTGGTTGGAGGGCTCTAGGTTCCCTTTCGTCATTTTCACCGACCATAAGAACCTGGAGTACCTCCACTCAGCCAAGAGGTTGAACCCTCGACAGGCCAGGTGGGCGATGTTCTTTACCCGCTTTAACTTTTCTGTCACTTTTCGCCCGGGCTCCCAGAACATCAAGGCTGACGCCCTCTCTCGTCTCTTCGACCATGGCTCAGAACCCACGGGGTCGGAGACAATCCTCCCCATGCCGTGCGTCGTCGCACCCGTTAGGTGGGAACTGATGGAGGCCATCCTGCAGGCTCAAGGCGACGAGCCCGTGCCTCCTCAAATGCCCCCAACAGGATGTATGTACCCACCATTATTCGCCCCCAGCTCATGCAATGGGTTCACACTTCCCTCTGTTCTGGCCACCCGGGGATTACCCGTACTACCGAGCTCCTTGCTAGGAGATTTTGGTGGCCCTCGCTCAAGGACGACGTCCACGACTACGTCCTCTCGTGTCCGGTCTGTGCCCAGTCCAAAACACCTCGTCACCTTCCTGCAGGACTCCTCCAACCGTTATCTATCCCTGACCGACCATGGTCCCACATCGCCATGGACTTTATTACCGACTTGCCCCCCTCCGACGGCCGGACCGAGATCCTTGTGGTAATAGACCGTTTCTCCAAAATGTGAACCCTACCCGGGTTACCCAACGCGACACAACTGGCCGACCACATGATCACCCACATCTTCCGAAACTTCGATATTCCCGAGGAGATCACTTCGGATCGGGGTACCCAGTTCACGTCTCGCTTCTGGCGGGCCTTCAGTGACAGACTGGGTATCCAACTCAACTTCTCCTCGGGATACCACCCCCAGACCAATGGCCAGACCGAGCATCTCAACCAGGAGATTGGCAGGTACCTGCGAGCCTACTGCACCCAGACCCAAGGCAGCTGGCACACCTATCTCCCCTGGGCCGAATACACCCAGAACAGCCTGGTCAGCTCTTCTACTGGTCTTACCCCTTTCCAGTGCGTCCTGGGCTACCAACCACCCCTTTTCCCGTGGGAAGCGGATCCCAGTGACGTTTCCGGCGGTGGATGCCTGGGCCCGAAGATGTGCCCAGGTCTGGAGAGCCACCCATGACCGGATTCAACCCTCGACCCAGACCCAGAAGGCTAAGGCAGACCGCCGACGCCGTCCTGCACCCCTTTTCCATCCGGGCCAAAGGGTTTGGCTCTCGACCCGAGACATCCGCCTCCGTCTCCCGTGTAAGAAGCTAAGCCCCAAGTATGTCGGCCCTTTTAAAATTATTAAACGTATTAACCCAGTCACTTACCAATTACTTTTGCCACCCCGCTACAAAATTTGTCCTGTGTTTCATGTTTCCCTTTTGAAGCCCGTGTTCTATAGCCCCATGTTCCCGCCCACGGCAGCCCAAACACCCCCTCCACCACTCGATGTCGGTGGTCAACCCGCCTATACGGTCCGGGCCTTGCTAGACTCCCGACGTTGGGGTGGCGAGTTGCAGTATCTGGTCGACTGGGAGGGCTACGGACCTGAGGAACAGTCGTGGGTACGATCGAGAGATGTCCTGGACCAGGCTGTCAAGCTAGACTACCATCGGCAACATCCCGATCGTCCCGCACCGCTTCCCAGAGGTCACGCTCCTCGCAACCGAGCGCGGCTGTCCGGAGCCGTCCGTAGCAGAGGGGGGAGTACTGTAACGAACCCCGCTCCTCTAGTTCTCCCCGCTTCATCGAGCTCACAGGCTCGCTCCCCGAGCTCACACGCTCACTCCCAATCACCCCCCTCTGGCTCTCATGCACGCTCCCAATCACCAGAGTATTAGTTTCACCTGTACTCGTCCCAATCACCTGGTTATTCGTTTCACCTGCACCGCTCGTTTTCTCCCCTATATATATCACAACCCTTTCGTTTCACTCTTGTTGGTTATTGTTTAGTTTACCCCTTTGCTTTGCCAGCTCTAGTGTTCCCCTAGCTCCCCTGTCTATTCAACTCGCTTGTTTACCCGTTCTGCTATTCTGACTTCCCCGGCTTTGACCTTACGCTTTCCTCGACCACTCTTTTGTAGTTTTGCCCCGTTGCCATATCCTGATTCCCCGGCTTCGACCTTACGCTCCCCTCGACCACTCTCTTCTGGATTTGCCCTATTTGTACTTTTGCTTTGCCTGCAATAAACGCAGTTTGACTATACATTGTGACTGTCTCTTCTTGTGCTGGTTACAGCTGCCTTTGTAATAATTTAAACCAAATCGAAACATTTCATTTACATTTATTTGTTTATTAGGTAAGTAGCCATGAAATAAGTAGGATGATGTAGGCCTACAGTCAGTCTGTCAGGGTTTATACATTATCCTTAAAATGTACTGCTTAATGCTTTAAT
The DNA here is from genome assembly GCF_025860055.1 of Xyrauchen texanus. Lineage (NCBI taxonomy): Eukaryota > Metazoa > Chordata > Actinopteri > Cypriniformes > Catostomidae > Xyrauchen > Xyrauchen texanus. The sequence continues at coordinate 28,196,456 of NC_068287.1, forward strand.
GGTGTTTTTTTGCTGCACTTTCAAATATATTTTGTTATTATATAAATAATACTGTAAATTGAATTATTGCATGTATCTCCCTGAGACCCGAGCGTGACTGCTGTGTGAATTTTCCATTTCCCTTTTTAATATGTAACTAGTATAGCACCTAATAAACATAAAAAATTTTTTTACAAAAAATGGGATTCAAAGTAGTGTCCAGCATCATCCAATTACTGCCACTATGTTAAAATAAAATCTATTTACAAATTACCATTGTCCAATGTCTGCCAAACATGTTGAGTGGTCCAAACATCATTTGTTGCCTGAAACTGAACCTTTAATCATATGTGAGTAATGAATGCACTTAGCTAGAGAGCTATAGGATGCTCCCTTTCTCCCTTTTTAGTGAATGACTTAACCTCTAGTGTGCTGCCGGTCTGCACAGGTCTCAGAACAGTTTGAAATGCACCTTATTTTCATCATAACTCCATATAAAGGCTCTGAAAGCAAAAAATGTCAGCTTTTGGATGAACCTATTTATTCTCAATGTGATAATACACAGTAAATATAGGATTTCTAAGGTAAAAATGCACTTAATTACACAATAGTTGACATTGTGTTTAGCAGCGGGACGTTTTGTGATGAATCGTTAAAATTTAAAAAATGGCATACAAAATGAAACTAGAGACTCTTATCTTTTGACTCAAACAGGTTTCAGTGTAAAAAGTTAATGAGGTTTCTTAGCAGATGTAGTTGTGTTGCCGTTTCTCCCAAAGACAAACTCCACTGTGATCGGTGCAATGCTGTTTTGCCTCATGACTCCCTACATCAAAACACTTTACTTACAACCCAGAGTCTTCTGAATTGAGATCAGTTGGTTTAAATGAATTTAAATTATGCATTCAGTATAGCAAAGCCAAAATACAATGTCCATGTATGTGTAATATAATATAATATAATTATTGTTTTACAGTGCATTACAATCAAAAGTAATATTGTGAAGAAAAAAGTAACCTTTTTTGGTAAATCACTCCCTGTATCTCTGTGATGTGTACTGTTACCCATAGACAATTTAAACCTTCAGTTCCTCTCAGACAGGTTTTCGGAATTCCTCTGTGTTGGATCGCTGTCTGTCAGACAGTCTCTTTAAACTGCACTGTGATCAGACTAAACGGAAAGACTCTTTGAAGACTGTTTGAAACAGGGTTGCTCCTAGGTCAGTTGTCTGAGGGCACAGCTCACGAAGGATGAGAGGAACACAGGATATCTGTTGCTGTTGTTTTATCTTATTTTCTAGTGGCTCCCTGGAGACACTTAAGTACATGATGTGTATGAAAATTACAGTTTCTTTCAGAGAGAGAGAGAGAGAGAGAAAGAGAGAATAAAAGGGTGTTCTATATATATATATATATATATATATATATATATATATATATATATAGATCAGTGGTTCTGAACCATGATATTGTCAGGCCTCTGTGCTGACGTGCAGTAAAGAGAGTTTAGAGTGAGAAAAGGCTCTCAGCACACATGAGGAACAGAGAGGAGAAAATAGGAGCTTAAGAAGACAGAAAACAAGAAAACAACATCAATCCAGAATTCACAAAAAGAAAAAGGCACTTTACACGAATAGGGTATAATATGGAGTCTGAAACGCTTAAAAGACCAATTTCAACAACTGGTCAGTAAAAGATGTTTAACCGTCAGAAAATGTTGGTCATCAATCTCTGGAGGTCAGATTATTTATTATATTAGCTGTTTTATTTTCAACTGAAAATTGAAAATAAACATTAAGTAAACTTAAAATTTAAATGAACACAATTTATCCAATAAAAAATAATACTGTTAAAAAATATGGCAGAATGAGTAACAGGTTTGCAAGTGACAGAATTGCACAATTAGAATAAATTAAGCTATCACTCAGTTGCTGGTCAGGGACCAAATATTGGTTTATATTTATTGATAAGTTTATAATTCCCATAAATTATAGAAAAACCTGCAAAAAATATATATTTTTGTACAAATTATTACAATTTTATTGCAATAGTTGTGGTAACAGGGTTAAATGGATGTGTTTGGTGAATCCAGTCAACACTATAATTTGCACACACAAATGCTGGTGCGGCTATCGTTATGAGGACTCTCTATAGACATAATGATGATTCTATCTCCTAAACCTAATCCTTCCCCTAAATCTAACCCTCACAAAAAACTTTAGAAATTTTCCATAAAAACCTTTTTTTAATTAAGGGGACACTAGAAATGTCCTCATAAACCACATTTATAGCATAATACTCTTGTAATTACCAGTTTGTAACCTAAAATGTGTTTCTCGTAAACCACCCAAACCTGCACACATACACACACACACATACACACACACAAAACAAATTGAAAATGAAATCCCTTTATTGCCTTTGCCTCAAAGGTCCAAATATTTGTAATGATACACTAAGGTGTGCCTTATTTGTGCAAAGCGATTGCATGATCACTGTCAGCATTACATGATGTATTTTGCAAATATCTACCAGTAATTCACATCTCTCTCTCTCTCTCTCTCTCTCTCTCTCTCTCTCTGCAGGAGTAAGAAAGGAGGAGAAAGTGTCCTGAGATGCAACAGAGGTGACAATGCGAATCAAGCAACGAGGCACACATAAGCACACTTAATGAAAGCTTTTGTTACGTCTACAACTGTGTTTTTCCCTGTGTGCTTTTTGGAGTTAGGCCAGATGACAGGTAAGAGATAAAAATAGAGAGATGGGAGGAAGGAATCTATGAAAGGAGAAAAAAAGAGAGTCATACACAGTGTAGTAAACATGAATATCAGTCACCTTCCGCTTTAAATTGGTCTAATGTTAAATTAATGCATTAAATTTGCTGTAGTGTAAAATATTAGATAAATCTGAATATTTATGCAAATAGTGTTCTATTTACCCAGAAACTGTTTACTCGTATTGTTTTACTGGAAGAAAAAAAAATCATTACACCACAGATTTTAAATGTCCCATTTGTTATTCAAATTTATTCAACATTTTCAAAAGATAGAGTAGGACTGACAAACATAGCATAGATTTATTTAATTTACAACTTTTATTGTTTCTTTTATATCTTCTCTGCAGAGGCTTAGCTAAACATGTCTGATGCAGTCTCATTTGCTCTATATCGCATCTTTGACTGGCTAAAGTATAGAACATTTCTCAAACCAATAATGTGGCAAAGACGAAAAACAGTTCATGCACTGGTATTGGTACTGACACACACACACACACACACACGCACGCACACACACACACACACACACACACACACACACACACACACACACACACACACACACACACACACACACACACACACACACACAGCCATCCTCACAAACACATGTGAAAGCTTACAAATAAACCTCATTTGCCAGCATTTATTCACCCCATCAGAAAAAATTATATTTCATAAATATTCTCACTGCATTTTGTTGAAATTCTTAGCAGTAATAACTGACTTACAAGCTGCTCAACTCCCCTCTGCCCTTTTGTACCCCCCAGATACACTTATAGCAAACAATTTGGACATGATAATTTTACCAAAAAGTTCCAATTATGCAACTCTGAATTCATAGCCCAATGACAGTGCTCTCTTAATATATTAAGAGAGCATATTCATGTTTCTAAAATCAGAGAGCAATTTGCTGCTATAAAGCAGCATTACTATGACTAAGTGATATTGATAATGCAGATGTTTTTGCCTAAATTTTGCCATACATTACTTTTTGGTAATTTGGTGTCAGTAAAATATTCCTTTATTTTGTCTTGTCCAATGCACAAGTTAACCTGTTCTAAAACATACCTAAAAATCCTATGTACCATCATTAACTGTTTCTTATGTTCATAGAAAGTAAACTCATCTGCCATTTCATCAAGGGCGCAGGGGAGCAGGATTTGGGTGAAAGAGGCGACGTCAGGGTCGAGTGCTAATTGACAGGGGAGGAAAAGAGTCAAGGGAAGGGAGTGTCAATTGTTTTAAGAGCTTGTAAGGAATAACATTAATCCACAATGGTCATCAGCCACTGCAGTCCCAACAGAGTAAAACACATAAAAAGAACATAAAAGGAACTCAGTTACCAACAACAGCCAACAGGGGGTGCTGTGCCCAACGAGAACACGAGCATTTTTAATTAAATCTTATTGTAACTATATCTCATTTGATCCTTCAAAAGTAACATACTCCACATGGTGTTAGGGATACTTTTAACATTCTCCTTTTTCCAATAGACAGATGTTGGTGAAGAAAAGTTTTACTAAGGAGAAGCACACAATGTTGAGGGGAAAGGTCTCAGCCAGTCAATTCTAGAGTCTTAAAACAAGAAAGACAAACTGTCCTTTCAACACCAAAAAAGAAAAAAAATTTTTTTTATCACTTTATTTCCTTGTATTTTCCCAATGAATAAGGTGATTCAAAGAGAAGCTCTTTCAGTCTCTTTCAGTTCTGTCAATTATACTTCTTCAGCTGTGGAAACAGCACTCACGCGAAGATGTGTGTTGAAGCGATGGAGAGATCCTGGTTAAATAAAGAGCTGGGATGATGAATGCTCTGTCCTTTACTTTCTTTTTCCTTTTACTACATCTCTGTCTTTCCCACTTTATTTCTGCAAATTCAGTCTGCATAAAGAATGAAGCCAGAGAAGGTGCTGTATTTGTTATTGTTGCCTCCGTGGGCTTTACCGCCATCCAGTTTTATGTAGACTTCATCGCCAGCGTCTAGATGCAGAATCACACTGTTAGAGGCATAGTCATAGTTCTGATCAGCATCCTGGGCAATCGCACTGGCTCGCACCTATATGAGAATGAGAAACAGAAATAGAGGTAGAGAAAACAAAGAAAGTTCAGTAACAGGAATGGGAAATACAAAAAATATGATGCCGGTTGGTGCCATAAATACCAACAAGGTCACACGAGAAATTTGTCCTCCTGAAATCAACAACTTCAAAAACATGGGTTCTGATCCAGTGGGAACCAGGAATTCGTCACGTTCACATAAACGATGATAAGTGCTATTTGGATGTTGCGTTTTTGCCTTAAAATTCGAATTTATTTCCACTGATTGTTAGTTAAGGTTTGGGGTTTGGGTAAAATAGGCATTCCTGTTGACTGTATTACGTCATTTAAAACTATAAACAACTAGCTATATACCTTGATTTTGGCACCACCCTGTGGAAATTTAATCTGGAAACTGGAGCTCAAGTGCACATACATTCAACAACACTTCCAGCTTTGGCTAGTGGGGGTAGATTTTCTGTAAGCACAGACCAATTTCAGCAGCAGAACTTTCGACCTACTGTTGCTGAATTCACAGTGTGATCAATATGTACGTATACCATCTGGTTGAAAAAAACTTTTTCAAAATTAGCTGCACATTCCGACTTTTTATATATATATATATATATATATATATATATATATATATATATATATATATATATATATATATATATATTTTACTATAGTTAAGTAGATGTTTTACCAGTGCCAGAATCTTTTTGTAGTGCTCTTAAAATCATTAAATGGAGTTACATTCTTTCCAGTTTGCTGCCTTTGATATCACAGCTCAGGATAGTCACTAGTGAAGGGTTTGGGTCTGTGCAATTCCTCTGGTGTCATCGGCCAATCAGTGTGTCATGACATCGAATCAAATGGCATTTTTGGCTCAGGTAACTGGTTCAAAAACTTCTGTGGTTCCTGTACCAGCTGAATAGCTGTCATTGGAAATGTTTACGGAAAGCTCTCTCTGGGTTTTATAAACCTCCTTGATCTGACAGATCACAAACTGAACGCTAGTGGCACTGCAGTCACCATAGTTGCTTATAGCTTAAGTCGTACGGTTCACACAAAGTAAAGTAATTCAAATTAGTTCAAATCTCCTTCTCTGATATTGTTTGAGTATCACTCGACAGCATTTGGGCAAATTACTGATGATTTCTGTAATCTGTCTGGTAAATTAAAGTTAGAGCAGGTGAAGGCATGAATACGTACAGTTGTGTAGCAGCCAGCCTGGCTGCCTGTATCTTTCTCACATCAAGCTGTAAAATGTGAACACATTCGAAGAAGCAATGAATGTGACATTCTGTCTTTTTTTCCAGTTCATTATTAGACGAGAAGTTAGGCTTCAGATAAGTGCTAATGTCTTAGTTTAGAAAAAAAAGCATGAAAGTGTTTGTGTGGATGCATATTTGTGTGTCCTTGTGTTCTAGTTCTAGATGACCTCTGTTCCATCTAATTAAGAGTTCTCTTTGAAAGATTTTTTCGAGACCCAAGGGAGAGCTTTGTGGGCAAAGGTGTTAGAGCAAACCCTTATACAATATTATAATCAACACCAATGTGTGTTTGAGTTTGTGTGTATGTGTGTGTGTTCTTTCCTACATAATGTAAAATGTTCGCAGGCAAATGTAGGGCTGTCAATTTAACCTGTTAATTCAGTGCAATTAATTATATAAAAAAATGTGCGTTAAAAAAAATTACCGCAATTAATCATGTCCCCAGACCATAACAAGTACTATTCCTTCCACATGAGCAATTAATGCATGGAGTACCACCTGGTTTCTCCAAGGGGCAGTAAGCGAAACTCGCTGTAAAGGCAACATGCAGCTCAAATAGACAGAGAACCAACCACACTTACCCAGAGCAGACAACACAAGTTGATAACATGTTCTTGCATACAAATACAGCGTGATGAAGTGCAAATCCGAAGGCAGGGATCATTTGTGTCAAGATGCAAGATGCATTTTTTCTACATTTCAAACTTTGTTTAACTTCATACTGTGACTTAGAAATGGCATGTTTATGATGCAACGCAACCGAGATGGTCCAAAAGTGTGACATTTAGTTTTTAATTTAGTTTTAGTTTTTATAAGTGATACATATAGAATGGGGAAAACAGGCATTTGTGCAACGTGGGTCATATAGCTGGACACCCAAATATACAGTTTGTAAATAATACTTATAATATAAAAAATCTTTAATCTTTAAAAAGACCAACTGAATTTCATTAATGATATTACATTACATGAAAACATATAATTCAGATTTGGATTTGGATGAAGAATGCAATTTTTTTATTGAATTTTAACAACAAAGTCCTCTTTAGTCACAACTTTGAAAACTGAAAATAAATTAAATGTAAAACAAATCTCTGATTGACAGTGTACATGTGTGTGTGTGCGTGCGTGTGTGTGTGAGCGGGTTTGGGTGGTTTACGAGGACATTTCTTTATGTTAAAAACTGGTAATTACAAGGGTATTATGCTATAAATGTGGTTTATGAGGACATTCCTAATGTCCCCATAATTCAAATCACTGAAAAGTCATACTAAATTAAGTTGTTTTGAAAATGTAAAAATGCATAAAGTGTATTGTGAGGGTTAGGTTTAGGGGTAGTGTTAGGGGATAGAATCTATAGTTCATACAGAATTCTGCTTTCACATGTGTTTGTGAGGATAGCTGTGTTTGTGTTTGTGGGGGGGGGTGGTGGAGGGGAGAGAAAGTCTGAATAAATTACTGGATATTATATTGTTTCTGTTTTCGTTGATTTAACATCATGCATTGGCACCACACACACACACACACACACACACACACACACACACACACATATATATATATATATATATATATATATATATATATATATATATATATATATATATATATATATATATATATGCCCCCCGTGCAACACACACACACACCCACAACCACCACACACACACACACACACACACACACAGTATGTTTGTGTTGCTTGAGTAAATGGCTGGACTGATTAGCCAGGCACATATCACCACCTGCCCCATTTAAATGTTGGCCAATTTGTGTGTGTGTGTGTTTGTGGCCCTGTTTAATTTCATTCATACACACAAATATGAGTGTGCCTGTTAATACTCTGGCAGAGGGGATTCCCTAAAGTCAAGGCCATATGGATATTTGGGCTGTGGTATGGTGGCTGAATAGGGACACATTGCAGTGCTGGTGTGTTTAATGGGTAGCGGTGCAATGCTGGTTTGAGCAGCTGCTGCTGAATATACATTACTCAGTCTCTATTTGGGATGAGCAAATGAATGACAGATACGCAAATAACCACTTATATTTACAAGCTGTTTAACCTGTTGATACGCACCCCCTTTTTGAGCACAAACCATGAAAATGACATACCTGAACTTAAATGGTTGTATTTATTGTACCCTTTTGAGTATGGACACAGTTGTAGTATCTTTTGAAAGAAGACACTTTGGGCTTTATTTCACAAATTTCAGAATTAATATATGTTGTTATTTAGTTAGAGAAGCTGAAGTTTATAGTACTGGAAATTTTTTGTGATGAACATGTTTTTACAATCTAAAAAACTATAATATTATTACCAAGACAACTCAGAAATACAATGTTCTCAAAGCCACAAGTCTAAAGAAGTTATGTTTCAAATTTGAAGATGATATAAACAAAAAATGTGGTTCCTGCAAGCTTTTTTCTCTGAAAAATCACTGGAAGCCTACAGAATAAAATTAAGGCTCCGCCTTTAGAGACAACACAAATCTGACAGCACTGCTTGGCTATTATAAATAAAACTATGCCGCATTTTTTAAAATAGACTTTAGAGACAGGCTATTTTTGTTTACATGACTCTAATATACAAGATCATATACAGTTTTACAACATGAATGCTGCTCAGATTGCATAGTTTGTTGAAGAACGATGAGGAAGGGTAATTCTTTCAGGCGAGATCTCATGTAAACAATGGAGAATATATCAATATATCTCAGATTTATAATTTTATGGCCAAAAAGTGCTATTGGATGTTTTTCATTGAACACTTGTCATGGACAATTGACCCAAGTGTGGCAAACTGGATTCATCTGGCGATTGCGTTTTCATAATAAAGGTATGAAGTCCCGTTTTGATATTGCATGTTTTAAATTGTACTCCTGGCACAGATAACTAGATTTCTGTTTCTTGAGCATTGTTATTGTGAAACAGAGATTGGATATCAATGCTGAACCTGTTAACATTAATTACATATATAGATGGTAAATTATATATTAAATGTAAGCAGAGTGACGTCACTACCACGTGCGGTCGATTGTGTATCAACAGGCTAAATTCCCAATGGATGCCAGGTTATTCCAAGGAATGAATATCTAATAGAAATGTTTGAATATTCAGATCTATTGAAACAGAACATGCAAACTTAAAGGGATAGTTCACACAAAAATGGAAATCCTGCTATCATTTACTCACACTCATGTTATTACAAACCCATATGACTTTCTTTCTCCAGTGGAATACATAAGGAGATGATTGGCAGAGTTCTTGCAGTCACTATTGACTTTCATTATATGAAAAAATGTATTTAATAAAAGTGAACAGTGACTGAGGCATCTCCTTTTGTGTTCCATAGAAGAAAGTAAGGCATACGGGTTTGGAACAACACGAGGGTGAGTAAATTATGATAGAAATGTATTTTTTCTAGAACTATTTCTTTAATTATATGAGGACAAACATTAATGATATGAAATCTTGCTAAAGGTTTATCTGGATCGATTCCCAGAGGCAAGACTTATGAAGTCCATCAGTGATGGCTAATGAAATCTCAACAAATGTATTATTTCAGTGACAAAGGAAATGGTGGAACAGAATGGGAGAAAGAAAATATGCAAATAGAGTTTGAAAAGAGCCGTCAGTTCCCTAAACTCAAATAATTCTACAGCAATTTTCCATTTTGTGCTGAGGCAGCGCTTGCCAGAATCGTTCAATATTGATCGGACACATTGTTTACCGAATGTGCCAGTGTAAGTGTGCGTGAGTGACATTGCCCAAAATGCTACATCCTTTTTTATAGTGTCCTTTTTCTGGGCCAAAGAGTGAGTTCTGGAGCTTTCCATCATGTGAGAGGACCGGGCCTCCTCAGGGACACAGTGGGATCAGCAAACACAGCACAGCCCTCTCATTAGTTTTCATTGTGAGCTGAATGGCAGTTGGTTTGTCAGCCAGAGACTGTAATATGTTCTTTAATTATGATGGACAGAGCGCAGTGAAAGATGGAATGGAGAGAAATGTGAAAGGGCCAAGAAAAAGCGAGACATATGGAAGTTTTACAATCATCAGATCAGTTCATGGTTGTTGGCTGAAGCCTAGCCTACCTGTGCAATTTTGTTTTATTTTGTTTTTTCCTTTTTGAGGCCACAGTAATCCATATTTTGGACATGAACAGTAAGGAACAAAGGTAAGAATATCATTTAAGAATGCCATCTCATTTTGTGAGCCATTTTTGCAGTTCCTTTTAACAAATTAGTTCCAAGGTAATTTTAATGGATTATGAAGTCTATTAAGTTTACACAAGTGTCCTAGTAGAGTAACCAGAAGTTTAGTTCAATACATTAACTAAATTTACAGTATGTTCCACTAACGTTTGACAACTAGAAAGCATACAAATACTTTTCTTCATTTTGAACAGTATATCTATAGTATTATCATTGAAAACGTCATGTTTACTTTTGTAACCTCCATTCCAGAGGGAAGAAACGAGACGGTGTGTCGAATTAAGTGACACAAGGGGTCTCCCTGGGATGCCAAACGTACCTCTGAACCTGAGAAAAGGCCAATGTCAAGTTTGCAGACAGAATTTGCATGCCCCGCCCCGGACATATGGGTATTAAGGAGTCTCTCACATAGGACATGAAGCGGCTGGGGCTATCTTAATGCTATGAAATGCATCGGGGAAGGCGGTCTTTCCAGGTCCTATTCTTTCAGGGGGAAAAGACCCTGTGGAGGCCACATCCTGCCCAGTCTAGGGGGAGGTAACATGTGGCAAATACACCACGAGTGTTGTGAAGCCATACGTGGGAAATGGCACAATGGTAGGTCCAGTCTAATGAGGGGGGACTCTATAAGCACGTGACCGGGGCAGCGGGGCTGCCCAAAGTAAATGCGGGTCCGCCGATAGGAGGACCGTACCGCGGGAAATACATCACGGGGAGTTTGCCTGAAAAGGGAACTAAGCTCGTGGACGCCGATCCCGGTACAAAGCACCTGTGACTCGTAGTGGGTCTGGACGTAAATTGCTCCGCTGAATTTGCAGGCCAGAAGGCTAGGGAGGAGAACGTCCAGGGAGAGACGATTAGTGCCTAACCTGGGATAGAAGGCGCACTGGATCAACTTGGTGAAGCGCTTGCAGGTTCACGACCTGGTCCCTGAAGGGGTCATAGCAACCTTGGGCACATCCGGTCGCAGCCTCAGGATAACGTGAGAATGTGCTGGACCGAACTCCAGGCAGGTGTCGCTGACAGAGAATGCTTGCAGGTCCCCAGCCCTCTTGATGGAGGCTAACGCGATCAGGAGGGCCGTCTTCAGGGAGAGGGCCTTGAGCTCAACTGAATTAAGAGGCTTGAAGGGGGGTCTCTGAAGGCCCCAAGAGAACCACTGAGAGATCCCAGGAGGTGAACAGGCTAGGCCAGGGAGGGTTCAGTCTCTGGGTTCCTTTCAGAAACCTCATAATCAAGTCGTGCTTACCTAGGGACTTGCCATTTACTGCGTCGTGGTGGGCTGCGTTAGAAGCTAAATTCACCTTCAAGGTGGAGGGGGACAGCCTCCCCTCCAGCCTCTCCTGCAGGAATGAAAGCACTGACCGAACTGCGCACCTCTGTGGGTCTTCGGCTCAGGAAGAACACCAATTCACGAACAAGCGCCACTTTAGGGCGTAAAGTTGCCAGGTGATGGGAGCTCTGGTTTGTTTGATCGTGTCTAGGACTGCAGGTGGTAGATCCACTAGATCTTCCACATCCCGTCCAGGGGCCAGACGTGGAGGTTCCAGAGGTCTGGGCGCGGGTGCCAGAGGGTGCCCCGTCCCTGAGAAAGAAGGTCCTTCCTCAGGGGAATTTTCAAGGGAGCTGCAGTCACGAGGAGCGTGAGATCCGAGAACCAGGCCCGGGTGGGCCAGTAAGGGGCCACCAGGATGACCGGTGCAAGAAGGCTCACTAGGGGAAATGCATACTTGCACAGCCCCCGGGGCCAGCTGTGTGCCAGCGCGTCTGTCCCGAGAGGAGCTCCTGTCAGGGAGTACCAGAGCAGGCAGTGGGAGTTGTCTTGGGAGGCAAAGAGATCTATTTGTGCCTTGCCAAATTGGTCCCAAATCAGTTGGACCACCGGGGGGTGGAGCCTCCACTCTCCGCTGAGCAAAACCTGCTGCGACAGCGCATCCACCATCATGTTGTGGTTGCCAGGGATGTGAGTGTCGTGAAGCAACCTGAGTCACGGCTGACTCAAAAGGAGGAGATGGCGGGCAAGTTGTGACATATGACGAGAGCGCACGCTGCCTTGGCGATTTATGTACGCTACCGTCGCGGTGATGTCTGAATGGATCAGACGTGCTTGCCCAGATTAGTGGAAGAAACCTCTGTAGGGCAAGAGATACAGCCAACAACTCTAGGCAGTTGATATGCCAACGCTGCCGAGGTCCTGTCTAGGGCAGCATGCCCGTTGCACAGGGTGCCAACCCTGTCGAGAGGCGTCTGTGGTCACCACGACATGTCTGGACACCTGCTGCAAGGGGACTCTGGTCCGCAGAAAGCAGAGGTCTGTCCAAGGGTTGAAAGTCTGATGGCAAGAAGTGGTGATTGTCACACTGTATGTGCCATGGTTCCATGCCCATCTCGGGACTCGAGTCTGTAGCCAGTGCTGAAGCGGTCTCATATGCATCAACCCGAGCGGCACGGCCATGGCTGATGATGCCATATGCCCCATTAGCCTCTGGAATTTTTTTAGAGGAACCGCTGTGCCGGGCTCGAAGAGGGCGAGGCACCTGAGCACTGACTGAGCGCGCTCGTTTGTGAGACGCGCTGTCATTGAGACTGAGTCTAACTCCATGCTGAGAAAAGAGATGATCTTAACCGGGACGAGCTTGCTCTTTTCCCAGTTGACCTGAAGCCCTAGACAGCTGAGGTGCCTGAGCACCTGGTCCCTGTGAGCCCACTCTCTCGGAGAATGCCGGCTGGTTGTGAGGTGAGCTGCAATCAGAGAACGCCAGCTGGAAACGCGCCGTAGATCCAACAGCAATGCTTTTTGCTGACAGAGGTGAGTGAAACAGTGGTGAAATTCTGCTTGCTGTTGCACAACTATTCGGCTCGGAAGAAACATTCTGACTGGTACATACTGACCCACTTCCCTTAATACCCGTATGTCTGGGGCAGGGCATACAAATTCTGTCTGCCAACTTGACATTGGCCTTTTCTCAGGTTCAGAGGTAAGTTTGGCGTCCCAGGAAGACCCACTGTGTTACTTAATTCGACAAAAATTTTAGTGAGTGACAGAAGGGGAACAAACTTTAAAAAGTGTGCTTTAAAATTGTGCTTGTGCCATCTTTCTTTTAAATAAATGCCATTTAATTTGATATTTTGTTATTTAATGCAATATCATTCATACAATGATATAATTTGACTGAAGTGTCCAAGTACTTTTGGGGCTACTATATGTTCTGTAAGAGTCCATTCACACTGAACGCATTTTTGTGTCCATCTGTTTTTCTGTTGTATTTCTATGTAAATGTTGCACGTAGAGGAGACAATCAGTAGTTTAGGCAAGAGGAGCATTAAGCTGGATGTAAATGAGAACGGCTTGAGAGAGACAGACAGACAGACAGACAATGTGACCATCTGTGCAGCATCTTCAACACCCCACTTCTATTCAGTGTCCTTTTTTTATTTACATCAGAACATCTTTTAACAGCTTTAAAATATTTTCTGTACATTTTGCCTTATAACATTTTGTGTTCATCTAAAACAATCTTCTAATTATTCTCATTGGTCAAATATTAAGCAAACAATTTTAACTGTAAATTATCCACTCTTCTGCCACCATCTACAGGTGTCAAAAGATTAGCAACAGTTTTTTTAATTCAAGAAAATTCCTAGTGTTTTGCTTCCCACCCTGAGGCTGTGAATTACTGTTAATTACACTTGATTTGCATAAGGATATTACTCTCTAAGAATCTTAGATAAAATAAAAAGGATTCAATCTACTGAATCCTTTTTACATCTGGGACCAGATCAGGTAATTCAGAACTTGATCAAGGTGGAAGGTTGAAATTTGCAGATTCTATAGGCCACCAACAACATTTTCACTACCCAAAACCAAAATATAACCAGCAGAAAAAGAGTGAGTGACATTTTGCTTTGACCTACTGAGATTAATGGAAAGATGTTAATTAGAAAAAATAAATGTTCATGAACCGATTTGTATTCAAAGTTTGTGCTTTGGGGTCACAGGCAGTTTTACACAATTGCTATTGCTATAAATAGTTTTTTGGACACCCATAATATTTAAAGAGCCATAAGAAAACACTTTTGAAAGAGACTAGACAAGTGTTCAGAAAATACTGTGCCAGCATTTTACTCTGTACCTTAGAGAGTCCATATAGGACTCAGAGGTAAAGTTTGCTTTGCGGTGACACATTCGGTTTTGCAATAAAAGCAAATAGAGCTAATGTCTATAGCTTCTAATCATCATATAAGGTGGTGGTGTAGTGGGCTAAAGCACATAACTGTCAGAGGGTCGCTGGTTTGATCCCCACAGCCACCACCATTGTGTCCTTGACCAAGGCACTTAACTCCAGGTTGCTCCGGGGGATTGCGCCTGTAATAAGTGCACTGTATGTCGCTTAGGATAAAAGCATCTGCCAAATGCATAAATGTAATATAAATCTTTGTCAGTCAAATGGAAGAGGCCCATCACTCATCCGAGATGACCCTCTGCTGCTTTGTCTCCTTTTTTTATTCTTCTATATTTTTTCTGTTCATTGTTTATCTTCCTGATTAAATCTGGTGAGTCTAATATCGATGTGCAAACAAAGGCTGCTATTCTGAATCTATGGTGACGATCGTCCGGTGCATATTAATGTCAAATAATCCTCCTTTAGCACACACAGCCTGCACAGTGGCCTTATTAGAGGGTGAGCTCTTAGTGCCCGGGGAGTGCGTGGGATTTGTTGGAGAGGATTTCGATGAAACATGTTTTAATCTTTTTTATTTTTAATATTATCCTCCTCTGGGAGGCTTCCGTTTGTGGCAGCATTTGGATAGCATTTCAGAGTAATTAAAAATCAATTGAACTACTGTTGAAATCTAAGCGTGTTTATCCTTGAAAAACTCTTAGAAAGATTGAATGACAGAAGTTCATTGACACATGATATTGTTAGAGTGATTTCATTTCTAAAGCTATTGTCAGAAAGTGAAAGAATTCCATAGCTATGAGGAGACAAAGCAGTTCAATTCACAAGGCATTTCAATTCAGTTTAAACAGAATAGCAATAGCCAGCTAGGAGTAGACTGTACATATTTCATTCATGATGCCCTCAAAGCATGTAGGTTAGATGACATCTAAACAAATTCACACAAAGACAGTCACTGAGATAAACATCTAGTTTAAAAGGAATATATTCTTGTTTAATACAGTGTCTCTGGCATTGATTACCCAGAAAACAATTTTCATTTGTACCTCAGTTTGTAAGTGCTATCATAAAAAAAACATATAAACATACTGTAAATGCACTTACAATGGAAGCCTACAGAGCAATGCTTGACTATTAAATATTCAGTATTTTACAAACAGAAACAGAAGGAAAAAACATGGAAAATGTGAGGGAATTTAGGCAAAGTCAAAGAATTTGAGTCCAAAGACAGTGCCTTAGGGCTGGGTTAGAAGGACAGGCAGCCTGCATTTAGTGTTTGAAATGGATGGAAACCACCTGCCCTGCTCTGACATACAGCTGTTTATCCCTGTTTTGTAAGACAGTCAAAATTAATATATGTCAGTGTTCAGAGCTGTTCAGATATATTCGCCATGTTTATAGGCATTGGTCATGGAATGGGTTTTTGGTAAAATTGCAGGTGTGACTGAAATGCAGCCCCAAATAGTTAAACATAGATGCCAAATTATCAGACATAATTTGACATAAAACATGTTTTTGTTATATTTAAGAAACACAACTTCATTCTCACCAAACCTGTAAAGACAATGTCCTGGTCATACTAAACCCAAAATCAATACAATACAATACAAAAAATAAATAAAAATTAAAGTATATTTTGCATTAAAGAACATGAAGCCTATATTTAGGACCATTAAGATTTTTTGCATTTTGGCATTCTTCTTACACTTAAGCACATTTTGCCCCCCAATTGAGACAAAATGTGCTGTAAGCAATTTGTTATGGAATGGTATGCAGAAAAATGTATTCTCCCTGAAAGATATCTCTGAAATAAGTGTCCTGAGATATCTTACAGATCTCTGTGACAGCACTAGACTCTGTAAAACAGCTAACAAAATGTGATCGTGGACATATCCTTTGATCAGACAATCAGAAGATTTTTATGTGCTTTTTGCCTGTCAAACATTTTGCGTATTCTCATCGTAAAGTTGAAGTGAATAGTTCAGGTTTACCGACATATTCAGATTCATAACAGTGTCAGCTGAGGGCAGTATTTTGCTACTGTTGTGTTTGACAACCATGAGAAGACACACTGCTCCATGCTATCGTTGGAGGGCAGTGTTTTGGATAGAAGGGGTGTGTCTTATTCAACGGCTCAGTCTCGTGGAAGTTGTAGAGTGGCTAAAGTTGCTTACAGCACCTTTAACATAACACATCAGGACATTTAACTTTTTTAATCCCATAGTTTTCAATGTTGATTCTCATGACCTTAACAGTCATTTTCTTTTATTACGAAATTCAAATCAGTGAAAATGAAAGACTGTACCAAGGGAGTACTAATATAATGTATAAACACTAGGGATGTCATACAATATTGACATATCAATTATTGATTGGCATGTTATTTTATCTTTACAATTTTAAAGGCATCGATATATTAACAGCTGTGTCCTGAAACAGGAAAATACTGCCTCCGAAGGCTGTAAATGGAGGTATAAAGGGATCACGGCACGTCTGAATTCAATGTTCATGTCACATCCTGTCTACTGAGATACCTTCATCTGATCGATTTTAGAAGGCAGCATAAATGTATCTTTCGCTGCCTATGAAATGCCCCTATCCTGTGCACGCGGTTCCACAATGGTTGAGCTGAAGATGAAAAACAAAAGTGCCAGTTGATAGCCAATTTTGTGTATAAGTGTATGTTTTCATTCACTTTTTTGAACTTTTGATTTCATTTCTATAGATAAAGTAGTATTTTAGTTATTAAATGTACACTTGGTTATCATACAACTCTCTTGATTTTGTTCTAGATTTTTTGACCATTGTGGTTCGGTTGGACTAACTGAAGCAGACGTATTACCTTTAGTGGACAAAAGATGGCGATAATCCAAAAAAACTATTTCTGGAGGTACCTATATCCGCAAATGCTGTCTGTTGAGTCATTGACTGATAGGGCAGCGAGGCAAAAAGACAGCTACCTTTGGTTTTGGACACAGCCAACATCAGCCAACATTTAAATTAGAAACCTAATTTGGGTGCTTTCAATTCACTGTCAGTTGCACTCCATTCAATTAAGTCTGACATGATAGCTTTGGGATACCACAAGGAGGCGACATAACTGTTACTGAAGCTGGACACGGCACAAAAATGACACACATATTACGAGCTGAGGGCAGTCCAAATTAATGAAGGTTTTTGTACTTCTTCAATAATTAAAAAAGTAACTGATGAGTTTGCAGGTCAGTGTATGAAACTAGTAGAACTGCAAACTAATAGATTAGAAATGGCAATGTTTATTATGCAATTTCCCTGTATGTAGCCTTGAATAGGTCTTTCATTCAAGCTTTTAAACCACAAAAAGACATACACAAAAAGGAAAATAAATTTTGTAGGCCCTATACTCTAAGATGCAGTAATGAGAATATCATAATTACCATCTGTTTTGAATTACGATAATGAGAATTGTTTATGAGAATAGAATTTCATATTTGTTTCTTTTGATTTTAAGGTAAATTAGGATGAGGACAGTTTCTTGAAATGTTTCAAGAGAATCACCCTCTTACATCTTAAAATATACATATAAAACATATAAAAATGTTCCTGGCCTAATTATCTAATAGATTCAATAAAGAGATTAATTGTGCTGCGAATGAAAAGCAGCAGTAGACAGTGGATACTCTTACACATGTCAGCAGAATCTCCCTGCCAGAGAATGATCTGTCTCAGAATGCCACAAAACATTTCATTTATGAAAAGCAGACTAATCCAGATGGAAACATCCTGCTGTCTCCATGTCTTTCTATTTCCTTCTCTCTTTCACTCTTGATTTTTTTTTTTTTTTTGTAATTGACACCCGTTAACTCCCCCTACCATTACAAGAGCTTGGTCAGTTTGTAGTACTGTGGTTAAATTAAAGCATACGCCTGGCTCTAATTATACTTAAAAGGTGGACTGTGCCTTGCATCTCTGATTGAGGCTTAGTTGAGCACTTCTTGCAGCACTCAGAGAAAAATCTCCTCTCAGACAAGAGCGAGCCAGATGCTCATACGTTCCCTAAAATTCCTGAGGACATTAGATACTTCCACTTACTCCTTTTTCACTTAGGGTTTATTAGCAGAGCAAATCTGATTAGGGACCAGATAAGTTGTGGAGAACAAAAGTGAAGGTGTCACACTTTCATTTCCATCTGTCGCTCTATCACACAGAGACACCCAGAGAGATTAATTTACCCAGCAGATCTTTGTCCCATCAGCAATCTCCAAAATGCTTAAATAATAGTAAAATAATGTTTAAACAATAATTGAAACTGTTTGAAAAGGAGAGCCAGTGGTGTTTGCACAGAGTGTGAGCGATGAATGTAGATAAAAGAGAAACGTTTGGATGAAACTTCAGAAGCAAGTCCTAATGAAGTTATTACTCAGAGAGAGTTCAAATAATAATGTAGTCTGGTGATAGTCATGTTTGAAGAGGGCCAGCTGGCTAGAGAAGAGGATGCCAGCAGCCATCAGCTAATGTGTAGGCCAACTTTCCTTCAGAAATTGAGATACATTATAAAACAAATCTACATAAGCTGTGTCCAAAATGACACACTACACTTACAATATGCACTCAACCATCTATCATATGAATTTTCAAAGTGTAGTACTGTCCCGTGAATGACAAATTCACCGTTTTTTTAGCTGAAGAAAGGCAAACGCATGCAATCCATCACAAAACAAGATAGCCAAACTCAGTCCAACACTTATCTCAAATAATGCACATATTCACACAGCATGAATGATGGCAAAACATTCAACTCACATTTATAAGGTGCTGTCTTCACAGAATATTTGGTAGGCGCCACATTCATCATTAATTACAATTGTTACATCAGGCTGACGTTGCGAACAAGTAACCCCGCCTTTTCCGCTACATACGGCAAGCCACAAGCACTGCATGCATGAAATATCCAACATTCCAGACAACATTTTTTCAGTTGAAGAAGTATATGGGTAATCATATTACTCTTCTTTTTGTTGCATTCTCAGTGTGAACACTACTCACACTACTTACACTACAAAATGGTATAGAATAGTGCAGAAGTGTGTGATTTGGGATGCACCTATACTGTAGTTTCACTGAACACATTTAACCCCACCAGCTACAATGTTTGAAATTTGAAGGGTCTAAAAAGTGTTGATATATTTTAAAAAGAGCTGTCAATTGTAAATGACAGTGCAAAATGTCTTGATTTCATGTGAACATTTTTATATGAGTAGTGCTAATAGTCACATGACCAGAGCCATTTAATTCCACTGTGCTCCTCAAAAGATTATGTCTGTGTCAAAACTCCATAAAAGGAAGCAAATAACACCTGCCATGATATATTTACAACTACCATATTTTGTACATCTAATTTTTAAAGGGTCTGTTATTGATTTATTAATAAGTTTGCTCTGCCTCATAAAAATCATGCTCCCAGAACAAGTAAACAAGTAAGTGGTCACAATTGTG
Organism: Xyrauchen texanus; assembly: GCF_025860055.1. Classification (NCBI taxonomy): domain Eukaryota; kingdom Metazoa; phylum Chordata; class Actinopteri; order Cypriniformes; family Catostomidae; genus Xyrauchen; species Xyrauchen texanus. The sequence continues at coordinate 28,216,396 of NC_068287.1, forward strand.
ACCAGTGGGAAAATACAGAGACCCATTTTTAAACAGGCGAGTGATTGACTCCCATTATAAAATTGCAGATTTCAAAGTATCATTGCAATAAATGAATCAAAGTAAAAATAAAAATGCAAGTATTATTGGTTTGTCATTCCCTTTCCCCCCACAACTACTTGATAGTAAAAAAAAATAAAAAATATTCAATAATGTTACTTTATTGTTTACAGTTTTCTATTGAGCAAATGAGCAAAATGACTTCATCACACTTACTCTGTATTTTCCCACCAGTTACAATTGTGACCAAGAATAAATCTCAAACTTTAACACTTTTGTTTTTTTTAAATGTTAGAAAAGGCATACACAGACATTGATTGGGCAATCCAAGGAGTAAAATACATGTGCTACATACAGTTGGGAAAAAAAATTAGGATTAAAATAAAATAAAAATTTGAGATTAGATGGGTTAATGTAGCTGAAGCTCTACCAACCCTGGAGTCACATGTTCTAATCCTGGGCATGCTGAGTGAATCCAGCCAGGTCTCCTAAGCAACCAGATTGACCCGGTTGCTAGGGAGGGTAGAGTCACATGTGGTAACCTCCTCGTGGACGTTATAATGTGGTTCACTCTCAGTGGGGCGCATGGTATTCTTAAATTAAGTATACCCTTGGTTATAATTTTAAGTGTATTGTCACTAAGGTTTTTCTTAACTTAAGGGGTTTCTTGGAACTGGCAGTTTATCTTGATTTAGAATTGACTAAGGTGGACTCAAACCGAACACTATAGATTGCAACAGTGCTCACCCACTTTTTCAGCTGTCTGGTTTCCAGAAGTATTTTTCCAATTAATTTCTTCCATAGACTTTTCATAAAATCCTCCATTAAAGCTTGAACCAAACCAACCAGCTCCGAAGTGAATTGCAACATTACAGACTTGGTTTTAAGGCAAAAAAAAGTATTTGAAAATCTGTCAAAAAGACATAGGTACAAGAATGTGTACTTACCGTCTTTCATGAAAGCATGGACAACAATCCCATGAAGCATTGCAAATTACATAAAAACTCCAAATATAAAATTTTTTTTATTGATTGTATTGATCGATCTATTGATTGTAGGTTGTTGAAGTGGAAAAAAAATATATTTTACATTTATTGCAAAATATTCCAATATAACATATAAGTAGTTTGAGAATGCAGGGAGACAGACTCATTTACATCATTCAGAGTGCTTCATTGAAGTGGGCGGTCAATTCTGGGCTTATTTTTGGGCTTGGTTGGCTGTGAATCTCTGTTTGGTGACCATGGATAATGTAGTTGTTCAACAGGAATTCTGCTAATAAAGATGATTTTTTTAAAATGAAGTTGAAATATCACAGATGGATGGCTTCAACGAAATACCACTGATGAACAATCTCAGAGATCATGCTAGGTTAGTCTTTAAATGTTTATGAATTACCATTGAAAATCAATTCTATGGAAGAAATTAATGGAATTTTTACTTACGGAACCAGACTGTTGCTATTACTCTATACTCTATTACTGTATAATACTCTATTACTAACATAAAACGACTCGGTTACTAACGTAACCTCGGTTCCCTGAGAGGAGGGAATGAGTATTGCGTAAGTAGCTTACGCTATGGGAAAACTCAGTTTCTCGAGAAATATTGAAGTCTTTATGTAAAATGCATTGCAGCTGCACAGCAGACAACAATGAGCGAGGCAGCTCGGTCATTGGCTGTGCTGCGGCAACTTGCTCGAACCAATAACGGGGCGACTCTGAACGCTCGACCAATGAGCGTGCTTCACGCCCGCGCGCTCAGAGCCCGCCAAGATGGGCGTGGCTAAGGCTATATATTTGGCGCCCCGTCATGAGAGTTCTTTAGGTTCAATCGACTGAAGCGACTGACCAAGCACAAGCACGGCAGCTTACGCAATACTCGTTCCCTCCTCTCAGGGAACCGAGGTTACGTTAGTAACCGAGTCGTTCCCTTTCGAGAGGTCTCTCCTATTGCGTAAGTAGCTTACGCTATGGGAACACCATGCAAAACGCTGTGCGTGCTGACTTCGCTCTATAAAGCCAGAGGCAGATGCCTGAGCCTTAAAGCAAAGTGATTATTCAACGAGCCGGCCAACGGCGAGCTATATAATGGGATGATACAGAGCGCCTTTGCCCCAAGGTGGCCCATGGCGGGGCGCTCATTGTAAAAACACACGCACATATCTTATGTACTGATTTTACTATTTACTGATATGCATAAAAAACTCCCTAAGTCAGTCAGAGACGGACCTTATAAGGGAGGAGATAATGCTCAGCATATATGTACTCCAGTCCATACTACAGTCAGGCTGATAGAATGTTGGAATGCAATGAGGGGACCTGTAGGTTATAAAACCTGATAAATGTCGAAGGCGAGGCCCAGCCTGCCGCTGCACAAATATCCTCAATGGGTATCCCACTCGACCACGCCCACGAGGAGGCCATGCTCCTCGTAGAGTGAGCTCTGACGCCTAAGGGGCATTGAAGGCCCTTGGCTTCATAAGCCAGCGCTATAGCATCTACTATCCAGCGCTATATTCTTTGCTTTGAAACTTTAGTGCGGCTGCCAAAGCATACGAATAATTGTTCCGTCTGTCTGAACGGGGCAGAACGTTCCAAGTATACTCTGAGCGCCCTGACCGGGCAGAGTAAATTAGCGTCGCTTTCGTCTGCTGAAGACGATAGCGCTGCCAGAGATATCACCTGTACTCTGAAGGGTGTGGAGAGCACTTTAGGAATATACCCGTGCTTTGGCCTAAGGACAACTCTGCAGTCGTTAGGTCCAAATTCGAGGCAAGCAGCGCTTGATGACAGCGCGTGCAGGTCGCCCACTCTCTTGACTGAGGCGAGTGCCAACAAGAGCGCAGTTTTGAGCGAGAGCTGTTTAAGGTACACTGTTCGGAGAGGTTCGAACAGGGCACTCTTGAGTGCGTCCAGGACCGTGGCCAGGTCCCAGATCGGTACCGAGGGGGGGCGAGGAGGGTTCATCCTCCTAGCGCCTCTTAGGAAACGAATGATTAGGTCGTTTTTCCCTAATGAGCGTCCTTTATCAGGATTGTGTGACGCCGCTATGGCAGCCACATAGACTTTGAGCATGGAGGGTGTGCGGCCCGCCTCCAGCAGCTCTTGCAAAAAGGCGAGTACACTTGGTATCTCGCACGATTTGGGGTTCAAGCTCTTGGTATCACACCAGTCACTGAACACTTTCAACTTTTGGGCATATAAGCGCCTCGTAGAGGGCGCTCGCGCCTCAGTGATGGTTCTCAACACTCCGCTGGGGAGGTTCTCTGGAACCCATAGAGGGGCCATGCATGAAGAGCCCACAGATCGGTGCAGGGATGAAGAATCATCCCGTTGGCCTGCCTGAGGAGGTCCAGCCTCAACGGAATCGGCCATGGGGCATATTGCATCATCTGCATCAGTTCTGGAAACCACGTCTGGTTCTTCCAGAGTGGGGCTACCAGGAGCACTGCACATTTCACCTCCCTGATCCGACTGATGACCTGAGGTAGCATCGCGATCGGGGGAAAAGCATACAAGGGGCGGCTCGGCCAGACTCGGGCGAGCGCGTCCGTGCTCTTTGAGAAGAAAAGAGGGCAGTGCGCATTTTCCCTGGAGGCGAAGAGGTCGACCTCTGCTTCGCCAAAGGTTTGCCATAACCACTGAACCGTCAGGGGGTGGAGAGACCATTCTCCTGGGAGAACTTTGTCTCTGGACAGCATGTCCGCTCCCTGGTTCAGGATGCCTGGCACATGCGCTGCTCTCAGCGAGCGCAGGTTGTGCTGTGACCATAAGATGAGCTCCCTGGCCATAGAGTGCAGGGAGCTCGACCTGAGTCCACGCTGGCGATTTATATACGACACTACCGTCATGTTGTCCGTTCGAACCAGGACGTGTTCGTTTTTCAGGTACGGAAGCAGGGCTCTGAGAGCCAAGGCGACCGCTTTCATTTCCAGAGAGTTTATATGTAGGCGCTTTTCCGGGTTTGACCAAAAACCGGAGACAGGCCTGCCCTCGTAAAGGGCCCCCCATCCTATTTTGGAGGCATCTGTCGTGATCATTTTTCTCCGTGTGTTCACGCCCAGACTCACGCCGGTTTGATACCAGTCGACGGCCTTCCAGGGCGTCAGGGCTTTTATACAGCAGTGATTCGCTCTGATTAAAAAGTGGCCCGAGCGCCATGCGTGAGTGGGGACACGGCTCTTGAGCCAGCATTGGAGAGGACGCATGTGCAACAATCCTAACTGGAGTACAGTTGATGCCGAGGCCATGAGACCGAGCATCCTTTGAAATCATTTGATGGGGGTGTGCACGCCCGCTCTGAATGATGTTGCAAGGCGCCGAATAGCGAGCGCGCGCTCTGATGAGAGGCGCGCCATCATCTGCACTGAGTCTAGCACTATTCCCAGAAAAGAGATATTCTGGCTGGGGGATAGCACGCTCTTTGCAAAATTGATTCTCAGACCCAGACATTCTAGATGACTGATAATCCAAGATCTGTGCGTCGTTAACTGACTCTCTGATTGTGCTAGGATTAGCCAATCGTCGAGGTAATTCAGTATTCGCACTCCCCGCTGGGAAAGTGCTGCGTCCATACATTTCGTGAATGTACGGGGGGCCAATGATAGGCCGAATGGTAGTACTGTGTACTGGTATGACTGACTGTGTACTGGTATGACTGTCCCTCGAAAGCAAATCTCAGAAATGGCCTGTGATGAGGCGCTATCGGAATGTGAAAGTAAGCGTCTTTCAAATCCACTGATAGAAACCAATCCCCGGGGCGAACTTGCGTGAGGATATGTTTGGTCGTTAACATTCTGAACAAGCGAATCATTAAAGCTTTGTTCAGATGTCTGAGATCTAGGATGGGGCGGAGGCCACCGTCCTTTTTCGGGACGAGAAAGTAGCGGCTGTAAAAACCCGCCTCACTCATAGAGGGAGGAACAGTTTCTATAGCGCTCTTCTCTATCAGTTTGAGCACCTCGGTGCGTAGAACATGTGAAACATCTTTCCTCACTTTCGTCTCGACCACCGCTGAAAAGCGGGGTGGTCTGCGAGCGAATTGAAGCGAGTAACCGTGTTTTATTATGTTCAAAACCCATTCCGGCATGTCGGGGATTTTTTCCCAGGCTTTTGCTCGCACAGATATGGGCTGAATGCTGGCCGGGGGCGTGTCGCAGTGACGTATGGACCCTGCCGGCGAATTGCCTTGTGCTAACACTGAGCTTACAGCTCTCAGAGGCGCAGGAGCGCGCTGAGTAGCTTTGTTGAGTGCCGAGTGCAGGGGTGCGTGTGAGATTACAGGCACGCACGCTATCTCCGTAATGCTCGCAGCATGAGCTGGAGAAATGTTTGAAACTGTATAGACAGTGTTTACGGGTGGGGGTGCATACATTGCGGCACTTTCATAAAGCTTCCCGTTCTTAGCGGGGAGTTTCTTGGCTCGCGCGCCGCATCTGTGATGCTCGCGGCGTGAGCCAGAGAGCTGTTTGAAACTGTATGGGCAGCGCTTATGGGTGGGGGTGCATATACCGTAGTAGGCACGCGCGCCATTTTCATAAAGCCTCCCGCTCGTGGCGGGGGGGTTTTGGGCATGCATACAGTGTTTGTGTGTAGGGGTGCATGCATGACAGCAGGCACGCGCGTTACCTTTATAGTATTTCCCGCTTTTACTGGGGAAGTGTTTATAACTGTGGGAACAGTGTTTGTGTGTAGTGGTGCATACATGACAATAGGCACACAATCTACATTTATGGGGCATCCAGCTTGAGCTGGGGAAGTATTCGGCACTGTTTGGACAGTATTGATATGTGGGAATGCGCACTTTAGTGTGGACACGTGACCCCTTAGTGACACAGGCAGAAAATGACTCTTTTTGTGATTTCTGTGTGTTGCCGTTAAAACGGCGTTTGATTGCAGGTGAGCGAGTTCTGTGACTGGCCCATTGACTGCTGTACAGACATTTCCAGCCGCTTGTAAGGGGACTGGGTAATGTTTTACACGTTTTGGAGAGAGTGGTCCGGCTTTTGCGAGACACGCACACTCTCTCTTTCTTCCTATGGCTAGGACGGCTTACGAGGCTCCGGGTTCAGCACGATCTTGGGCCGAGGTCCCCGTCGCTCAGGCGGCTGCTTTCGGCTAGCGGAACGTGAGCGGCGGCAAGCATCCGTTTCAGGTCTGGGCTGGGAGATGGGAGGCGCCGCCCTGGCTCGCTGCTGCAGCTGAGGCGGTCTCTGGCGGCTCTGTGACGAGCTGGAGCGCTTAGGCAGGAAGTGACGCATAGCCTGCGAATTCTTCTGGGCTTCAGTGAAGCGTTCAGCGAACTCTTTTACCGCCGGTCCGAACAGGCGGCTTGGGGTGATAGGCGCGTCGAGGAATGGCGCCTTATCCGCGTCCTTCATTTCTGTTAGCGTCAGCCACATATGGCGCTCAAGGACAGTCAGGTTAGCCATGGCCTGGCCGATGGATTGGGCGGTGGCCTTTGTGGCTCGCAGGGCTACATCAGTGGCGCTGCGCAGGTCCTTGAAAGCCTCAGGTTCAGGTCCAGACTTGTCCATGGTGCGGAGAAGTTTGGCCTGATAGACCTGCAGAACAGCCATGGAATGAATCGCTGACGCAGCTTGGCCAGCGGCGGCATATGCGCGTCCGGCGAGAGCTGAGGTAGATCTGCAGGGCTTCGAGGGATGAGAAGCTTTGGCTTTCCATCCAGCGGTGGAGGGTGGACACAGATGGTTGGCCATAGCCTCCTCGAGGGGCGGGGTTCCCTCGTAGCCTCTTTCTCTCGCGCCGTCCACCGAGGAGAGCGAGGAAGAGAAAGAAGGCTTCAGGCGAGCAGAATGCGGGGCTTTCCACGACTTTGTGAGTTCATCGTGAACTTCGGGGAAGAAAGGGGAGGGTCTCTGTCGAGGGGCCTGCCAGCGCCCTTGCAGGAACCACTCGTCCAGCCGGCTGCGGGCGGGTTCATCCGGAGAAGACCAGTCGAGCCCGAGGTCTTTCACGGCTTTGGACAGTATGCAGACGATTTCTGAGTCCATGCTGGTGCCCCTGCTCGTGTCCGCTAGTGTCGACGGCGCGGGGTCGAAGGCCGAGCCCGGCCAGTCGTCGGATGCAGCGTCAATGGAAAGGCTGTCATCCTTTTCACTGTCGTCCCCTGACGCGCCGAACGAGAAGAGACCCAGCGCTCTGGAGGGATGCTGGTCTGCCTATGTGAATTGAACTGGCGGCAGGGAGTCCTCGGGTGGTGGTGAAGCACACGGGGACTGGCCCGGCGTGACGTCACTGAAGTCTGCGTGCTCTGGCGGCCTCCGTGAGCGACGCTTTTTCTTGCGTGGCTCGAACAGAGGGGATGGCAGCACGGTGGTAGCAGGCTCGTTCGCGGCGAAGGCGGCAAAGCGAGCGCGCAGCTCGGTGAGGCCCAGGGAGTCACATTCGGGGCATCCGCCTCGAGTGAGAGCAGCTTCTGCGTGGTCAGGTCCCAGGCAGCGAGCGCAGATAATGTGACGGTCCCTGTCAGGAAGAGGGCCTCTGCACGAGGCGCAGGTTGAAGGCATTTTAAACAACGCCTCGAATTTTCTCTTTTACTAAGGACAAAAAAGCGTCGCAGAGGCGAACACTTGAAAGTTATTGCTTAGTAAAGGATATCAAGGTGATGCGCGCCGGATGGCGTAGCAGAAGGCTTTGAAGGCGGTTGAAGGCGCCGGCGTCCTCGTAGCAGTCCTGCTGTAGGCTTGTCGACGGCGGGTGAAAAGACTCCAATAATCCGGAGGATCCAGCGAAGAGAAGGTCTTTGCTGAAGGAGATTAAATCTAAAGAACTCTCATGATGGGGCGCCTAATATATAGCCTTAGCCACGCCCATCTTGGCGGGCTCTGAGCGCGCGGGCGTGAAGCGCGCTCATTGGTCGCGCGTTCAGAGTCGCCCCGTCATTGGTTCTGCTGTGCAGCTGCAATGCGTTTTACATAAAGACTTCAATATTTCTCGAGAAACTGAGTTTTCCCATAGCGTAAGCTACTTACGCAATAGGAGAGACCTCTCGAAAGGGAACACTGGATACTTACTTTTGCACTGGTACGTCATTCTCACACATCATATCTTTTTGTTCTGTATCTTTATACTGCAGAGCTAAAGTGACTCTGTGCTGGCTTTTAAGCTTTACAGTTGTCATGACAATCAGCACACATCTTGCTTTATGTCAGCTGTGAATAAGAGACAACAATCAACTTTTGAGCATGATAGGCTCTCACACGGTTCCTTCATAAATAAATGTATGCCTCTAACGCAAAAAATACCAGAGAACATACCAGAGGATAACCTGCCCACAAAATTGTACCTTATTTCATTTGAAAGTGCCATTTGTGTGTCATAAATTCTAATAAAGTCTTTTATGGAAACAGCCCGGTAGTTTACAACAAGTTGTGGCACCTAATAACCCAATCCATTAGGAATCTTTATAAAGTATTGGCCACAGTGTGCAGATAGTGTACAATGGCCTGACCTCTAAGCAAAGGAGCCCTGAAGTCTTTGAGGAGAGGAGCTGCATAATGAAACATCACACTGTGTTATAAAGCATTATTGTGTGATAGAGTGGTCTCACCTCCTCTCAGTGCCATAATGAGGAGAGTGCAGTAATTCTGGTCTTAGGGGAGATTGAAGGAGAGGGAGAGAAAGATGAGGAAGGGGAGCGATGGATGGGAGCTAGGGAGAGATGCATGGTTTTTGCTGCAGCATACATTTTTCATGAATTGCCCTATTCATCATTTGGCACTGGGCGGATAGCTGTTATCTTACAGTAGCTGTTGTTTATTTTTTCGAGGTGAACGAGGTGTTAAACACGCACATGCTCACGCTGACTAATTCAATCAAGTAACTGGGCTAAGTGCAGGAGTCGGAGTGGAGGGAAACGTGGGTTTTAGTGGATGTGAGTGGAAGGAGTCATTGAAAGCATCAGTGAAGCATCAAGATGTTTACAGAGTAACTTTACTGAGGGGCAAGTTGTTATTCCCCAGGGAGAGCATGGGTGTGCACACACAACAAGATGATTTGAGATGTGGTGTGGTGTGGGTATCAATGTGGCCATATGTGTCTGTGTATGAGTGAGCGTTTATTTGTGCTCATTAAGAGAAGAAAAAGGTCTCCTTGTGAGTCACTGTCCTGGCCAAAATAGAGTCAGTCAGAAAGGGAGGCACATCTATTTAAGTGCATGCAATCTAAATACACTCCACATACACACACACACACACACACACACACACACACACACACACACACACACACACACACACACACTCACAAGCAGCACTGCTGTAGTCTTTGTGGTGGTTTGACTGATGTGCATTTGAGGAGCACTGCAGATAGAGCTGAAGTTCAGGAAGAATCATGTTTTAAGAGTATAGTTCCACTCTTATGAATTAAGTGCTTGCTCTATGTCACTCAGAAACATCTGACATGTGTGGCATTTCTTTGGCAGCATGGGCAAATACAGTGCTAATAACCCTACTGCACCCAATTAGACTGGTTTTAATGTTCTGCACAATCCAGTGGCAAATTTAGTGTCCAATTAGACATCAGATCACAGGCAAAGGCCCTGCCTTTATGCCTCAACAGCTGATTCAAAGAATTGTAGAGCAGGGAAAGTATGTCTGACTGAAACACAAGTAACTCCAGTACAAATTAACAAGATGTTATTGAAGTGTGCTGCTTATTGGACTTGTTAAAATATACTTTTCAGGAGATTATTGTGAGGATAACAAGTTTGCTTAAGAAGAACATTACAAACTGACAGCCAACTGAAAGATTGGTTGAACTTTATAGAACTTGACTAACTTATGGTAGTTTGGCCAAAATAATGACTGTGCTGTTATTTTTCTTATTATTAAATGTCAAAGAGCTAAAAGATTAATTGATTCAATAGATGTTTTCCCTCTAGCAACATGTTACCTGTCTTTCTCCTCATCCAAATACAGATGAACAACACTTCCATTTGTGTAGGCTGAGTAATTAAACATGAGTAATTTGTGCAACTCTAATAACTAAACAATGAACCCTGTAATTAAAAACATGTCCATGAAACACTTTTTCCCTGTTCCAGATGGTGAAGTGTGTTTTTTTTTGTGTGTGCTTACACACACTCACACACATTCATATCCTGAAAGTATTGCATCTACTCATATGTCTCATATCAACACGATTTATACATAAAAAAAAATATATATTGTGGTGTAGTAAATATAGAAGAAATGTTTAAGTTTATACTTTCTACATCAGATAAGTTAGTTTAAGCCTGAACTTAAAAACATGGCTATCTTGAATTCTACATTTAAACATGTAAAAATTAATACTCTAGCTAATAAGTAAATATTATTTATGATTGTTTGTTATTTTTACAATGTGTCATCATGTATTAATCCTTGAGTAAAACCTTTTCAAATGCATTTGCTAATTTGAGTATATTTCACTGGTACATAAAATAAGTACATTTTACTCAACTTTTCTAAGCTGGTGTTCCCCCAATGCACAGGGCTTAAATAATGAATGAGCTTGCATGGTTTACCTATTTGGAAGTTTATTTGTTGTTGTTGCTGATTTTACATTTGGTAACTACTCAAGTTCTACTCAAAATTACCTGTTCATAATAAAATAATTAATAAAAAAAAAAGATCTGTTGATAATCACCATCATGGTGTTTTGTGCACAATGTGTTGAGGTCTGTGTGCTCTGTGTCCTCTTTTTATCATCAGTACTGCAGGGTGATGTTGTCTCAGACAACCTAGTATGCATTGTGTTTCCTGAAGGAGGCTTCCGTATGTCATGTGGTACATGAATAAAGATGCTTGAAATGAAAGTTCAAAATGTGACATGTTCTAATAAGATATTATTTAAATTAAGTTTATTCAAGCACCATTTACAGTGTATCATATTTGTAAATACACTTTACTGAATTGACTAACATGTTTATGTTATATTTACTTACTTTAATGAATATCATGTCATCAAAGTAAGTAGATTTACTTAGTTTTATACCATTAAGATTTACATTGGAAAAACTGCAAAATAGTCACTTTTATAGTGTACATAACAATTGCAAAAAGCATACACTATGCCCAAATAAAACGTAATACTGAGTAAATTAGTGTACGAGTTAGTGAGAGAGAGAAAGAGAGAGAGAGAGAGAGGGAGAGAGAGAGAGCATGACTGCCATGCCTTACTCCCAAGGACCTAGATTTGGGGTGGGGGGGTGGGGGGGGGGCACTTGCTTGTTTTGATCCCACCTGGAATCTACGCCCCTGCTTACTCAACTTAAAAAAAATTATCAGTTAAAATATAAATCAGCTGTATCATCCAAATACTGTAAGTGAATCTTCCGATAACGGTTCTAGACTATGTGTGTGTGTGTGTGTGTGTGTGTGTGTGTGTGTGTGTGTGTGTGTGTGTGTGTGTGTGTGTGTGTGTGTGTGTGTGTGTGTGTTTGCCTGGGCAAGTGTGGTCTGAGACAGCAAGATTATTCAGAAGGAGCCTCTTGAGAAACACAAAGAGTGCCTGGATGCATTTGCTTATAATGAAGTCAGAATGGGTTTGGGTGGATTAATGACAATATCAACAGAAGGAACACAAGGACAGGTGCCAGCACAATCTGGATGCAGTTCAAAGTTTTTAATTACGATTAAAAAGACTCCTTGGAACACTGCAAATGACTTTTCTTTTCCAGCCTTTTATATTTCACGTTTCCCTCTCCTTTATCGCATTTCAAGTGGAATTCCCAGTTTTGCAGTTTACTTGTAAGGCCAGTGGAGTTTCAAAAAGGAATGCAAAGGCATCTGTACATGTCCATCTGGCAAATCAGAATTTTTTTAAGAATATTTGGCAATTTAAGAAAAATAAATAAGATTAGAAGAAGCTTTGGGGGCAGAGCTGAAATTGATGGAAAGAAATGCATGTGCATGCCATGTGTGCGTATTAAAGCTAAAATCCATGAAACGCATTCAAAGCTCTGGTAAAAAAAACACAAACACAAACAGATCGCAAACTCACTAGACCATTCTTTCTTTCTTTCTTTTCATTCTCTCACACAAACACATACACCCTGTACAACAGTGGTGTGTGCTTGCATGGCGGTACAGTAAGGCCACTTAAAGAATAGAGCAAGTCCACAGGGATACAGACTAGCTGAAAGTCTGTTAGTACTCCATCACTGCCACTGAGAAACACAACACTGTATTCACATACATTCGAGAGAGAGAGAGAGAGTTACTGCAACAAAGTTAAACAACAAAAGTTTATTTTAATCCGTTAAAGAACAATAAAAGCCTCCGACAACCACACATCCTACAGCAGATTGCGTAAGGTCCTACATTCCAGCTCTTGTACAAAAACTGCTGCTATTCCTCTGATCTGAAAGAGCGGTTTGATTAGTGAGGTGGTAACCACTCCATAAAAGATTAGCTTGCTCTTGAGAGGAGAGCTCGTCGCCTATGTCTGCCTAAAGTGTCTGTATGGAGGGTCTCTAGAGATCAAGACCCATTGTGTTCAACAGACGGTGCTTTACGACAACATATGTTCACCTTCCCCAATGTTCTTCCTTCACACACTCCATAAATGCTGTACTATGCTCCCAGAAGTTTTGCCTGCTCTTGCCTTTGCCATTAGTATTTATTTTATTTTATGGTTTTGCTTAGGCAATCTAGTCAGGGTACAGGGAAAACAAAGAAACCTAAAACAGCACCAGGGAAGATGCAAGTTAGCAGCAAATCTCCTCCAGCAACAAACTTTTAATCTGTACAACACAGAAGTTCAGAACATACAGTACACCAATACAGTGCTTGCTGTCTCCTCTGTCAGCGAGTGGATTTCTTTCTTCTCTGTGTTTGATTAGTAGCCTGACACTGTAAACCCTGAAGTTGTCATAACTGGAAATATCAAGTTGCCTTACTTGTATTACTTGAAATGTCAGGTTTTGGGCTCATAACTCAAATATTTAAGCTAATTGAATTTATGTTAAAAAAATCCATAGACTTTTTCTGTAGTTCTGTGGGCATTTAAATAGTTGTAATTAAGAATTTATAGAGGTTTTTAGCTCTTTTGTATTATTATTTATGTTGTTTTGTTGTAAACAGTTGTTTCGTGTGATGTCAGCATTAACGTGATCAGTGTCCCATTTGGTCAAGTTGGTCAGTATATTTATACAGTATTTTGGAGAATGAAGTTTATTTAATGACTGGCCTAGACTCAGATATGATTTTTATTTGAGCTTTATCTAAAATTGAATCAATTGAATTCAAATGATTAAAAACAATACAATAAACAACAATATTTAAATAGCAAATCTGAGTTAAGTATACTTGCATTTGGTTAACTTAACCTAAATAGTTTAGTTCATTAAACTAGTAGTTAATTTAACTTTATTACAAACATTTTGGAGGCCATTACTCAATTAAATTAAATGAGCAGAGTTTAATCAATTAAATTAAATGAGCAGAGTTTACTCAATTAAATAAGCTACATTTACTCAATTAAATGAGTAGACTTTACTCAATTAAATGAGTAGTCAACGTATAGGGTTTTCAGTGTGGGTTTTGGATTAAAGGACAATTAGTTAAAATTAAAGATGTGTTTGTGATAGAAAACAAGTGGTGATCTCAATTAAGAGGGGGAGACTATCTACCCACGTTGTTATTCTGAAATAATAAATCGTTCAGAAAAGTTACACTCAATTAATATTGCAACTACATTATAAAAGACAGCCAAAGTTATACTTTGAATGGCATGAACAACATAATTAACTTAAAAGATTTATGAAAAAGAAAACGTGATGGTGGGGTAGTGAGACGCAGAGGGAAAAAAGATAGTTTTAGACATGTTGTTCACAAAAACGTGTAGGCCTATATAATTTTTTTTTCAGTTCCAAATACAGTTTCATTCCTTTGTATGTCTCTTTCATTTTTTGCTTACCGTCTGAGCCAGTATTCAAACGTATGGTGGTGTTCTCTCTGTGACAGTGTCTTTGTGGAAGTTGAACTATTTTCTCCTGCTGGGTATGGTCGTGACGGCAGTCGGATAACCCTTGATAATTGTATTTATTTGACTGAAAAATCTCCTGTCTCGCGGAAGCTCCGGTTACTGCGGCAACGCGCGCTGACCTCCAGGCAACAGAGAGACTAAAAACACACGCGGCCTTCAGGTGCTGCTCTCCTCACCCCATTTACAGTTCCAGGTGCTTCTTCTCCCTCTCTCGCATCACAGTAAAATAGTTTTTAAAAAAAAAGAAGAAAAAAAATACTGTTGACAACAAATATACTTGTATAGGCCGCTTTCTCGACGTTTGTGAGGCAAATAGGAAAAAGTTAAGCTTTTTTATTATTGACTGAAATACGTGCGCCTACAAAATAGTTTTAAATTTACTTTTTAAAAGCGTAGGCTTCTCTGTGATCCAAGTAGGCTACACCTGATCGCTTTGAACTAGCAGATTGTACCTTAAAAATGTCTGATACATGTAGTCCTATATGTATTAATCATGCAACAAAACAAGCATAGCTAATATGACGTAAAATGATGCCAACACTGAACTAAAGAACACAAGATATTTAGAACACGTCATAAATCCTCGTATTATCAAATTAAATTAACCCATGTCTGATTAGTAGCCTACTTTAAAATTAGGAATGCAGAGCAAGATATGCGTGTCATTTACCCGTGGTGAAATCAGAAAATTTTCATCTTCAAGTGAACAATGCAATTGGGCTACATTGTTATTGCCTATATTTATAATAAAATAATTATAGCCTTCATAATGATGATACTGCTACTACTAATAATAATGATAATAATAATAATAATAAGAAGAAGAAGAAGAAGAAGAAGAAGAAGAAGAAGAAGAAGAAGAAGAAGAAGGATTTTTTTTTTTTTTTGCAATGCATCGATTCAAGGCAGGAGGAGGAAATGTGATTAAAGAGTCTTGGTAGCCTACCCTTTTTAGCCTATGTGATTAAATAATTAAAGTTATTAAGAATAGATTTGTGAACTGTATCCTTGTATTGGATCCATTTATTTATCATAGATATATATTGAACATTTTTATTTTAATTCACTAGACTAAATCCTAGAACCTTTCGTATTATGCTGTATTATAGCTCACTCGCGCTATTCTTCCACTTGAGAGACAGCCAACTCCAACAGCTTAAATTAAATATATAGGCCCCCCAACCATCCTCTAATAGGTCTATTTATTATAGGCACAATTGACACCACAGTCCTTGCACAGGGCACACGTTCCGCGTAACGTCTGTCATGTATTTCGTGCACATGTTATTAAAAAAAGCAAGTAAGGAAAGAAACAAAAAACTTTGAACAGTGGGAACAGAAGACATGCAAGCATGCACGGGAAAAAGAGAAGGAAGAGAGAGTAAAACAAATCACATTAAATGGTCTTTTCCTTAGATACACGTGGATAATAATATGTGCTTGTGATTGTCTCGTGTATTGCTGGCACTGTGATTACAAGTTCAAAAAGTTGCACGATATCACACGCGCCGCCAATTTGTGTCAGCTTGTGGCATTTCCGCTGCACCCCCTAATTAATGAGCCTGAAGTCAACCAGTAGCCAACAAAAACACACGAAAACAGACTGCTTCAAGCTTTGTGGGGAAAAAAATAAACATTAATTAGAGGTGAAACACTTCGAATCAGAAAGTATGTAAATCTATTTATAGACAGATCAGGGAACGTCTTCTCCTTTTAATGTCATGTAGCCTAATGATATCAATGAATCATTTTAACGTTTACATTATTTATTCTTCCGTAAACTGTTGACCTATCTGTCTATAATATGAAAAGAAACAGTCAATACGCTCAAATACATGCTGGAAACTTAATTTGACACTTTGTTTGAAAAAAGTTTGGCAAAGTTTATAACTGTCCCATGCAAAGACAATTCCATAAGAGAGCGCGCTAGAATCTCTGTCCTCCGTTAACGGGGACACGCACATAATGTCAACACGCATTAGGCGCATTCAACGCGTCTCCTCTCCCCGGATATGTGTGGGACAGCAGCTGTGCGAACTTTACCCGCGTGCTCTGAAAGGACGAGTAACTCACAGCAGATTTCACCGCGTCTCCCACCAGTTTCACTCACACACACACACGCACGCACACGCACGCACGCACACACACACACACACACACACACACACACACACACACACACACACACACACACACACACAAGAGGGAAGGGAGAAACGGGAGGATTCAGAGGATTCAGAGGACGCGAAACAGTCTTGACTGTCCTCTGCTGGGTCATAATTAAGAGTTTAATTTCGCTTTGCGAAAACCAGCTTAAAGAATATCTCACCACCAGCACACGCAGCAACAGATGAAATGTAGCGTAAAGATATAAAACACGATAACAGAGGCAAAACTTTAAAGGGAACAGTCAAAAAGGCGCAAAAGTAAAGAGTGACATATCTGCCTGAAAAAATAAATAAATAAAACGCTAAAAATGAAAGAATGTTTAGACAAGAACATTTCAGTTTCAGACCAATTATGTTATAGCTAAGCCGATCGAGGCAAATAACAGCAAAATATTGGACACAAATGTTCAGCACTTTTTTAAAATGCAAACTCACAGAACATGTGTACAGGTAAGAGATATGATTTGGCACTCACCTGTCCGTTCTTGCACAAGTCAGCCCACATGCTGGTTCCATCGCCTCCCCTCATCAGAACGTGGTAGATGAAGAAATATGTGCCTGGTACAACGCAGATAAACTTGCCCGAACTGCCGTCATAGTTGTTGCCAAGGTTGGTCACCACATCGTCAAACTTGAGGATCTCGTAGCCCTCATGTGGGTTCTTCAGTCCTGCATAGAAAGCCACTCGTGGATGCGTGTTGTACGTAACTGTACTGATAGCTCCATCATTGCCCAGGCCCAGAACCCCACTTTGGCCCCTGTTCCCCCGGTCCCCCGGGGGCCCCATTGGACCTGGGGGCCCGGGCTCCCCTGGTGGCCCCGGAGGTCCAGGTTTGCCTGGCCTGCCCGGCTTCCCCTGTGGCCCCTGGAGGAGCGTGGAGGGTGGAGGCATGTTGCTGTGATCGGCCAAAGCCTCGGCCTGCACAGAAGAGCCGGTGCTGGCGATGCCCGTGGTGGTGCCCTTGTTCTGGTACGGGTCGCACACCATTCGACAGGTGCCAAGCATCTCGTAGTGGTTGTTGTCATTGCTCACGGAGCTGACCAGCACAGGGATGAGCACCACCAGCACCAGCACCAGCATGACCCCTACGGCGGCCGCCACCAGGGTCTTCCTGCCCAGGCTGAGGTGCGGGAGTGGCTGGGCAGCCAGCGTGGGTCTGCCGGGAGCCGAAATGGTGACTGCTTGAGAAGAGGAGCCCGCAGAGAGAGAGAGAGAGAGAGAGAGAGAAAGAAAGAGAGACAGAGGGGTGTAGGGGGTCCTGGGGGATAGACAGCGAGCCCTAGGATTCCAATTGTGTGGTGGAGTGTGTGAGGGAGAAAGAGACCCACATGCACACACTCACACACTTGCCCAGCTCTGTTCACGCCTGGTTTGGTTAGCTGTCTAACTGGATGCGTTGGGCTGGCAGGAAAGCTCACAAATCCACACCGAAGCCTCACACATACATACACATACATGCAAAGCAATGCACTCACACACTCTCCCAAAAAGTCAGTCCCATTGTATGGTAGAGAGCGTTGCACAGGGTAATGAAGAGAATGAGGGATGGCAGAGGTAGCAAAGAGAAATAAAGGATGAAGTTAGTGAGTGTGCGCATGTGAGTAAGGGACAGCAAGAGAGTGAGGGAGAGAGAGAGAGAGAGAGAGAGAGAGAGCAGATGTAGAGGAGGGGAGGAAAGACAGTGTATGTTTGCAGAGGCGTTTTCTCAGACTGAGGGTTTTATACTGAGTAACACCCCCACTCACACACACACACACAGGCGCTCTCTTCCTCTCCACTCCTTCTCTCTGTCATAGCAATACAGTCAGGGGAATGTAGGAAAATTAACCTAGAAGGAGAGCAGAGGAGGGGACAACATATGAAAATTTAAAGAAACAGAAAAAAAGAAATAGAGACTCAAGAAAAAGAAAAAAAAAACTCAAAAGGTATAGTTTACCTTAACATGCCCAACAGTTCTGTCATCATGTATTCACCCTCATGTTTTTCCAAACCCATATGACTTACATGGAACACAAAAAGATGCAGTATATAAGAATGTCATCATTCACTTTCAAAGAAGGTTATATGGGTTTGGAATAAATTCAGGGTGAATAAAATGATGACTGAGTTTTCATTTTGGGCAAACTATTCCTTTGAAGATTTTATGTTTATTTTCTGACAGATGACTAATTAAAAAGTGATTGTCCTTTAAAAGCAAAGTTTAGGTTTAAGAGCTTGGTTTAGGTTCTTAAGAATGAAAATTGTAGTCAAGAACATTATGAGAGGCATTTAAAGCAGTATTCTCTTTTTGAATGTTTGAAACCTCAAAGGTTTTTTTTCTCTCAGGATAATACACACATACAAATAAATGCATTGACTTTATAGGCATACTACAAATATTATTTAGACATAGTATTACAGCAAGTACATTTTCAAGGAACACAATCACTTGCTGTTCCTCTTTGTGCGTGTCTTTGACTTTGAGGGCTTGTCATATAGAACATTATTGTATTTCACTTATTTTTTCCTAGCTACCAATAAAGTTCCCTCCTCCTCCTCCTCCTCTTGCTCTGAAATGGTTTGTTATTGTCCTGTTGCGTTTTTGTGCATGGCATCTATTGATCCAGTTTTTTTAATTGAATTAAGGGACCTGTGTGGAAAAGAAAAATCTATCCCTGTGGCTTATACTGGACAGCTGACATTTTTACCCAAAGAGCAGAGAACTGAGAGCAGAACTGCAGGAATCTGAACAAGTAACAGCACTTAAATAACAGCAGTAGTGTGAAATGAGTAAAGAGAAGGTTTTGTTAAGATTTCAGTGTGGCAGCTTTAAAAGGAATAATTATTATATTATTATTCTAATTCTAATAATAATAGAATTATTATTATAAATAATTATTTTATTCAACTAGGGAAGGACAAGTAAAAGACAAAGGAGAAATGAAAAACAGAGATGTCGAGAGAGAGAGAGAGAGAGAGAGAGAGAGAGAGATAAGCATGTGAGGAGTACAGGAACGAGAGAAAGAGATGATCCAGTGTACACACTGGCCTGAGCACTGTGTGGTAATATACGACTTGATGATGTTTTAATTGCCATCAAAGGGTTCAATAAAGGCAGTGTGGCTAAAAAGTGTGCCCAATTTCACATAGTGATCGGAATGCTGAAGATTTCATTGGACACATGAATTCACACATGTGTCAATATGTTCACATTCCTCAAGTGTTTGAAAACCCTGTCTGTGCTGAAGACAGCACATTCATAATAATAATAATACTATATTTTTATATAGCTCCTTTAAAGGTAGCTTCCCAAGGCGCTTTACATAAAAAATAAAAATATAAGAATACAAAGCATAAAAACAAATAGACTGGACTGAATAAACATGTATATCAAAACAGAATTAATAATTATAACACAAAACAAAAAATAAAATTAAAGCTGTCCTGAAAAAAAACATTTTAATATAAGTGTAAAACAGTTAAAGGATGGGCAAGGAGGAGGCGAGAACCGGCTTGACGATATAAATCATAGTTTAATGGAAAACTTAAAAGACAACACAAACACACATGATTGACATGTCCGCTAACGATCTCTCTCTCCCGCACGGCCCTCCGCAGTCAGCCTTTAAACCTCACGGAGGCATAATTAGCCTAATACGGGACCGGTGTGTAGTATCACGACCCGGCCCCACCCTCCGCCCTGCCACATTCCTCCCTCGTTCTCTCAGGCTGGGGAGCCCCCGGCCTGACGTACATCCCCCCCTCTTTCCCTGGGGGAGGGCGCGCCTTCCGCGCTGACTGCCGGCAGGTCATCCCCATCTACCTGGACGAGGGAGGGGACAAGGGGAGGGAAACAGAAATGATTAAAATGGGAGGGTACTCCTGTAACAGTGTAGTACCCCCTCCAAAGAACTGTACAATTTAAAAGAGGATAAAGGCCAATGCAGAGCGACAGTGAGAGAGAGAGAGGAGAGAGAGATGAAAAAAAAAAAAACTTACTCGCCAGTTCTCCGATACGCCGCAGCTTGTTCCTCTGCCACTCCTCCACCCTTTATCGGACGACAGCCGCGCCTCTCCGGGCGGATCTGAGGCAGTCCTCCAGCCCCTGGCGGACAGAACACCCCGCCGCGTTCTCGGGGACTAGAAGGGGTCTCCCTCGCCCCTGGCAGCGGTTCTCTCGCTCCAGGCGGTCAGCAGTGAGCCCCTCCCCGCTCGCGGTCGGCGGTCTTAAACCCCGCCGCGTTTCAGCGGCCGGTAGGCGACTCCTCCACCCCTGGCAGCGGCCCTGACCGCTCCAGGCGGTCGGCTAGGAGCCCCTCCTTCCCTCGCGGTCGGCGGGTCCCTAAATCATGATGCTCTTTACAGCGCAGGGGTGTAAAAATTACTCTAAAAATTTATACTAAAGAAAAAGTATGGATACTGAGTGAAAATTGTAAATGAAAGTAGAAATGAAATCAAGAGATGAGATTGTGTGAGAGAGGATGTTGTTAAATTCGATTGGTTGGTTAAGTTGCCTATTTACGGTCTCTAACGACTGTCATATTTCTCCCCCAAAGGCATTCACAACCTGGTCATAGAATCATGTTACAATAGCTACATTTTTGCAAAATAATTTTTATGTTGCCTGTTGTGAGTAACATGGCAATTTCCTGATAGAATGAACACTAGAGGTGCTAAAACAACAATTACTTCTATCCCCTATCACTCAAGCCACTCACAAGTAAAAAGGCAGATTATCAATTCACAGACACTTACTATTCACCCTGTTCCTCACACAATACTATCTCATGGTATATAAAACATTTTAGAGTTGGGATACTCGAGTGAGTGATGAGTCCAATTTTAATGGACTTGGACTTGTCACAGACTCTGTTGCATTTTTACTTAGACATGACTCGGGCTTGAGTCTTTGGGACTCTTTTTTTCCAGAGTCCATGGCATTTCAATTAACAAAATAAATAAAGAAAATAAAAAAATTGAAATAAATTGACACTCTGTCTGCAAGCAGTAGTGGTTTTAACAACCACACAATCCACACAATTGCGTAGGGCTCTGCCCCGGTAGGAAAGCGCTGCAAAAAATGTTTGAGGGGTGAAATGATGTTCTGAGTACACGCTCGGATACGCTGTTGTCTGCGGTCTCAGAATGGTTCACAAAGCCGCCGGGTTCAGGTCAGTAGGACTTTGGGTTCGGGTTATGTAATTTATGAAAAAATATACAGGACTTCCAAACTTGTTTGTAAACATGTGCAAGATGAACATCCTTGACTCCTGCACCGCGTCTCGCTGTTTCTTCAGTATCTCACACAGGACCAAATTTAAAAAGAATTCAGGTTTTTAAAATGCATGTCGAGACACTTGCGGTCTGTTTCAGTCATTGCGCTGTGTCTAGATTGTTTTTAGCGCAGGTTTCACAAAGATTTAATTTTCTGAACAAGTTCAGGTTGTAAAGTGGTGACTGTTGCAATGTTTAACATTATTCCAGATTGTTCTGCAGCAAACAAAGTTTCGTCTCTGGTTATTAAATAGTAACCACTGTTCCCTATCAAAGGGGTTATACCAGGGGTTATAGTTAAGTATCCTGAGATGTTCCCTATCAAAAAGCTACACTTTGATGCTGCGCTGATTTAGCGCTTTGGGAACGACAATACCCACGCCACCTCACTGTGGGTGTCTGGACCCCTTACGGTTGTGTAGTTGTGCTCTCAAGAGCGCGAGAGATCTCTGACAAGAGCTTGTGATGTTGACTCAAGGACGTGAGAACCCGGAGTGGCATGAAAATCCAAAAATCTTATGAATAGGTGAGGAGAGGACCAGCCTGCAGCACCACAAACATGCTGCAGAGGGAACCTCTAGCCAAGGCTTTAGAGGAGGTGACCCCTCTGGTAGAGTGAGCCCTGATCCCTACTGGCAAAGCTTGACCATGCCCCTCGTAGGCCAGGGCAATAGCATCCCTCACCCAATCTGACATTGTCTGCTTGGTGGCGGCCGCCCCCTTGTTGCGGCCCCTATGGCAAACGGACATTTGCCCTGACTTATGCCACTGGCTAGTGCGGTGGACATAAGTCTGAAGGGCACGGACTGGATACAGTCCGTGAAGTCTTTCCTGCTCCGGCGTTGTAAACGGCAGGGAGCAGAAGGCTTCGAGAGTGACCGGATGTACGGTCGAGAAGGAACCTTAGACAGGTAGTCAGGATGAGGGTGCAATGTTGAGAAAAATCTAAGCAGGCTGGCAAGACAGACAGAGCCTGCAGATCCCCAATTCTTTAGAAAAGTAATTGCCATAAGAAAAAACATATTGAGAGTCATAAGTTTATCAGACGCTGATTCTAGAGGTTCGAAGGGGGTCTCAACTAGACCCTCAAGGACAATTGTTAAGTCCCATGAAGGGATCCTGGTCCTAGCAGGAGGTCTCAATCACATGTCTCAATGGATGAAGCGAGCAAGCAGAGGATGTTTCTCAAACGGCATCCCGTCAATCAAGGCGTGGCAGCCAATAGAGCGGCCACGTAAACCCTGAGAGTGGCGGGGCATGTGCCTGTTGATAATTCCCCTGCAGAAAGTCATAATTGAAGCAATCTGGCAGTTAACTGAATCTGCAATATGTGCACTGCACCATCCTTCAAAGACACCCCATTTATTGGCATAACGTCTAGTAGAGGGAGCCTTAGTGCTCAGGATATTCTCAATGATTTCAGGTGAAAGCCCAGTGTCCCTCAGTTTGTACCCTTCAGGGGCCAAACATGAAGGTTCCACAGTTCAGGCCGGGGATGAGGTATCGTCCCTTGCGCCTGAGATAGAAGGTCCCCCCTGTCCAGAATCGCCAGAGGCGAACCGTCGCAGAGAGACATTTTCTCTGAGAACCAAACCCTGTTCGGCCAACGCGGCTCCGTGAGTAAGGGGCAGGACCCTTGCTGGCGAACTCTGGCCAGGACTCCCGGCAGCAGAGAAAACCGGAGGGAACGCACACAGGCATATTCTGGGCCATGTATGTGCCATCGCATCCAGACCCAGGGGCTGGGTGACTTAGAGAGTAGTAGAAGTCTGTGAGGTGAAGAGGTCCACTTCCGCGCTGTAAAAATCTCAACCAGATTATTTCACTACCTCGGGGTGGAGTTTCCACTCCCCCATAGGTATTTCCCTTCTGAACTGTAAATCTGCTCCCCATTCAGGCATCCAGGGATATAAGCTGCTCTGATTAACAGGAGCTTGCCCTGGGCCCAAAGGAGAATCGGCCGTGCCAGTCTGTTCAGCTGGCGTGAACGTAGACCTCCTTGATGGTTTATGTAAGAGGCTACCGCTGTGTTGTCCACCTGCACCAAGACATGGCAGCCTCCGGGAAGTATTTCAGGGCCAGAAATAAAGCCGTCAACTCGAGACAGTTGATGTAACAATCGAGCTGATGCTCAAATTTCCCCTTTAGCTGGACGACCACTTAAGACTGCTCCCCAGCCCATCAGGGAGGCGTCTGTCATTATCAACCTGCGACGGCAAGACAAACTTAGAGTGGGACAAAGTGAGGAACTGGGTTCTGAACCACATAGAAAGGGTACGTAGCACGTGGCGCATAACCCTTATCAGCCTTAGGGGACTGGCCCTTGGATGAAATCCCCTGGCATTGAGCCAAAACTGAAACGGTCTCAAGTGCAAAAGGCCCTAGGGGATCACCGAGGATGCAGTTGCCATGAGACCTAGAAGTCGTTGATACTGATGAACAGTGCAACCTTGGCCTAGCCTGACTTTGCTCAGGGTGTTCTGAATGGACTCAATTCGAGTGGGAGACAATTGTGCCCGCATTGTGATCGAATTCCATACCATCCGTTTTTGAGCCTCCCTTCTAGAAGGACAGGGGCGGGGCTGGGTGGCTGGCGGCCCCTCCCCCTGAGTGCAGCGAGGGAGGAATTGCCTGAAGGCTTCATGGCTTTTCGCCTCCTGGAACCTGGTGATAACTGTGTTCATGGCATCACCAAATAGGCCAGAAGGCGAAACGAGGAGGAACAATTCTTCCCTGTCTTTGATGCCTGAAAGGTTAAGCCATAAATGTCTTTCTGTGCTGACCAAAGCAGCCATAGACCGGCCAATGGCGAGAGCCCCGAGAGACAGATCTGTGGCACGATGAAGATCGGCGAAAGCCTCTTTGCCGACCGTACTGCCTGCACTCAAGTCCTTCAGCAGGTCAGCCTGGTACGCCTGCAACACTGCCATAGTGTGCAGGGCAGCACTAGCCTGACCTACCGCCTGATAGGAAGCTTTTCGCACAAGCGTGGAGGTGGTCCTGCAAGGCTTTGTGGGGAGAGTGGGTCTCTTAAGAGATGATGCCAAGCCAGGCGAGAGATAACCTGCAAGTGTCTCTTCTACCGGTGGCATCGTGGAATACCCTGTGTCTCAGCACCCACGACAGTCGAATACGCCAATGTCGAGGGCATGAAGACATGGGAAGTATAAGAATACCTCCATGAACGAGAAAGCTCATTATGGAGGTCATCGAAGAAAGGAAGGGACTGATATAGCATTCCCTTCCTTTTTTTCTCTCTTTTTTTTTGACACCAGACAGAAAACTGTCTTCTGAGCATTTGGGGGTCTCTTTTTCATGTGGCCAGTCTAACTGTAGCCTGGCCACAGCCTGAGTAACCACCTCGTGTAATTCCTCAGCCAATTTCTTATTGTGTGTGGAATGTTCAGAGTTGGGTAGCTCAAATTTCGCAGACTCAAGAGATTCAGTGTCCCCCTCGTGAACCAAAGAGGCGCCAAATCGCACTTCAGGCTCACGAGAAGGACCAGCTGGATCTGGGGAGAGAGCGAGCAATAGGGACGGACCCATTTTCGCTACTCAGCCAGATCCATGCAAGAGCCCCATGATGAATGAGTGGGTGCTGGCTCTTGGAAGTAAGAGAAACGAGTGCAAAGCATTTTTACTGTAAACAGATCGCAATGCTCGCACCCGCCACATGAGCGTGAGCAGGAGCAACAGGAAGTTGTCTGCAGTTCACTTAATGTCCACAGGTGTCATTAATAACAAGGGTTTCTGAATCTTACATACGGCACCTTTAAGCAATAACCATTTTAACCCCCTGACTATTTAAAAAGTTACAGTTAATTCAGCAGTTGACAACACTGCGTGTGTGGATACATTACGCCCAAGACTTAATAGTCTTCGGCAAATCAGCGCGAATGTGTCTGGTTACCATGGCCGTGACGTCATGCACTCTTTGTTATCCTGTCAGTCAGTGCAAATTGCCAAAATAATGCAAAAATGTGTTTTCAACAACGAGCTGAAAGAAGGCGATCCATGTCTTCGCACAACACGTGAAAATGTAAGCAGGGTGTTTTCTGATTGTTCATTTTCCACACTATCACGGAAGTAAATCAGACAAGTGTCACATATAGACAGCTACACTGCACTTTTTACATAGTACAAGCACTTAAAGCAATAATCCGGGTTCAATACAATTAAGCTCAATCGACAACATTTGTAACAATGTTTATTACCACAAAAATAAATTTTGACTGTTCCTCCTTTTCTTTAAAAAAGCAAAAATCTGATTTACAGTGAGGCACTTAAAATGGAAGTAAATGGGGCCCATTTTTAACATTAACATTCTCACTGTTTCAAAAGTATAGCCACAAGACATAAAGGACATGTGTATAAACCTTACTAATCTTTTCTGTGTAAAGTTAGGCTTTATCCAATCTGACAACTTCTTTACCATGATGATGTAATGTCAACAAACCTTAAACCCCTAAAATGACTGTAAAAATGACTGTTTAACTTTAACTTTACAGCTCAAATAATACATGAGTTTTAACAGAGAAATGAATGCAAGTGCTTTTATAAAATGATAAGCTTCATAAGCAAAAATTGGCTACATTCACTTTCATTTTACTCATTTCCTCATGTAAGTGCCTCACTGTAACACAATATTGTTTATTGTAATCAATATTATCCCACAAATGCTGTTGATTAAGCTTTCAATTTGAGTGGATGGGAAAAAGCAACAAATAACTGAAATGTCAAAAGAACACAATAAAAAGTGTGTTAAAGGACAGATTTGTGTTAGAAAGGTAAAATAAGCTTAAAATATTGATGTTGAGTTTACAGTTACAAATTCAGATTCATGAACAGATTCATTCAGACTCGACTCGGCCTGTTATGGACTTAGACTCGACTGTTAAAAGACTCAGACTTGACTCAGATTCGACTTAGGTGGACTCAAACCCAACTACATTTACAAGCTTGGATTCATCAAAGTGTAATGCTTTAAAAGTGCAAAAAAGCATTTGACCACTGGATTTTTTGTTTATTTATTTATCAAGATAACGATGCTGTGTCTAAGTTCAAGATTTTTATTTTTACCTCTTGAGTGGATATTTAAACTAACTGCCCTTTCATTCATGATTAATTTCAGGCATGCAGATCTGAGAACTTATGCTGTTTTGATCGTTGATATGTATATTGGTATGTCTGTTTATGGTCAGTGTGATATTACAAGACAAAGACTTTGTATAAACTATAAATGAATGTGTATTTTTATATGTGTGATCAAATTGCACAGTAGCTCAACTGCTAGTGTTGTATATACTATACAAAAGAACAGGGTATGAGTCCTGAAAAGCACAGGAGTAAACATGTGAGCCCAAAGTGTAATAGAAGCAACACAAAATGATGTGGTTGCTTCAGAAAGTGTTTTTTTCCCCCCTCATATTTGCTCTTTATGACAATATTGGTTAGGTGTATGTTTAAGGTTTATAGGGAGCTAGGTTTTGTTGATTTTCTTTTATCTGTTCGTGAGAACATTTCACCCGCTTCTAGCACCACACAGTGGACATTTCACTTCGGAACCGCCCTGAGATGTGTAATAAACCACATAATTTTATTTTGTAAAAACTTTGCCACCTGTGGCAGACTGGCTATAAGGAGAATGGCTAGTCCGCCATTCAGGCTCACCAACTTTTGGGCCAGTTTCTATGTAAACTCCAGGGCCAATTTCTCTTCCTAGTCTGCCCCTGGTTGCCACAGTCACACAATGAGAAGGCAAGGCACACACAAATTGTGATGTCAGAGCACCCAGACAAAAAGTCAAAATAAGCTATGAAGAAAGTTAGTAGTGTTGTTGGTTTTGTGAATTGTTTTCTGAGGTTTGCTACTAAACCTTGCCGTTAAGCAGCTGGATGAATTCAATAAAATTCATAATTAATATTTACTCAGATTCCATCATTTTTATTATCATTATTAGTATCATCATCATTGCTTGTTTTTCATTATCATCACATTTACAAATTACTTAACAACAACAACAATAATTAATAAAATAGGGAGTACAAATTCATAGATATGATTTAAATATGAAGGCAAGTGAAGAAATAAATGATATTTACATTTTATTATAAAAGCTTTTTGTTATACTGTATATATATATTCAACGTGAATGTTAATTTTGACTCCATAATTGTCCAATCTGTAGAAGTAGCAGGCTTTTAAAATAAAATGTAGTGTTTAGTGTTTCTCACTTTGTGCTCATATTTTTGAATGAATGCACCACATTCAGTCGGGCGGTCACATATGGTCTAGTCGCACAAATATTTCAATGTATCCAAAGCTCGAATCAGAGCTGAAATTCCACCTATGTAGATGATCAGATCTCCATACTTCCAGCAACCGTGCGACACACAAAATGGCTGGCCCATAACAAAAATATAATGAGTATTTTTCAAGTTTAAATAAAATTACTATTTTTCTTTGAAAATGTATTTAAGTAAAAGTACAATTGTTTCGTTGCACTACTGAATGGGTCTTCTTGCATTTTCTTGAACATTGCCTAGCATTCATTTCATGTGTTATTGTAGTTTAGCTAAAATTACACAGATCAATCCTTATGGCACTATATTTCACATTCTTTGCAGTTATGTAAGCTTACCTGTCCAATAAGAAGAACACCAATTCAGGGTTGGTTTTGATCCCCAAAAATCGAATTAAGTTTCCTCCAGGAGTCAAACGCCCAGCCGATGTTCACTCTAGTTTTCATTCGACCACGATCACGTTCCCACTTAGCCAGACGGGATTCAGGAGATACATTTTTTTTATTTGTTTTTTGGCTTACTCTGAGTTTGTGTTTTGCTGGGAGCCGGACGTTTGCTGGATTCCATCTCTAAGATAATGTTACCCAGTGTTGTAGTATGTTGTTGAATAGCGGAAGAGAAGCTACTGTTTGAGTCAAGGCTCTCGGGAGCATGCATAAACTTCACATCCTAGATTTTCCTGGCAAATGCGACTCACTCCCTTCACATGAAAATCAGTCTACAGGCTTTAATAGACAACCTAGGAAGTCTGGGAAGGGCTAGTTTAAGTAATTATAAGTTGTGTTACAAGCCATCCACATATTGGCAAAAAATGGCAAATATTACATGAAAATTGTTACATATTGCACCTTTAACTATAATACTTACTTTACTTTTACTTTACACCCCTGCTCCACCGTTCTTCACCATTAGGATGATGTTTTCATGTTGGTATGCGGTGCCCTTTTTACGCCATATGTAGTGCTGCATGTTCTTGCCAAAAAATTCAACCTTAGTTTCATCAGCCTACAAAACACTTTCTTAGTAAAGTTTTGGAGTGTCAAGGTGGTCTTTGGCAAACTTCAGGAGCACAACAATGTTTTTGTTGGAAAGTAGCAGCTTCCTTCGTGGTGTCCTGCCATGGACACCTGTTTGATGTTTTCCAGATAGTAGATCTTTACCAGTTCCAGTTATTCTTTCAAGTCTTTAGATGTCACTCTAGGGTTCTTTTTTACCTCTCTGAGAATTCTGCATTTTCTTCCTTTGAGTCATCTTGGCTGGATGGCCACTTCTAGGGAGAGTAGACAGTACTAAATCATCTCCATTTATAGACAATTTGTGTAACTGTGGACAAATGAATATCTAAGTGATATATACAATTAACTTTGTAACCCTTTTCAGCTTTATGCAAAGCAACAATTCTTGATATTAGGTCTTCTGAGATATCCTGACTCTAATTAGCTTTTGTTGACAGCACTAGCCTATGGGATTCAAATACTTTTTCCAACCTACACTGTGAATGTTTGAACGATGTATTCAATATGTACAATAAAAATACAATAATTTGTATGTTATTTGTTTAAACAGATTCTGTTTGTTCATTATTGGAACTTAGATGACGATCAAACCAGATTTTAAGACAAATCTATACATAAATGCAGGTAATTCTAAAGAGTTCAAATAACTTTTCTTGACACTGTAAGTATGAGAATTTTAAAATCAACACAAAACCTGAAAGGGAGCCAGTGCAAGGATTCCAAAATAGGATTAATGTGTTGTCTATGTGAATATGTGCTGGATGGATGTTTTTGACCGTTGCTCCGTGTCTCATGTGGTTTCAGACCCTTGAACACGAGTGCCGCATTTTTTAGACATCGTATCAAGATAAAAATAATTTGAATGCGCTACAAGACATCTGTGCTTTCTTCTGTTTGTTGCATTGCATCTTGAAGTTTTCAGCGCAAGAATGCGTTTGGTCTGAATGGGCCCCCTAATAGTGCTGATATTTAGGATATCAGCATTGGGACGCTTCACTTTTTGTATCAATCTGCTTGTGTTTGTGGCAACAGTTGATCCGCTTGGTATCATTTGGAACTATTTTCCTTGGCGAAGAAAAAATAGACAACTGTCCATATTGTGTTTAAAATGTGAGTTACTAAATTTTTGTTTACAGAACTGTTGTATAAAAGCATTATTACACTGGCAGACAAGCTGTTTTGATTACTTACAGCTGAATTATATCCATGCTTATTTTCAGAACAACTGTCCTCTTGCTCATGTAATAGGCTTACTTGTAAACATTTTTGACTTAAATAAAAGCAGTTATTTTAGATGCTTCCATAAGAAGCATATTTTTAAATTACCTGATTTTTTATTTACAGTATATACATATTATCACCATTTGCTAACCATTAAAATATAATTATCTGATAAGCTTAAACATTCTTATGATATAAAAGCATTTTTAATATAATAAAACAAAGATATCTGGTGATACTGGATCATAAATGAATTGCGATTTTCTTAATCATTTGTTATTACTTCAATACTTTTAAGAGGAAGTTTATTTAGACACCAGCAAAACATGTGTGAAAGCACTTGGTATGATGGAATGGAGTGAAACATAGGACAATGTTTATTTGGTCTTTGATCTGTGTGCTGTTATGAGCCCATCACTGCGAGAGAGAGCAAGAGTACTCATGTATCCACTGAAGATAATGCACTAATCATTTGCACCAGACTACCAGAAAGGGTCTTAAATGGACTCCCTCGCATTCAAGTTTGTCATGACAACCAAATGAAGTGGGCAAGATAAAAAGATCAGAGACGTGGCGAGATGAGGTATCCTTAAGAACTAATGGTTGAAAAACAAACAAAAAAATAAATAAGAAAACATGGAAATTCAGATGAACAAATTAATAGATTATTCTTTGGATTGACATGTACTCTTAATATTGTAAAAAGGCGTATGACAAGAAACCAACAATTTAAATAGTTAACATTATACACACATACTCCTTATGTATTTCATTGCTTCCCTTGCATCCTTCCTGACTGCTGCTTTATCAAAGAGCTCCTTTCAGAGCACTGGGTGAGCAAGGCAGTGCTGAGATGCAGAAAATAGAGAGAGAAAGTGAATGAGAAGGAGAGAGAGAGAGGGAGGGAGAAATTTAATCACAGTTTGGCATCAGAGTTGTTAAAAATTCACAACTCACTAAAAATGCCAAATGTTGTGCTTATTGGACAAATGATTGAATAATGAAGTTGACTAATCAACAGAAAAGTATGTGTGCAAATTTGTTGTATTCTGCAAGCCTAAGAATTGAAAAAAGAACCCAACCCAGACCCCCTATAAGAGGTATCTTCCGTAAGAGTTAATTTATCTTCACTTTGAGTTTAAAGGGATAATTCACCCAAAAATTAAAATTCTCTCATCATTTGCACACACTCATGCCATTCCAGATGTATATGACTTCCTTCAGCAGAACACTTCAGATTAATTTCTCCTGTCGGTTACACACTGTATTCTAGATTTAGTTCCAGTGCTTTCTGTCTGTTTTTAATTTCCTTGGTA
The DNA here is from genome assembly GCF_025860055.1 of Xyrauchen texanus. Classification (NCBI taxonomy): domain Eukaryota; kingdom Metazoa; phylum Chordata; class Actinopteri; order Cypriniformes; family Catostomidae; genus Xyrauchen; species Xyrauchen texanus. The sequence goes on from NC_068287.1 coordinate 28,247,706, forward strand.
TGTTTATACAGTTTGTATTTGTTTGGTTTTGCTCCATTGTAGGTCTTTTGTTTTCTCAGCCAAGTTAGCTGTTGTCTGGGCATTGTCACGGTATTTAATCCTATGTCTCTTCCTTGTCTCGTGCCTTGTTCTTAGTGTGTGTTGTGTGGGTGCGTGAATGTGTGGGCGTGTTGTTTGTACCATGATTAGCGCTCTGCCGCAATCACTCCTCTCACCAGCTGTTACTCATTCCCATTCCCTTTAAATTCTCACCACTCTCTCATCTCCTTGTCAGATCGTTGTTTGTGATGTCCGGTGTTGTTCGCTCTTCAGAGTTCCAGTCCAGTTCTCTCGTTGTCCCTGTTTCAGTGTCCTGTTTGCTGTTACCCGGATTCGCCGTGTCTGTTCAACACTTCTCTTCACTCTTCTCACCACGATCATCTGACCATTGGAGACTCTGCACCACTAGACCATCACCCCGGACTTTTCCCCTATCTTCTCAATTTGACTGTCAATAAACTAATTGTCAACTTGCAACTTGCTTCCTAGCTTCATTACGTCACAGGCATCTATTGTTTTGTACCCAGCTTTGTGTTTTTTTTTCATTAATAAAAGTCTTTTGTGTGCACTCTGGACCTGGTCTGCGCCTGGGTTCATCTGTTCCTTAATGTGACTGTAAAGTGATAAATGGAAAGGAGGAGGCGAGAACCAGCTTTTCAATATAAATAATAATTTTAATTATAAACTTAAAAGACAACATAAACACACACATGACGGACATGTCCATTAACGATCTCTCTCTCCCGCACAATCCCCTGCAGTGGACCTTTATCCTGGAGGCATAATTAGCCTAATACGGGACCGGGTGTGTAGGATCACGACCCGGCCCCGCCCTCTGCCCTGCCACAGTGACAACGATTAATTAAGACGTGAAATGCTTTATTTACATGTGGAAAAAAAATTATTTATAATGTGTTAATATATGATATAAAAGAGTTTTTCATAAGATTTTGTAAGCTTAAATGTGAAAACTCTTAAGCCTTTGTGGGTACTGGAGCTGTCACTATGTTTACGGATGGCCAGGTGTTGCAGACTGAAGGTGAACTGTCAATTCACATGAAACTGAAGCTTAAACACATGAATTCCAAAATATAACAGAGGAATTCGATCTACAAGACTCATATCCATCAAAAAAAGCTACTTAAATCATCATTTAAATGACTGACTGAAGATGACGGATTTAAAATAAGCAGACAGAAGTCATACTGTAGAAAGATACACAGCCTACAAATTGGACAGGATGCTCCAATAATCATCCCACAACAAGCTAGTGAGTTTAATATTTTTAGCTGTGGAGATTTTAAGTGACGAATTAAAGATACCACGTTTTGTTTTATTTAAGCATTCTGACAGCATGCCGTGCATTGCATGTAGTTACTTTCAATGAGTGAACCTGAAAAGTTGCATCTTAAATCGTCATAATTTAAAGCATTGCTTCTGTACAAATTGACAGCATTCAAAAATAAATGTCAATTTTTGTCATTAATGTACTTTAAATTGCATGTTGTAAGCAATGTTCACATTATTATGCATAGTCTAAAGGTTTATTTTTGAGTCTGTTGCCTCATGGACTTCTGGAAAAAATAACAGTTAGGCATCATAGATAAACATCTAATGGTAAATTTTGCACTGAAGTAAAATATGTTTATACAGTAGATGCTTGAGTAACGATAGATGTTGACAGTTTGATTTTAATTGTGCACGTCACTTTATTAAGCAAGCATCTAATTGCTGTTCACTGTTTAATGAAACGCATGATGCAGTTGATAATAATGTTACCTACCACTTGGTGAATATTTCTATTTTATTTTCTCGCCAAAAGCATTTTTTGGTGCATTTGGTGCATGCAAGGTGTTAATTTTGGACCATGTTTACATGAATATCAAACAAATATTGACATGTATGGCTCACTTTTCTTCTGTAAAAAACTCATAAATTGTCTGCTACCTTCCACTCTTTCTCTTTTTCTTTTAAATGTCAGATTTTTTTATTAATTTTTGTAGATACATTAACAGACTAAGAAAATTACATCATGACGTCAGTTTGGACTGCACGCCGCTGACGGGCTAGAACACTTTAACTTTTGTTGAGGGAAGGTGGGGGTTGATAACATGGGACATGAGACAAGGCAGATTACAGTGGAACTCTCCATTTTTACAGGTGGAATGCGGAGACTTGCAACATTTTATTCCAACTAATAGCATGTTTTTACTCATATATATATATATTCCAGTGTGATCATGTTGTATAAGGGCAATGTTGTCCTACTGTCACATACACATATACCTAATTTTACTTTATCCAAAAGTACACCATACATCCAAGTGCAAAAATATGTTTATTTATATAAGCCTCAAACATGCCAATTCATGTTACTTGGCATTTGACACATTTGCCCTGAACTCTATAAGTACTATCAATCTTGATCTACTTTTGCTTCCAGTTTTCCTTTCTTTATTAATTTCCTGCCTGTCCTTCACTGACAACATTCCCATTCTATATGCACTAATGCTGGGAATAAATTAATTCATTAATTACACCACTGCATTTTTTTATTTCACATTGATTGTGAAGCAGAAGGTCAAAGTTCTGTGATCCATTTTAGGATAACACCAATTTTTTGTTACTAGCATATTTCTGTTGCAAGAACAAGGGCTAAACTGTGCATTCTCAAATTGGTTTTCCAATTTTGGAAAGGTTTATTCAGAGTCTACATGCTGCATGCTTCACTGCCATAACACCAAGGCCACATACAAGAGAGACACTGTGCACTAATGAGTCAATGGTTTGAGCCGAGAGTAAGGATAAATAAAAGTGACATTGCCCTCCCTTTGTCAATCTCCTTCCCTGTAAACCCACCCCAATGCTCCACAGACCTGCCAGCGAGGAAATGTGGAGCTGTCAACAGTTTCTTTTGGTATGTCATCCCTCTGGTTAAACTTTCCTGGAGGGCAGTTGTGGATCGTGACAGTGCTGCTAGTCATGATTATGGCCAATCTTCCTATAGACTGGGTTAAGAGAAACACAGTGAGCTGGAATAAGTGGAGAGAACCTTAATATTGTTTAACAATGAAACGGAACAAAAGCAGTGTGGGCCAAGGACAAAATGGCATGGCCAGAACTGCAAATTTTAAACTACAGCACTTTACGAAATACCAGATTTGGCAGGTCTCTCATTGAGCATATCTGAAAGAGGATATGGCAGAAAAAGTCTCAGAATTCCTCCTCTGTCGCTTATTACAGTCGGTGTCAACCAATTCACTGAGAAAACTTAAAGAAACACAACTAAATAAACTCTCTTTGAATAGTCAGTCTCTAAAGCTCAGAGAAATGAGAACAGTTCCTTTCATGTAAGACACGCAACCCCTCTACATTGTGGAGACAGCTGTCAAAATATATCTTTAAATAAATAAATAATAAATGAAAAGTTTTGCCAGTGTGTTTTTCAATTTCTCTCTCCTTTTATCTGACCCTTGGGAGGAATTGTAGGACGGTTCCTGCCATCCAGGCGTAAGGAGACAGAGGCTGTCAGACTGCAGGCAGAATCTCAACTGGGGTACACTACGCATGGCCTGGCCCCCACATAGCAAGAAGGGGGATGTTTTGGAAGAATTCCATCTCTCCGGAAAGGGGCGTAGGGCATGGCCTGCTCTGACCCAGAGGGAGACTAGGAAGAGATGGGTATAACAGCAGATGAGGTAGCCATTCTTAAAAAGAAATCAAACACATATTCAAGCTAGACATCCAGATTACCTAAACTTACATCTGTCTTGCAACACACTCCATAATTTCTTCAGATGCTAATAAACCAATTCAAACCTATAGAAGCCTCTCTGTTTAGTTTAAAATTTAAGGATTGTTCAAGCTTTCTAACAGTCTTTGCTTCTGTAAAAACACAGAAGAAATAAAGATAATGTATGCCAAAAAATATCATATAAAAATCCTATTTGTTTGTATATTTGGTCTCATTTGATGAGCATGTGCTCAGTTATTTATTTTTTAAACAGAAAGTTGAAGGAGGACATATACAGTTGAAGTCAGAGGTTTACATACACTTAGGTTGAAGTCATTAAAACTAATTTTATAACCACTCCACAGATTTCAAATGAGCAAACTATAGTTTTGGCGAGTAGTTTAGGACATCTACTTTGTGCATGACATGAGTAATTTTTCCAACAATTGTTTACAGACAGATTTACAGATATTCACATTTAATTGACTATATCACAATTCCGGTGGGTCAGAAGTTTACATACACCAAGTTAACTGTGCCTTTAATCAGCTTGGAAAATTCCATGAAATTATGTCAAGCCTAATTTAGCTTCTGACAGGCTGATTGGGGTCAATTGGAAGTGTACCTGTGGATGTATTTTAAGGCCTACCTTCAAACTCTGGTCTTCTTTGCTTGACATTATGGGAAAATCAAAAGAAATCAGCCAAGAAACAAATTGTGGACTTCCACAAGTCTGGCTCATCTTTGGGAGCAATTTCCAAATGCCTGAATGTACCATGTTAATCTGTACAAAGAATAGTACACAAGCATAAACACCATGGGACTATGCAGCCAGCATACTGCTCAGGAAGGAGACACATTCTGCTAGAGATGAATGTAGTTTGGTGCAAAAAGTGCAAATCAATCCCAGAACAACAGCAAAAGACCTTGTAAAGATGCTGGAGGAAACAGGTAGACAAGTATTTATATCCACAGTAAAACCAGTCTTATATCAACATAACCTGAAAGGCTGCTTAGCCAGGAAGAAGCCACTGCTCCAATACTGCCATAAAAAAAGTCAAAATACAGTTTGCAAGTGTACATGGGGACAAAGATCTTACTTTTTGGAGAAAGTCGTCTGGTCTTGTGAAACAAATATTTAACTAAACACCTGCTCAGAGTCTGACTCCACCCACTAGAAATATTTGGCGGGGGGTGGGGGGTGGGGGGGGGGCACCTGAGACTCGTAGTGACGGATTAATTGACAGCTGCTGTCTGACTCTATGTTATTATTATTCCTCACACGGTCGCAAGACGACATGTACATGAATCTGGCGTGGTGAGCTGGAACCTGCTTACGTCAGCTGTCACCGCTTACGTCACGAAGTACCGCAACAGCCAATAGGAAAATTCAACTGCAGTGGCCACCGTTTAACCTGAAGAGGGCAGCACTCAGACGTTTTTACACCATATAATGTAGAATTAAAACACTTTATACACAAATGCCAAAAAAATTACTTGAATCAATGACCAGTACTAATAAAGCCCCATGCTTACAGATCATTAACTAAAAAAAGTTGGTTTAGGGTTTAGTTACCCTTTAACTGTTTGGCATAATGACCATCATTATGTTTTTTATTTTTTATTTAATTTATTATTTCTTTCACACATTCAACATAAAACAAATAAGAACAGTAATTGACAGGACAATTTTTTAGATTACCAAGAGGGTAGAGAAGGAAGGCTATGTGTGTGTGTGCGCTAGAATGGACATTACCATGCGTGTAAGTTTGTGTATGATTGAGTGTTTTGTATTGAAATGTTGGAATCAGCAGGATTGGTATAGTATGAATTGTTGTAATTAAAGTACTGTGTCCTAGTTATAAGAGGGAATGGGTTGGGTTGGGTCAGGCTCAACGGATCTTTCACTATGTTTGAAGGAAAAAGGGTGAGGCTTGCAAGCTGAAGAACACCATCCCAACCGTGAAGCATGGGGGTGGCAGCATCATGTTGCGGGGGTGCTTTACTGCAGGAGGGACTGGTGCACTTCATAAAATAGATGGCATCATGAGGAAGGAAAATTTCTATCAGGAAGACTTGCAGACTTGAGTAAGATTTAAATGACATTTATTTGATGAATACAAAACAGAAAAGTAATGTCTCTCTTTGGCGTAGGCCCCGTCTGGCAGTCCGAAGTTGTACTCGGAACTGTCATATCCTGCCGGAGATAGGAGGCAGGGGCGAGGAGCCTACCCCCGTGCAGGACGGGACTCAACTAGTGGTGGTGGGGTGGTGGAGGTTGCTGTGTAAGCACACTGAAACAGCAATGTGATAGATTCTGAGCAGACTTATAAAGCAACAGCTTACATGTGATTGGCTGGGAATTACTCAGCTAATGGTGTGATGATGTACAGCTGCTAGTCTTCCCGCTAGAACAACGCTACACTTACATTATGTGGATATATTGAAGCAACATCTCAAGACATCAACCAGGAAGTAAAATCTTGGTCACCAATGTGTCTTCCAAATGGACAATGACCCCAAGTATACCTCCAAAGTTGTGGCAAAATGGCTTAAGGACAACAAAGTCATGGTATTGGAGTGGCCATCACAAAGCCCTGTCCAAAATTTGTGGGCAGAACTGAAAAAGCATATGCAAGCAAGCAGGCCTTCAAACCGAACTCGGTAATACCAGTTCTGTCTAGAGGAATGGGCCAAAATTCCAGCAATTTGTGAAAAGCTTGTGGAAGGCGATCAAAAACCTGACCCAAGTTAAACAATTTAAAGGCAATGCTACCAAATACTAACAAAGTGTGTGTAAACGTCTGACCCACTGGGAATTTGATGAAAGAAATAAAAGCTGAAATAAATAATTCTCTCTGCTAGTATTCTGACATTCTTAAAATAAAGTAGTGATCCTAACTGACCTAAGACAGGGAATGTTTTCTATGACTAAAAATCAGACAAAAAACTGTTGCTATTAGAGGAAGGGGCATTCTCATAATAGAGAATATTTGAATTGGACAATACTAGTGAGTTTTAAATAATCAAAAATATATTGGTCTGTTTGGTCAGCCCTGAAGAGAAAGACTTTAATTTGTATTTGTATAGTGTATATCTTGGAACAGTTTATTTAGTCAACTTGAAGTTGTATACTAGCATATAGATGACCTCAAAGCTAATGGACATGGACTAAAAGCCACAAAACTCTCAATTCTGATTTCATGGAGACTATAAAAAATGGATACAGCACCATCCTGACACTGTTACAGCTGCTGCAACACTATTTTAAGCCAATACACCAAATGGTAGCTGCTTACACATAATGTCTATGTTTTATCTTTAGAGGTGGGAATATTTGAGTCTTCTCTGCACAGACCATCTACCAGCTGTCTACCAGATATACCAAATCCTTTTAAACAGGGAATTCTGCATAACTGTGTCCTCAGATAACTGTGTGCGTGCATTAGTATTTGTGTATTCAAATGATGGCTACAATGCCTTGTGGTTATTTCAGCAGTGAAATGTATGCATTTCAGGACTGTTTCACAAATGACCACACACAAGGGAAAATAGATGTGGTATTAAGGTGGATTATTAGTTATGTATTTGTTCTGGCCCTCAGGACAAAGACAGGAGGAGACCTCTCCACAACAGAGATCGCACAAAACAGAGAGGCGTATTTGTGTGTGTGCAAAATACACAGACAAATACAACCAGGAAGGAAGGAAGGAGAACATGAGATAAACAAACAAATCGTGAAAACCATCAAAGGAAAGAGTAGAAATCAGCTTGAAAAGGCAGAAAGCGCTGCAAGTCTGATTTTGCATGAGAGCATTTTCTTATCTGTATACATCATCTTGAAATCTTCTAAGAACTGGCTGTCCTGCCATGAGGTTTGAGCAATGTGTCATACAAATTGAGCCTTAGCACTGCATCTCATATTCAGGCATTTTGGTAGCTTGTGCCCTTTTCAAAACTATAAACACACACTCCACCCTGCCATTGCCTTCATATTCTCTCTCTCTCTCTCTCACTCTCTATTTCGCTCCTGGGCATTGCTCTGTCTGTTTACATATTAATGAGAACCGAATAGCTATTTTCTTTTAATCATGAGGAGAGTGAACTATCCGATAGGAGTGAACCGGACAGATGTGGGTATTTCTGGGAGGGTCAGAGGAGGCTGTTTTTTTCTTCCTTTGGCTGCTAATGAGTGACAGGCTGATTTTATAAACATGCTCCATATTGAGGACATCCTTAATTCAACTGGAGCAGCACTGAAATATTCAAGTAAAGGCTGTTGATTGAATTCATAAATTCAGTGCAGTTAATAATATGATATGTAATGTTTTAAAGAAATTAATGCAATAAATCATGACCATTGGTGATTCTAGACTATTTTGACTGGGAGACAACCAAAGATTCACTATATTTTAAAAAACATTTTGAAAATATACAAACAAGCATGTTCATGACAAATGTTTCAATTAGTCAATAACACTTTATAGTAGCAGTGCATAAATAATCATGAATTAATACCTGAATTAATAGTTTATTCCACATAAATTAATGAGTTAAAGAATGGCCCAATCAGGAATTAATAAAGAGCTTACATTAACTATAAAGACTCATAAAAATGAATGCTTTAATAACAGACACGTTAATTACATGTTAGTACATGTTTGATAGTTAATGCATTAATTAACATTATGGAATAAACTAAACCATATAGCCTTTATAAGAAAGAACGTCTAGGTTACTGTTGTAACCTCAGTTCCCTGATGGAGGGAACGAGATGTTGTGTTGAGTGAAGCGACACAAGGGGACTTCTTTGAAGGCCTCGGTTACCTCTGAACTTGAGAAAAGGCCAATGAGAAATTGCCAACCAGAATTTGCATGTCCCTCCCTCGGACATACGGGTATAAAAGGAGGGAATCATGCGTCTGTCCATTCAGGTTTTGCACTGAGGAGCCGAGAGTAAGGTTCGGCCATAGCAGTGGCTCGGTTCAGTGTCATGGCCAGGGGGACACAACGTCTCGTTCCCTCCATCAAGGAACGGAGGTTACAACAGTAACCTAGACATTCCCCGTCTGTCGCTCACTTTGACGTTGTGTCGAATGAAGCAACACTAGGGGCCCTATTCAATCATGCCATGCGCTGAACCGTGTACATGTGCTGCTGATGCAGATGAGGATAGGCAGTTGCATGCCAAAGTGACAGGCTGCGTCAGACTGCACGTAACCTTCCCCAATGCCCCATAAAATTGTCATAATCTTTTTAGGTTCCTGGCACCCCAAAGGGGGGAACAAAGCAACGTGCAAAGCATGGGAAGCGCCACGCCAGCCGTGCCTTTTTTTAAAGCCACGCTGGGGCCATCTTAACGCTAACACATCAGGGAAGGAGTTCTTTTCCAACTCCTATTCTTTCAGGGGGAAAAGACCCCGCGGAGACCACCACCTGCCCAGGCTGGGAGGAGGAAAGAGTGACGAAATACATCACATGGGTTTTTAGGCCACATGTGGGAATGGTGAGGTGGTAGATCCTACCAGCTGCGAGGGAGGAGTTGTTACAAACATGGCGACCGGGGGGGGGGTAGCGGGAAATGCCCAAGGGAGGGACGTGGGTCTCCCTTAACCCACAAGGGCCCATCCTGTTGAGCACCTGTTCCAGTACAGTGTAATTTTAGTACCCGTAGTGGGTCTAGGCCTAGGGAGGAAGAATATCCAGGGAGAGTGAATTTAGTGGACTCTACTGGGAAAAAAGAGTGCACATCTTTCCCCTCTGCATGCTATATGCAAGCAGAACACCCGGTCAGATGTTCTGCATTCCCGAGTTCTACGTACTCTGACCTGAGACAACACAAGACGAGACCGACTCAACCCTGAGATTGTAAAATCTTGTAAAGGTATTAGGTGTTGCCCAGCCTGCTGCTCTGCATATGTCTACTAGGGAGGTGCCGTTGGTCAGTTCCCACGAGGACGATCAGGATGGCCATCTTCAGGGAGAGGCCTTTGAGCTCGACTGATTCTAGCAGGCTCGAAGGGGAGTCTCTGAAGGCCTGAAAGGACCATGGAGAGATCCCGTGAGGGGAACAGGCTTGGGGGGGGGGGGGGGGTTCATTCTCTGGGCGCCTCTAAGGAACCTGATAATCAGATCGAGCTTCCCTAGGGACTTACCGTCCACTGCATCGTGGTGAGCCGATATTTGCAAACAAGCACCACTTTAGGGCATAAAATTGCCTGGCAGTGGGAGCTCTTGCTTGATTGATCGTGTCTACGACAGCAGGTGGTAGGCAACTTAGATCTTCTGCAACCTGTCCAGGGGCCAGACGTGGAGGTTCCAGAGGTCTGGGCGCGGATGCCAGAAGGTGTCCCGTCCCTGAGAAAAAAGGTCTTTCCTCAGGGGAACATTGATGGAAAATTCCAAATGCTGTCCATAATTTTGACAGATGAAAAAATCAAGAAAATAATTTGAACCTGGTGCATCAGTTTTGACTTCACTCTCTCACACAAACTGCTGCTGTGTCTGTGTGCCCTATTTATTCCCATGTGTTATGAGTATTAACAGACACCATCGCCATTTACACCTGTGTCTCTTTTTACCAGTTGTGTTTGGATTTCAAAGTGAGGGTTTCTGATTTCATTACACATACATCAATCATTAAGTCAGTGTTAATGCATGGTAATAAAGTGCCAAAATGTATAACATCAAAAAGATATCCTGAAAATAGCAGCACATAATTTCTGCCAATTATACTTTCATTTAATTTAACATTACGCTTAGAGCAGAATTGTCAGTTATTTTACTGGAGTACCTTTATCTGAGCCTCAGAGATGTGTGTGCTTCTCATCTGGGACACTTTCTGTTGATATTAGGCACATTGAAAAAGTTCAGTGAACTTGTTCATGTATGTATGCACTTTAATCGTCATAGCAGTGGTTGATTGACAGGTACAAATTGAGCCTAGAACTCTTTGTTCTCTCAAGCATGAGGAGTCAAAAAATATATCATATCTGCATGACATTATAATGGATGCTACACCCCTGAATGTAGCCCAAGTATGAATGAAACTTAATACAATAATGACGGATCAAAATAGATAATGATTGAAATTTTACATCTAAATCTGTCAGAGTGACGAATAAAGGCAAGGCAAGGCAAGGCAAGGCAAGTTTATTTATATAGCACATTTCATACACAATGGTAATTCAAAGTGCTTTACATAGAAGAGATTAAAATAAGAATAAAAAAATAAGAATAATTGAAACAGTTTAGAATATAAAATAAAATACAGTACAAACAGTCGGACACACAGTGGCACAGTGCTCATTCAGTAAATGCACAGCTAAACAGATGTGTTTTAAGTCTGGATTTGAATGTGACTACTGTAGGAGCACATCTGATCTCTTCTGGAAGCTGGTTCCAGCTGCGGCTGGCATAATAGCTAAAAGCAAACTCTCCTTGCTTAGAGTTAACCCTTGGTATTTCTAGCTGATGTGATCCTAATGATCTGAGTGATCTGTTGGGTTTATATTCAGTGAGCATATCTGCAATATGTTGAGGTCCTAGCCCATTGAGTGATTTATATACCAGTAATAAGAAAATATTATTTCTAACGCTAACTCTCAACATGATGCCACGCACAAACATCCCTAATAATTACATCTCAGAACAAAACACCACTAAAACATGCACATCCATGACAAAAAACTCAAGTGATCGTGAAAGCAAAAAATACCCTTACAAAAAATCTAAACAAGCTGCAAACTTGTCATAAATTTGCATCAAATTTCCTGCTCATTATTTTCACATGTAAATTACCTTTTGATTTGCTACAAATGTTTGCCAGAAGTTTGCAGCTCTTCAAAATTTGTGGCAAGTTCGTAGCAAATTTGCTTTGAACTGTCAATTTTTGTAAGGGCAGGCAAACTGTCAAAGACTGTGCATAATATCTCACTAAATTGCATGAACAGCATTACAAAACGAATCAAAATCAAAGACTCAATATTTTGCAGTTATAGAGCTGTTCAGCTGTGATGTCAATTTGTAAGTGAACCTGGGAGGCTAATTCAGTAATTAGATCTTCGTATGTTTTCTTCAGCTTAAAAGTAAAACAAGGTCTGTAAACATTAATTGACGATACACTGTCCTTTTCTGCATATCACAATGCCATTTTGCGTCCCTCTTTAGCCAGTCGATGCATGTTTAGCATAATGCGGCAGCCCATTTCAGCTTACCGTCGCCCGTTCGGCCCCGTTTTGTGGCTGGCCCACTGGGAAAAGTCCTGTTTCTCCCTATGGCCAGTTCGGCCCTGTTTCACAGACAATCTCTTCATACTTTGGCTACACCATTCTCAATGCCCTTATAATCTACTGCACCTACCCAGATAGCAATGAGTCGGCGGGCCGCTGGCGGTGCTCCGGAGGCAGTAGAAGCGGCAGAATGGCGATATCGCAAACACGTTTGACAGCGCGGCAGCCGCCTTCGTTCCGCGGCCGGCCCGCTGGCCATCCGCCGTTCCGCCGCCGTTATATCGAAGGCGGACCTTCCGAGGGGCGTCGGAGGCAAACGCTATTTTTCGAGCGATCTGCCGCCGCTTATTGTATATATATATATATATATATATATATATATATATATATTTTTTTTTTTATTTATTTTTTTTATATATATTTATAGCATGCAGTTTATCAAGAATAATGATTGATCAAACCAGACAAATGTCCATTTGGCATTTTAATTCCACATTTCAAAGTACAGTAACTGTCAAGAAACAAGGTTTCCAATTCAATTTTGGTAAAAAAAATTAATAAAATAAAAAAAACACTATTGTAACACTTACAATAATTGTTAATAATATAAAGAGGTCAGCTCTGGGATGAAAAGAATTACCAGTAAACATAAGCAATGAGGATATTTGGTACCAAATAAAGTGCAGGATACCAAATAAATTGAGGTATAACATCATATTTACAAGTCATTTCTAACAATAGGATAAGTGGTAATAATTTAGAGTAAAGCTCTGGAGTAGAATATACCATTATAACTGCAATGCTGACCTGTGGCACAAGGATTTACAAGCTATATTTAACAATAGAATAACAGTTAAGCATTGTGACAGAATGAAAGTAGAATTTTTGGTATTAGTATCAGTGGTATGAAATAGGATTTACAAACTATAACTAGTATCAGAGGTATGAAATAGGATTTACAAACTATAATAGAATCGTTAAGCACTGACGGAATGAAATAAGCCAATACTAAAGTCACGGTAAGTAGAATATTTTATACCAGATAATGTGCAGATATCAAGTATTAGATGTATAATCTAGGATGTACAAGCTATATTTAAAAATAGAATAGTTAAGCACTGTAACAATGAAATAAGCAGCAAATTGTATATTAAATAATTGGGATCTTTGGTATCAAAGAATGTGGTTCTTCCAGATGGCTCCTGTAGAAAATAAAGATCTGTCATTCCATTTGAATGGCATAAGGTCATACACATCTACTTAAATATAAAAACAATATCCAACTTACTTTGAACAATGGTCTTCAGGAACATGTCTCTAAAACATGCTTTATCCCCTACACCAGTCCAGGTTGTATTGATGGAAAGGTGATTAGAGAAGATACTCTGAAGCATTTGCCACAAAGTTGTCTTTAGGTCCCTCCCACATTTGATTGCCAAAAACCGAAGCTGAAAATACAAAAAAAACGTGTTACAAATTACATTTCTCTGAAGCTTCTCATAAATTTTAAATGTGACAGGCTGTGGATTCAGACTGTAGAATATGCAGTGTACAATCTTAATTTTACTTTTTAGATTACCCTATGGCGTTATAAACGAAATCGGCACACTTACAAATCGTTGCTGGAGCTCTTTATCCTGCCTCAAACTGTTGGCAAGCAACGCCAAATCTTCCTGGGTGTCTAGGGGGGAGTAACAGATCCCCTGGCAGGGATTACTCTCCAACAGACACATTGGCACTGAAATGTTGCAGCATAGCGTCCATTTTGTTGTCCATGCTACGCACAACATCGCCAAACTCTCCAAGAGGTCGCAGCATTAGGGTCTGATCTGCACCTACAGGGGTTCCCAGAATAAAAGAATGAAGTAGTCAGTCCTGGTCCTTCAACTACTAAACTATCACATTTATATCTAGGTCTACTACATGTACAGGTGGCCCCAGTGGGAATTAAACCAACAACCACAGGTGTTGTTTGCAAGTTGTACCTGATTGCCCAGTGCGAGCAAACGTCTTCAACATTGTCTCAACTTGCTTCACCTGCTCTATAAGTGAGCCGCTGTCACCTGGGAAGTAACAATATATTGATTAGCAATACACTAAATATAATAGTAATATAATATAACCACAATTATCATACCAGTAACTTTCCCTGTAATTTCTATCCACAGTATGTTATGCATGGCATACAAGTTCATAAAGAAGAACTCTTATGATAACATCAATTTCATTTTTTTTCTTTGAAGCAGAATATTTGTTTGTAAAAGGGGAGGAAAAAGAAAATAATTAAATATTGGTATACAGAATTTGGTTGATATATCATACTGTACAGTGAAATTTGCTATTGTTATATCCCTACTCACCTGAAGGACAGATAGATCAGGCAAATCTCCAGTCAGGCCTTTGTAGAGAGTGTACTCCTTTGAATAACATAAAACTTTCATGAGTGGGAAGTTGCATATCCACAGGTATTTTAATTCAAACATGCAACATATTGTAATAAATCTACAATATTCAGCCTTTACCTTACACCCTAGGTTGTTTCTCTACACTTATTATATTAAATACTTATTTATATAGCTTGCTCACTGTATAATCATGATAGCGTAATACTTATAACACAAGATTGCATCTTAAACGAATGACTGAGTTGAAAACTTGAACAAGAACACATTTTACCCGGAGGGGACCAGCTAGGGAAACTTACCTGCCTACAATAACTGTTTACATTTGAGTTACATTAAACATGAATAACCTTAGCCATCGGTTTATTAAAGTAACAAGCCTATAACTGTGGTCTTATCAATTCTAGCTTCACCGTACACTCAAACTGTGAGGTTTCTCCGTTTTCCTCATGGACCTGTAACACAATGCCCTGACAGCGACTTCACCTGTGCCCTGATCTTTATTAGAAACTGAGAGGAGAGCAAGTTAATATAATTGATATTACAATTATCACAAAAATTAACAAACAGTCTGCTTTAAAACTAAGAAAAAACAAGCTTCTATACTAACCTTACATTAAAAATGAACACGTGGCGGAACTAGCTTAGCCGCTATCTGCCGGCACACCACATTAGATTAAAATACTTACCCTTGTAGTTGTGCAGATAACTCGATATGTAGAGTTTAAAGCCCTTGTCCCTCTTGCTTGTCGGGCAGGGGACCAGGCATCAACAATGCGATGAACATCGCTGATGCTAATTTTCGGAAGATCATGGAGACATCGAGTAAAAACAGACATTTTGGGCGACGCGCAAGTAAACCGTAAAAAGATATGCCGACTTCTGGCGACAGCGGAAGTTCGTCACTACGCTTGTGCACGTAGGCTATTCATTACTCCACAGTTCACAGTCTTTGTAATGTGTTTTAGCAATACATTTAACATTTATAATGTGTTTAGATTTTTTTTTTATTGCCTTTACAGGGAATTTTAACACTTTCTTAAACATTTGTACTGGTCATAATTGCAAATGAACCCCTTACCTTAAAATAACTAAAAAAAATCGAGGTTGAAAAAAATGTAAAGACATAAACGAAATTTCTGCACAACTGTGAAACCAGAGGATAATTTAGCTTTTTCATCGAGTTTATCCTTCACGTCAAAATGGGGATTTTCATGTTTATGATAGATATCACCATGGTTGCAAATTAATAAAAAAAATACAAAGTATGCCCAAGATTTTGGCCATGTTGCAGATGTCTTTCACTGTTCACTAATTTATTCTGCTAAATTGTTCATACCATGAATTAAATATCTATTTTAAAACCTAATCAGAATCAGAAAGATATTTATTGCCAAGTAAGTTTCACAAAAGGATCTATTTTTGGTTTATTGGTGCATGTCTCAAATGTGCATCAATCAAAGAAATGTAAACAATTTAAGTGCATAAAATAATTCAATATATTTTACATATATTACTGTATAATCGCTTCAGAGTTTCAAAGTAAATTAAATGTCATTTCCTAAACCTTACCTTATCATGGTATCAAGAGTCAAGACTATGTTATAAACCCTAATGGCTTTGGAGCAAAAAACAATAATAGCCAACATGGCTGGTCGATTTTGAGAGTCTAATCTGTCCTTGTATTTCAAAGCGGCTTGCCGCCAGCCGGCCGCGGTCGATTAGCCCGAGACAACCGCCAGAGAAAATTAAGCAGGCGGACCGCCAGCTTTTCGCGGGCGGCATCTCGCAAGAAATGGGAGTGACGAATCTGGCGGCAAACGTTTCATCCCCGCCAGTGGGACACACCTATAGCCGACAGCTTAGGGTCGGCGGCAAAAAGAAGCCATGCGGACATTTTTTGCTATCTGGGTAATTCTCAATTGCTTGTAAGTTTTGATTGGCTAAAGATGAACTTTAATCAAATGTGTGATTAAACAAAAACCCACTACACATAGCAATCTTCTATGTTGATGAGTAGTTTCAGATTGAAGTTGCATTAAGTGTTTCATTTTCTAAACTCTCAAATTGCATTAAAAAAAGTTACAAACTTTGAAACTTTTTGAAGAAGCATTTGTCAGTGAATTGGAGTCAAACAAATGGTTTTGAACTTTGTATTTGGAAAATGAGGGATGGATATAGAATACGTTTAATTTGTTCATGATGAAAATAAACAAAGGATGAAGAGTTGTCAGGAATTATATTGGATCTCCCATCTCATTTATTGGTAAAGTTGAGTAATCCCAGCATTGTTGTGAGAGGGAGAAACATGTAAACGTTTGATAATACCTCTGTTTTGAAATTAGAAAATGAGAGAATCTGAATGTTTTAACCCATTCCACAATAATCTTAATTGCATATACTGTACACAGACATATTCACTTTGATGTTATAGTGACAATCCTTGTTTTAATACAATTTGAATCTATGAAGTTGAAAATAATCTATTTTCTATTTTGATATAACTGCCCTCCTGTAATACACAGGTCATTTGTGACCCGTTTAAAAGTTAAAAACAGTGAAAAACTCAAAATCTTAATTGTCTTTGGGTTCTCCTCAACATTGACTAAATGAATGTTAAAAATACTTGTATTTTTTTGGGTTTTTACAAGCGTTGTTTATATGGAATATCAAACTTTTTGTCTCCACCTTTTAAGTTCAGGTAAAATCTGTAGGGGTAACTAATGTTGGCTTTCAGTCAAGAATGTCACTGTTACGAATGAGGCAGCGAAGGCAGACAAGGAGACTGGATCTAAATGCAGCTTACTTTATTAACTTAGACAATCAATAAACACAAAGGAAAACCCTCGATGGGGAAATGAACATAACACTGAACACACGATGAAAACAAAACTGAGAACTCGGGCAAGGAACACATACCAGGCATGACAACATTCAACGATTGACAGCGACGAAACAAACAGACAGGGTTTAAATACATGGACATAGGAAGACAGGAACCAATGAACAAACAGAACTCAAACAAGATAACAAGGTGATAAACTAAAACCAAAGACAACTAACGAGGGCAGGTGAAAACAATGAACAGAGCACGCGAAGGCTGACAAGAAAACTATGGAAATACAAGGGTAACAAAAGTGAAAACTACATGCAACGGTGAAACACAACGAGGTATGCCTAACAGAGCCCCCCTCAAGGATTGGATTCCAGACGATCCGAAATAATAAAAAGAAACAGATAAAAAAAACACCAGGAGCAGACCGGGGGGGGGGCACGAGAGCAAGAAGGCAGTCCAAGGGGGCACAGAGGGCAGGCAGGAAGTCCACGGGGGCACAAAGGGCAGGCAGGAAGTCCAAGGGGGCACAGAGGGCAGGCAGGAAGACCTGGGGGGCACAAAGGGCAGGCAGGAAGTCCAAGGGGGCACAGAGTGCAGGCAGGAAGTCCTGGGGGGCACAAAGGGCAGGCAGGAAGTCCAAGGGGGCACAAAGGGCAGGCAGGAAGTCCTGGGGGGGGTACAGAGGGGACTGGGTCAGGGGGCCTGGGAGGTGGCCACAGGACAGGGACCGGTTCAGGAGGCCTGGGAGTTGGCCACAGGGCAGGGACCGGTTCAGGAGGCCTGGGAGTTGGCCACAGGGCAGGGACCGGTTCAGGAGGCCTAGGAGCTGGCCACAGGGCAGGGACCGGTTCAGGAGGCCTGGGAGCTGGCCACAGGGCAGGGACCGGTTCAGGAGGCCTGGGAGCTGGCCACAGGGCAAGGACAGGTTCAGGTGGTCTGGGAGCTGGCCACAGGGCAAGGATAGGTTCAGGAGGTCTGGGAGCTGGCCACAGGGCAAGGATAGGTTCAGGTGGTCTGGGAGCTGGCCACAGGGCAAGGATAGATTTGGGGAACCTGGGAGGAGGCCACTGGACAGGGACTGGGTCAGGGGGCCTGGGAAGAGGCCACAGGACAGGGACTGGGTCAGGAGACGTGGGAGGAGGCCACAGGACTGGAACAGGGTCAGGGGCCCTGGGAAGAGGCCACCGGACAGGGGCAGGTTCAGGAGGCCTGGGAGGAGGCCACAGGACGGGAACAGGGTCCGGAGGCCTGGGAGGAGGCCACAGGACAGGGACTGGGTCAGGAGGCCTGTGAGGAGGCCACAGGACGGGAACAGGGTCAGGAGGCCTGGGAGGAGGCCACAGGACAGGGGCCGGGTCAGGAGGCCTGGGAGGAGGCCACAGGTCAGGAACAGGATCAGGGGCCCTGGGAGGAGGCCACCGGACAGGGCCAGGTTCAGGAGGCCTGGGAGGAGGCCACAGGACAGGGGCCGGGTCAGGCGGCGGAGCCGAGGGAGGTAGCGCCGTAGGAGGCTCTAGAGGTGGAGACCTGGAAGGCTCTGGCAGCGGAGCCGATGGAGGTGGCGCCATAGGAGGCTCTAGAGGCGGAGGCCTGGAAGGCTCTGGAGGCGGAGCCGTAGGAGGCTCGAGAGGCTTGAGAGGCGAAGCCCTGGAAGACCCAAGAGGCTTGAGAGGCGGAGCCCTGGAAGGCTCGAGAGGCTTGAGAGGCGAAGCCCTAGAAGACTCGAGTGACTTGAGGGGCGGAGCCCTGGAAGACTCGAGTGACTTGAGGGGCAGAGCCCTGGGAGGCTCGAGAGGCTCGAGAAGTGGAGCACTGGAAGGCTCAAGAGGCTTGAGAGGCAGAGCCCTGGGAGGCTCGGGAAGCTCGAGAGGCGGAGCCCTGGAAGGCTCGAGTGACTTGAGAGTCGAAGCCCTGGGAGGCTCGAGAGACTTGAGGAGCAGAGCCCTAGAGGGCTCGGGAGGCGGAGCCGTAGGAGGCTCTGGAGGTAGAGACGTAGAAGGCTCTGGAGGAGGAGCCATAGGAGGCTCGAGAGGTGGAGCCCTAGAAAGCTCTGGAGTCTCTGGGAGCAGAGCCGGAGGAGGCTCGGGAGGCGGAGCCGTAGGAGGCTCTAGAGGCGGAGCCGTAGGAGGCTCGAGAGGCGGAGCCCTAGAAAGCTCAGGAGTCTCTGGGAGCAGAGCCGTAGGAGGCTCGGGAGGCGGAGCTGTAGGAGGCTCGAGAGGTGGAGCCGTAGGAGGCTCGAGAGGCAGAGCCCTAGAAAGCTAGGAGGCTCTGGAGGTAGAGACGTAGAAGGCTCTGGAGGAGGAGCCATAGGAGGCTCGAGAGGTGGAGCCCTAGAAAGCTCTGGAGTCTCTGGGAGCAGAGCCGTAGGAGGCTCGGGAGGTGGAGCTGTAGGAGGCTCTGGAGGTGGAGCCGTAGAAGGCTCGAGAGGCGGAGCCCTAGAAAGCTCTGGAGCCTCTGGGAGCAGAGCCATAGGAGGCTCGGGAGGTGGAGCCATAGGAGGCTCTGGAGGTGGAGCCGTAGGAGGCTCGGGGAGAAGGGCCGTGGAAGGCTCGAGAGGCTTGAGGGCCGGAGCCCTGGAAGGCTCGAGGGGCTTGAGAGGCTGTAGGGGCGGAGTTCTGGAAGGCTCGAGAGGCTTGAGAGGTGGAGCTCTGGGAAGCTCGGAGGGCGGAGCTCTGGGAAGCTCGGGAGGCAGAGCTCTGGAAAGCTCGGGAGGCGGAGCTCTGGAAAGCTCGGGAGGCGGAGCTCTGGAAAGCTCGGGGGGAGCTCTGGCAAGCTCGGAAGGCAGAGTTCTATGAAGCTCGACAGGCGGAGCTCTGGAAAGCTCGCAAGGCGGAGCTCTGGAAAGCTCGGAGGTCGGAGCTCTGGAAAGCTCGAGGAGCTCGGGAGGCGGAGCTCTGGAAATCTCGGAAGGCGGAGCTCTGGAAAGCTGGGAAGGCGGAGCTCTGGAAAGCTCGGGAAGCTCGGAAGGAGGAGCTCTGGAAAGCTCGGAAGGCGGAGCGCTGGAAAGCTCGGGAGGCGGAGCTCTGGAAAGCTCGAAAGGCGAAGCTCTGGAAAGCTCGGAAGGCGGAGCTCTGGAAAGCTTGGAAGGCGGAGCTCTGGAAAGCTCGGAGGGTGGAGCTCTGGAAAGCTCGGGAAGCTCGGAAGGCAGAGCTCTGGAAAGCTCGGAAGGCGGAGCTCTGGAAAGCTCGGGAGGCGGAGCTCTGGAAAGCTCGGGAAGCTCGGAAGGCAGAGCTCGGGAAGCTAGGGAGGCGGAGCTCTGGAAAGCTCGGGAGGCGGAGCTCTGGAAAGCTCGGGAGGCGGAGCTCTGAAAAGCTCGGAAGGCGGAGCTCTGGGAAGCTCGGAAGGCGGAGCTCTGGAAAGCTCGGAGGGCGGAGCTCTGGAAAGCTCGGGAAGCTCGGAAGGCAGAGCTCTGGAAAGCTCGGAAGGCGGAGCTCTGGAAAGCTCGGGAGGCGGAGCTTTGGAAAGCTCGGGAGGCGAAGCTCTGGAAAGCTCGGGAAGCTCGGAAGGCAGAGCTCTGGAAAGCTCGGGAGGCGCTGACTCTTGGACAGTCATGGCTACTGGCACTGGGACGGACAAGACCACAGGCGCTGGCTCAGGGACAGTCGAGGCTACAGGCGCTGGCTCACTGACATCGGAGGCTACAGGCGCTGGCTCACTGACATCGGAGGCTACAGGCGCTGACTCGCTGACATCGGAGGCTACAGGCGCTGGCTTGCTGACGGCTGAGGCGACAGGCACTGCTCACTGACATCGGGGGCTAATGGCTCGCTGACCGTGGCTGATGTGGGCGCAGGCTCGCTCACCGTGGTGGGCACAGGCTCGCTCACAGCGACAGGCGTGGGCTCTGGCTCGCAGACCGGGGCAGGCGTGGGCTCTGGCTCGCAGACCGGGGCAGGCATGGGCTCTGGCTCGCAGATCGGGGCAGGCGTGGGCTCTGGCTCGCAGTCCGGGGCCGGCGTGGACCGGGAGGCGGAAGCCTGTCTACTCCTCCTCCTCCGGGCGGACGAAGTTGAGCGCGCCGGCTCTGAAGCGAACGAAGTTGGCAGCGTGTAGGTCAGGATGGGCGTGGAGAGACGTATCGTGGCGGAGAGGGGGAGTATCTTCATGGGAGGAGCGGTAGCATCATCCTCCAAAATGTCCACCGTGAGCGGCGATCCTCTGACTCGCAGGGTCTCCTCCACGAAACTGAAGAGTGTCCAGCCATGCTTCGCCGGCGGCAACAGTTCCCTCAGGGACTCGTTCAAGTTACCCCGAAAGAATGCCACCAGAGCATAGTCGGGGAAGTCGGAGATGTTTGCCAGCTTCAGAAACTCTTGGACGTGGTCCTCCAAAGGGCGGTCCCCCTGCTTGAGGCTAAGGAGCCGGTAATTCGCGGAGTAGGCTGCTAGATCCATGTGTGGTCAATCGTTCTGTTACGAATGAGGCAGCGAAGGCAGACGAGGAGACTGGATCTATATGCAGCTTACTTTATTAACTTAGACAATCAATAAACACAAAGGAAAACCCTCGATGGGGAAATGAACATAACACTGAACACACGATGAAAACAAAACTGAGAACTTGGGAAAGGAACACATACCAGGCATGACAACATTCAACGATTGACAGCGACAAAACAAACAGACAGGGTTTAAATAGGAAGACAGGAACCAATGAACAAACAGAACTCAAACAAGATAACAAGGTGATAAACTAAAACCAAAGACAACTAACGAGGGCAGGTGAAAACAATGAACAGAGCACGCGAAGGCTGACAAGAAAACTATGGAACTACAAGGGTGACAAAAGTGAAAACTACGGGCAACGGTGAAACATGACGAGGTATGCCTAACAGTCACAAGATCTCCCTCTCTCTCTCTCTCTCTCTCTTTCTCTCTCTCTCTTTTCTCTCTATCTCCTTAAGAGATAAATATTATTGTTACTTTTACTATCAGCAAAATCAGCAAAGACTTCACAGCAAAAGACATATATAAAAATATGAAGGTGACCATATTAAAAATTATATTGCTTAATACTTATGTTATAAGTCTTCTACTTCCAGAAGTACAGAAACCTGAACCAGGAGGCAGTCGAAATCTAATACATTGCATACAACAGGGTTTCAAAAGTATTTATCATCTTGATGATTTGGAGGCTGTAGAAAATAGAAATAGGTAAAAATATTGATTTCCTTATGCATCGCGATCTCCATTTTAATGATATTGATATCGATTCTTAAATCCCAAGATCATTTGTTTACTCTATGCACATCCCTCCACTACAATGAGAGGAAAACACTAACATTTACAACCAAATTTTGGGCTCTGCGACTAAACATTTTTATATTTGGCAACTGGCTGGAAAATTTTTAGATTTCACTCACCTGTGAATGTATTGTGTAGTATAGTTGTGGAGTATTCAGCAGCGAGATCCTTTCACTGTGTGTTTAGAGTAAAAGTTGTTCCATGTGTGTCCAAAGACGAGATCCATGCATCTGATTTGTCAATGATTTAATACCCTTTCTGTTCTTTACAGTCATCTTTGATCAAAAACAACAAAAAGATAAACATTTAATTATAATCAGGCATTGCACAGATGAGTTAAATACATTCGAGTCCCACGCTAATTTAAAGGCACTTTTTACAGAAATGCAGAGTTTCCTTAAATAGACAGTACCATATTTTACCACGTGTTCAACAAATCAATGTAAATAACTGTACATAGTACAAATTATGCAATAAAACAATAAACATGTAAAAAATTATAATATATGCAATATAATATTGTATTGATTGATTAAATACATTGATATGTTAATTTTATAAAGCTAAAAATGTAGCCAAAATGTTGAAAATCGAATAAAATCGAATTAGTAAAATTTAAATTTTCATATTGTTAGATGGTCCCTGGTATAACTAACAGCATTAGCCAGGAGAAAATTTATTTCATATAAAGGGACACTAGCCATTGGCCACCCCACTCGCAATTGCTGTTTTAGTAATTTTGGTTATTCTTTGGCACAGTTTAGTTCTTTAGAGGTGAAATCATCTCTTTACAAATGTACAAACTTAACATGTGCACACACCAAGTTCGCCAAACCTCTCTGTCCCATGTGTCATTGTCACAGTCAGAATATATAAAAATGCTGCCCAAACATTTCTGTGCCACCACATACTGATTGCTTGCCACTGGCTGGCCACCCCTTTGAAAAACTCCTGGCTCCGCCCCAGACCCATAAGAATCAATATTGAATCGAATTTGGAAATCAAATCAAATTGAGAGCTTGTAAATTGAAATCAGTTTGGGAAATCTGTGTATTTTCAAAACCCTAGCAGCAAAACATGCATAAAATATGATACACGCAGCTTTATATGATTAATATTTATACATCCACTTATCCGTTTTCATTTGAAGACTCTGTTTACTAATGTTGCAGTAATGGAAAGCGTATTTGAAACTACATTTTCGGTGTAAGAATATATCATTCAATTGTGGATGAGAGGTATCAGCGTAGCGAAATGAATGCATTTTCAAACAAAAACATTTAGTGTGGACATGCTCTCAGATGAAAATATCAATATATTGTATCAAAATTGTTGATAAGACCATAATTTATATACTTTAAGTTTTGGTAATTTTGATGGTGCATTGTGACTACCACAATTTGTGCAAGATTAAAAAATGGTAAATTAATGCTGACTCTCAAAAGAAAGGATTGTGAACTTGTACTTGGCAGAGGAGCCAAATATAAGACAAAGGCCTCTGCTTAGTCTATTCATTATCTTAAAAAGTGCACACAGAACTGTTTTTATGCTAAAAAGTACAAGTGGCAATGTTGAGAAAATATTATTCAGCTGTAAATTCAGACAATGCTTGTATAATTGCCAAAACCCTCCTTAGAGGGAAACTTGGAGCAAAGCAGGACCTTCTGCTCAGCCCCAACCTGGGCCCAGCTCTCAGCCCCGGCATCGAGCAAACCGCAGGAAGCGTACGCCCCCTGCCTCACGGACCCCTTCGAGGACCCGGAAGGCTCCCAAGCGTCCCTGAGACAGCGGACCCAGAGGACGAGAAGTTAGCTCCGGAGGTGGTAAGACCGCTCCGTCCCCCGGTGGAGGGCCGGGAGGAGAATCTTTTGTTTTTTCATTTGCCGCACCCCCTGACGGGGGCTGCGGTACCCAAATTCTCAATAAAAGAGCTATTTCCTTTACCTCTGGGTCACATGGCCCGCAAATGCCATTCTCACGGCACTTTGCTTTCAGGTCTCGGCGCCCAGGATGCGGTGCTTCCGCCCTCAGCCCCACGACTGTTCCCAGGCCGGCCGGTTCAGACGAGTCCAGAGGACGCCAGCATCAGACCTCCTCCTCAGTCACGAACCCGCCCCCTGCCGGGTGCGCGGAACAAGGTAAGTGCTTTGAGTTTA
Organism: Xyrauchen texanus; assembly: GCF_025860055.1. Lineage (NCBI taxonomy): Eukaryota > Metazoa > Chordata > Actinopteri > Cypriniformes > Catostomidae > Xyrauchen > Xyrauchen texanus. The sequence goes on from NC_068287.1 coordinate 28,272,346, forward strand.
TTCTCAGCACCAGAGCCTCGGGACGCCACAGCGCCTCCCGATGCCGCGTTACCTGTTCCGCACCGCTGCGAAGCCCCGCTGGGTACGTCCAAAATACTCGTCCCCTTGGTGCCCCTAGCACGAAGCTTAGAGGCATGGCTTTCACTGCCCAGCTCGTCACGGTGGCTGCACCGGACCATCCGACTCGGTTATGCAATTCAGTTTGCCAGGTCTCCGCCCCCATTCGTGGGCGTTTGTTCCTCAGCAGTGCATGGCGAACATGCCCACTCCCTGCGCGAGGAAATCGCCTCCCTTCTAATCAAGGACGCGATAGAGCCTGTCCCTCCGACCGAAATGAAGAAGGGTTCCTACAGCCCTTACTTCGTTGTACCCAAGAAAGGCGGCGGCATACGACCGATCTTGGACCTGCGAGTTTTCAATCGGACCTTGTCCAAACTCCCGTTCAAAATGCTTATCCAGATACAAATTCTATCTGGCGCCCGGCATCTAGATTGGTTCGCAGCGGTAGACCTGAAGGACGCGTACTTCCACATCTCAATTCGCCCTCGACATCGACCCTTTCTACGGTTCGCGTTCGACGGCCAGGCGTATCAGTACAAGGTCCTCCCCTTCGGCCTGTCTCTGTCCCCTCGTGTCTTCACGAAGGTCGCAGAGGCGGCTCTTGCCCCGCTACGAGGAGCGGGCATACGCATACTCAATTACATCGATGATTGGCTCATTTTGGCCTCCTCGCAGGAATTACTATACGCACACAGAGACCAGGTGCTCGAGCACCTCGGCCGTTTAGGGTTTCAGGTCAACTGGGAAAAGAGCAAGCTCACCCCGGTCCAGAGCATCTCTTTTCTCGGTTTGGAGTTAGACTCAGTCTCAATGACAGCACGTCTCTCCAACGAGCGTGCTCAGTCAGTGCTGGAATGCCTCGCTTCTTTCGAACCAGGCACCGTGGTCCCTTTGAAACGTTTCCAACGGCTCCTGGGGCATATGGCATCCTCACGGCGGCCGCCACTGGGGTTGATGCATATGAGACCACTTCAGCATTGGCTCCAGACTCGAGTCCCGAGACGAGCATGGCGCCACGGCACGCACGGTGTGGAAGTTACCCCCGCCTGCCGCCAAACCTTCAAACCCTGGACAGACCTCTGCTTTCTACGGGCAGGAGTACCCTTGCAGCAGGTGTCCCGTCGCGTTCTGGTTACAACCGACGCCTCCAAATTGGGTTGGGGTGCCGTGTGCAATGGGCGCGCAGCCGTAGGCCGGTGGAACCGAGGCCCGCTGCGCTGGCACATCAACTGCCTAGAGCTGCTGGCCGTTTTTCTTGCCCTGAAGAAATTTCTTCCGTTGATTCGTGGCAAGCATGTCCTAGTCAGGACAGACAGCACCACGGTGGTGGCCTACATAAACCGCCAAGGCGGAGTACGCTCCCTCCACATGTCACAGCTCGCCCGTCGTCTCCTCCTTTGGAGTCAGCAGCGACTGGAGTCACTGCGTGCTACTCACATCCCCGGCAACCTCAATGTGATAGCTGACGCGCTGTCAAGGCAAAACTTGCCCGGCGGAGAGTGGAGGCTCCACCCCCAATCGGTCCAGCTGATTTGGGACAGGTTCGGCAAGGCCCAGGTAGACCTGTTTGCCTCCCAGGAAACCTCCCACTGTCCGCTCTGGTATGCCCTCACAGAGGCTCCCCTTGGGACAGATGCTCTGGTGCACAGCTGGCCCGCGGGGCTGTGCAAGTACGCTTTTCCCCCAGTGAGCCTTCTTGCACAGGTGCTATGCAAGGTCAGGGAGGACAAGGAGCAAGTCACTCTGGTGGCCCCCTACTGGCCCAACCGGACGTGGTTTTCGGATCTCACGCTCCTCATGACAGCCCCTCCCTGGCGAATTCCCCTGAGGAAGGACCTTCTTTCTCGACTTAATCGTTTCCCTCCTGGGATCTCTCGGTCGTCCTTATGGGACTCCGGAGACCCCCCTTCGAGCCGCTTGACTCAGTTGGACTCAGGGCCCTCTCTCTCAAGACCGCCCTGCTGATCGCGCTCGCTTCCATCAAGAGGGTCGGGGACCTGCATGCGTTCTCTGTTAGCGACGTTTGCCTGGAGTTCGGTCCGGCGGACACTTTCGTGATCCTAAGACCGCGACCGGGCTACGTGCCCAAGGTTCCTACCACACTCTTCAGGGATCAGGTGGTGAACCTGCAAGCGCTGCCCCGGGAGGAGGCAGACCCAGCCCTTTCACTGCTGTGTCCAGTACGTGCCTTACGTATATATCTGGACCGCACACAGAGCACCAGACGCTCTGAGCAGCTCTTCGTCTGCTTTGGGGGACAGCAGAAAGGGAATGCTGTCTCCAAGCAGAGACTCGCCCACTGGGTTGTCGACGCCATTTCCCTGGCTTATCACACACAGGCCGTGCCCCCCCCCTTTGCGGGTCCGAGCCCACTCCACCAGGAGTGTTGCGTCCTCGTGGGCACTGGCTAGGGGCACTGCCCTAGCAGACATTTGTAGAGCAGCGGGCTGGGCAACACCTAACACTTTTGCGAGATTCTACAATCTCCGAGTTGAGTCAGTACCGTCCCGTGTTCTCTCAGGTACCGAGCCCGTAGAACTCGGTGGCACGTCCACGATCTGACCGGGTGAATCGCTTGCACCCAGCGCCCTTCCCCCTAACCAGGGGAAACAGTGCGCCTTCTTTCCCAGGAGATCCCAGGTTTGGGACACTGATTGACTCCTCCCTAGCCCTCGTGGGTCGCAGTTCTGCGGAGGAACTCGCCGACCCAAACCACTGCGGGTACCGCAAGCTACCCTGTACTGGTATAGGTGCCCCACAGGTAAGGCCTCCTGTTCGGACTCCCCCTGTGTGTAAAACCATGGTTCTGTCCCCTCACGAGAGTTGACTCCGTGTTTTCCTTAGGCAGTTACAGCTGCCTCGGGTGCCGTGCTGTATGCTTCCCCCCTCTGCGAGGCTGGATCTACCACCACGACTACTGTTCCAGCATAAGACCTAAGTATAGGCCATGCGATGTATTTGCCACTCAAAATTTGCCTCCCCTCCCGGGTAGGTGTGGCCTCCGCAGGGTCTTCTCCACCCTAATAAGGGCTAAGACCCCCTTCCCTCAATGCGTGTAAGGGCCCCGGCCGTAGTTGCTCTATGCGAGAAACATAGAGAGAAAAGATTCCCATGTTGGCGGCCGTCACCTTGTTCCCCCCTCCAGGGTAACAATAAGGAATCCTGATGGCTTAAATGGGGCATTGGGGAAGGGTACGTGCAGCCTGATACAGTTGGTCGTTCTGCACGTAGGAATACCTGCTCGCTCCTGTATCAGCGGATCACGTACACGGCTCAGCGCATGGCTCTTTTTAAGTGGACCCTAGTGTTGCTTCTCTGACACAACGTGGAGAGAGCGACAGAAGGGGAACGTCTAGGATACGTATGTAACCTCCGTTCCCCGATGGAGGGAACGAGACTTTGTGTCTCCCCTGCCACGTCGCTGAGCCGAGCCCCTGTTGTGGCCGGACCATTTCCGGCTCCTCAGAAAAATCCTGAATGAACTCCCGTATTTGCGCCGCTTAAATACCCGTATGTCCGGGGGCGGGACATGTAAATACTGGTTGCCAACTCTCATTGGCCTTTTTTCATAGTTCAGAGGTGAATATCGGCGCTCAAGTGAGACCCCTAGTGTCGCTTCTCTGACACAACGTCTCGTTCCCTCCATCGGGGAACGGAGGTTACATACGTAACCTAGACGTTACTGACCTCAAATCATTTCCGTGGTTCAGATCAAGGCCCATGATGTCACATTTAAATTCACAGCAGCCTCTCTGGGGCTGGGATGAGGTGTGGGATTTGTTACTGTATTTATTCAGCATCATTAATCTATCTCTTACCTGTATGTGTTTGTGTGTGTCCACAGAGGAAGCAGGACAGCTCTCCCCTCCCACATAGCAGTTCATTTATATTCACCACAGACACGTGTCATAAATCACCTGAGCTGAGAGTAATGGGGCCTGTACTGGGAAACTCTTTCTGCACTTCTTGCCTTTTGCTCTTACACAACCCCATACACATGGTATAGGCTGTACCATACAAATATTCCAGTGCAAAACAATACAATTTAGTAAACTCTGAAGGTGCTCTGTAAAAAGTGGAAATAGACAGTTATCTTAAAGGGATCATCATACATTTAAATTATGTCATCATTTACTCACACTCACTCTCATGTTGTTTCAAACCTGTATGACATTCTTTATTTCATGAAATACAAATTGAGATGTTAGGCAAAATGTTAGCTTCAGTCACCACTAACCACCTGTCCCGTTCAAAAAGATGCAATAAAAGTGAATTGTGACCAAGGCTGTCAGTGTACAACATTCTGTCTGACATCTATTTTATGGAAGACCTGAATATGTAAGACTGTTTGGTGAAATTCCCATGCATTTAAGGGTTAAGGCAGTGGCTCTGAACTGGTTTTGCATTCGATAAACATGACCCAACACTGTATAGGTGTTGGCGACCCAGCACAGTAAAGAAATTGTTACCTTAAATAGTTTTGCACATGGTTTTTGGGGATGAGGGCATTGCACACAAACTGTCCATGTTGGCATTTGCCTAATTTGGCTTGCTTCTACAAAGGGACAGATGACAAAGTGACTCAACTATGTACTGTAGAGTTGGATTGGACACAACAACAAAAGATATGGGAAGCATTTTGTGTTGAAAAGCCTATATATTTTACCATCCTAATGATGCACAATTATATGGTTAATAGCATTTTATTATTTGCATATAGAATTGTTTTACCCTGCTGTCAGTAACACCATCAGAACAAACTCAGTTGAGAAACTGTCTTAAGTATCTGATCTGATCCTTTCATTGATACTTTCATTGGTGTAACTAAATTTATATAGGTTGATTTGGTCATAGTGAATAAACTTTTACTTAAAACCACTTAATTTAGATGTCACCACATGTAGTATATTCGTTAAGGGTTATTTGACTAAACATTTTACAGTGCACTACCATGCCCACAGCTACATTTATATCAGAATGCAAATAAATGTGTACATAAACAAAAATCTCTCTACAAACAATGATTTATAATACCTGCTCTTTACCCCTCAGAATGCTTTTTCAGCACTACCATAAAGCATAGATTAGCACACACATAGTCAACTACCTTCAGCAGCACTCCCAAGCCGCTCCTGATTGCGAATTTAAGAATGCCGCAATAATTAACCAAACACATGCACTTATCTTACTTATGACAAGTAAGTTCCGCCCTGCATGCCAAACTTATGACAAACCACTTAACAAAAACAAACAAATTTAATTCTTACCAAGCGGAAATGTTTGCTGATTACAGGTATTGATTATTTAATATGTTGAATGAGAAAATGTCTTTGTTTTGTTTTTTCATTAAAATTCCAATTTGTTTAGATCAATAAGTCTGTATTATTATTAAGGTCAAAAGGTCAGGAACATTCTTTTTAATGCATCTCATATCATTCACTTAATCACACAATCAGTCAATAGGTAGGGAAATGGGTGGTGCTTGAGGTGGTTCTGAATAAGTTCTACCCCTTGCGCCGCACCTCTTTTAATGCACTTAGACTTAATTTAGACCCTAGAAGACATAACACAGGGATAGTGAGGTGGGTAGATGAGCTAGCCCGTCAATAGAATAGCAACTGACGGCGGGGGCAGAGGAGAGCAGAAGTGGAGAGGGGTTCTGGCACTGTGTGCCTCTGGATCAGGTCCCCAGCCCCCCCCCACCCCCACGCGTTCGAAGCCTCACTCCCCCTATCTCCTAGGATTAATATGCTCCTTGGCCCCGGTGAGGGCTGGAGCAGTCAGAGGAAAGATCCGTTGAGCCTGACCCAACCCAACCCATTCCCTCTTATAACTAGGACACAGTACTTTAATTACAACAATTCATACTATACCAATCCTGCTGATTTCAACATTTCAATACAAAACACTCAATCATACACAAACTTACACGCATGGTAATGTCCATTCTAGCGCACACATACACACACACACACACACACACACACACACACATAGCCTTCCTTCTCTACCCTCTTGGTAATCTATATATATATATATATTTTTTTTTTTTAATTTTTTTTTATTGTCCTGTCAATTACTGTTCTTATTTGTTTTATGTTGAATGTGTGAAAGAAATAATAAAAAGAGAAAAAAAATAAATAAATAAAAGGTCAGGAACATATAATATGTTCCTGACCTTTTATTTATTTATTTTTTTCCAGGCATTTCACACAAATGGATTCCAAATGCATAATGTTTTATAAAAACTTTTTAACAGAGTGTGTGACATTAGGGTCTTAAATGTTGTTTGTCCACTTTATGAGGGCAACCAAATATTAAATGGGGCGTTTTATGTTAAATAATACATTCACATTGTTGAGATAGGACCCAAATGCAGAGGCAAGAAAAAGGGCTTTATTTACAAAAATAAATCAAAATACAAACAAAAACTCTCATAAGCGGAAAAAAAAAAAAAATACAAAAACCAAATCAACAAGAAAACAGACAGAGGTAACAAGAACAGACTGGAACACACAAAACAATCTGGCACACGAAAGGAGCTTAAATAGGAAAGGGTAATGGAGGCAGATACGTGGCACCTGCAAACACAAGAGGTTGAAACACAGAAACAAGCACACACAAGAAACAAACAAAGGTCAGGAACATATTATTCCAGGCATTTCCCACAAATGGATTCCAAATGCATAATGTTTTATAAAAACTTTTTAACAGAGTGTGTGACATTAGGGTCTTAAATGTTGTTTGTCCACTTTATGAGGGCAACCAAATATTAAATGGGGCGTTTTATGTTAAATAATACATTCACATTGTTGAGATAAGACCCAAATGCAGAGGCAAGAAAAAGGGCTTTATTTACAAAAATAAATCAAAATACAAACAAAAACTCTCATAAGCGGAAAAAAAAAATACAAAAACCAAATCAACAAGAAAACAGACAGAGGTAACAAGAACAGACTGGAACACACAAAACAATCTGGCACACGAAAGGAGCTTAAATAGGAAAGGGTAATGGAAGCAGATACGTGGCACCTGCAAACACATTAGGTTGAAACACAGAAACAAGCACACACAAGAAACAAACAGACAGTGGAGACAGTTATGATCCTACCACAGCATGAATTAACAAAGACACGCTCGTTGACTTCCGTCTGGGCTCGAGGCAACAGCAGCTCGCCTCACAGCCAGCCTGCCTATCCTCTTGAGCCCCCCGAGCCGGATGAGCTCGGCGCTGCATCGGAGAGTGGTCCGGCGTCTGACACGGATGACTCGACTGTGCTGCCGCCTTCGGGCCAGAACGCCCAGTCTGAGGCTGACGGCCAGATGTCCGACATGCTTGCCCGGGCCGCCATCAGCATGGGGCTGGACTGGGCCCCTCCATCTTCCCCACAGCCTTAGCGGCTGGATGATTGGTTCCTCTGGTCTGCACGCCGCTCACAGCTGCGCCCCCCACCCCCCCGGTTCCTTTCTTCCCAGAAGTGCATGATGAGCTGACAAGTTCGTGGAGGACACTCTCCCGTCACCGTGCCTCTCGCTCATCCACTCTCACTACCCTCGATGGCGGAGCAGCCCACGGGTACACGGTGGTCCCCCAGGTGGACAGAGCGGTTGCGATCCACCTGTGCCCCGAGAAAGCACCACCTTGCGGGGTCGCCCTGTGACGTTTTCACTGACCTCCAAAGCCTACAGCGCCACCGGACAGGCCGCTTCCACCCTGCATGCCATGGCCCTGTACACCAGGCCAAGGCACTTAAAGATCTGCACTTGGGAAGTCCTGATCCCGATGTGCTGCAGGAACTGCGCTCAGCGACCAACCTCGCCCTCAGGGCCACGAAGGTCAAAGTGCAGTCACTCGGAAAAGCGATGGCCACTCTCATGGTTCAGGAACGTCATCTGTGACTGAACATGGTCGAGATGCGCGAAGTGGTCAAAACATGCTTCTTCGACGCACCTTTCTCCCAGTACAGCCTTTTCGGCGACACCGTCGTGGACTTTGCACAGCAGTTTTCAGGGGTGAAAAAGCAGACGGAGACCATATCTCACATCATGCCCCGTCGCACCTCCAGCGTGGGCCAAGAAATGTACAGCTCCACCTCAATCCGGGCCCAGCTCTCAGCCCCAGCATCGAGCAGCCCACAGGAGGCACACACCCCCTGTCTCAAAACCCCCTTCGAGGAGGGCCGGGAGGAGAATCTTCAGTTAAACATATTTACTTTGCCGCACCCCCTTCGGGCTGTGGTACCCACATTCTCAATAAAAGAGCAATTCCCTTTATCTCTGGGTCACTTGGCCTGCCGGAGGTGCACGCCCCCTGTCTCACGAACCCCTTCAAGGACCCGGAAGGCTCCCAAGCATTCCTGAGACGATCGACCCAGGGACCAAGACGTTTGCTCCAGAGTTGGTAAGCAGACCACTCCGTCCACCATTGGAGGGCCGGGAGGAGAATCTTCAGTTAAACGTATTTACTTTGCCGCACCCCCTTCGGGCTGCGGTACCCACATTCTCAATAAAAGAGAAATTCCCTTTGTCTCTGGGTCACCTGGCCCGCAAATGCCGTTCTGACGGCACTCTGCCGCCACACCTCAACAGTCCCGGCATATTGGACGCAGACCTCTCGCCTCTAGCACCACGACTGTTGTCCCCCAGCCGTCTGGTTCTGACGAGTCTAGAGGACACCTTCATGGAAACTCCTCCTCAGTCACTAACTCGCCCCCCGCCGGATGTGCGGAGGGAGGTAATTGCTTCGAGTCTTCTCTCAGCACCAGAGCCTCGGGATGCCTTTTTGCCTCCCGATGCTGCATTACCTACTCCGCCCCGCTGCAAAGCCCCGCCAGGTATGTAAAAAATAATCATCCCCTTAGTGCCCCTAGCATGGAGCTTGGACGCGTGGCTCTCGCTTCCCAATCCGTCACGCTGGCAGGCCAGGACCATTCGACTCAGTTATGCAATTCAGTTTGCCAAATCCCTGCATGTGGAAATCGTAACTCTCTTACTCAAGAGAGTTACTATGCGCCCACAGGGACCAGGCGCTCAGGCACCTCAGCCGTTTAGGGCTTTAGGTCAACAGGGAAAAGAGCAAGCTCACCCCAGATCAGAGCATCTCTTTTCTCGGCATGGAGTAAGACTCAGTCTCAATGTTAGCGTGCCTCACCAACGAGCATGCGCAGTCAGTGCTGAAATGCCTCACCGCGTTCAGGTGGTCCCCTTAAAACATTTCCAGAGGCTCCTGGGGTTGATGCATACGAGACAGCTTCAGCTCCAGACTCGAGTCCCGAGTGAGCATGGCACCACGGCACGCACCGTGTGTTCATCACACCCGCCTGCCGCCAAACTTTCCAACCCTGGACAGCCCTCTGCTTTCTACAGACTGGAGTCCCCTTGCAACAGGTGTCCTCCTGAAAATGCAATTAGGGTACTTATCTTCCCACCATGCTGTAGAAAATGGTCAAAATGATGTGCCACAATTTTAGATTCCCCTTTTTTAATGGGGTATATTCAGTAACAGGGATACAACAAAATACTTTTAATAATTTTAAATATTTAAAAATATATACAGTGCACATATATATATATATATATATATATATATATATATATATATATATATATATATATATACTGTTTGTATATTGAAAATTACATTTAATTCAACAAACCATGCCAAATTCATAAAACTATGCAAAAATCTAAATTTTTAATGGCAACAACAGACATCTGATATGTTTTATACCAGCTACATTTCATGCTATTATAATTTTATGTTAATTATTAGTTTATCTAACATAACTATTAGTTTTCTCTCTGAAGAACTGAAGGGTTTTGTGCATTTATTGGTCTAAGAAAAGTAATGTGAAATTAATTGAACTGCATTTGTGAGAAGGACCCAAGCATTTAAAGTCAGTGTGTCTTTGCAACTAGGCATTTGCTTTGCTGGTGTCTTATTGTGAGAAAATAACTCACAGGTCTTGCCAAATTACATTGTCTATAACTCATCAAATATTATGATAAAGTTGAAATGGTAAATTGTTTAAACCAACATTTTATTTTATCTACACCCTCCATAAATTTAAGCAACACTGGGACTGTTCCGGAACAACCCTCTGATGCATCAACATTTAGTTTTCAGCCTTTTACTTTGTGTCAAGTCCGCAAAGCACTACAATCATTGGATGCACGTAAACCACAAAGACCTGATTTAATTGATCCGTATTTTTTAAAAATTGCAGCAGATTTAATAGCAAAACCTTTGACTGATATTTTTAACTTAAGTTTGACTACTATGCACATTCCCAAAATTTGGAAATCAGCTTTTGTCACACCATTATTCAAAGGTGGTGATCGAAAAATTGTTAATAACTATAGGCCAATTTCAAAACTTTGCATCTTATCAAAAATTTTGGAATCTTTACTAAATGAACAGTTGAAAGAATTTTTGTATTCCAACAACATTTTATGCAAATTCCAGTCAGGCTTTAGGAAAGGTCATAGTACCATAACAGCAACATTGAAGGTGATCAACGATATCTCAACAGCTCTTGACAATAAGCAACATTGTGCAGCACTTTTTATTGATTTGTCAAAAGCCTTTGACTCTGTAAACCACAGTTTACTCAAAGAGAGACTGATCAATATTGGATTATCTAAAAAGGCAGTTGGATGGATCTGTAATTAGCTCACTGACAGGTCCCAATGTGTTAAATCAGATAATAACTGCTCTAATATTCTTTCCTTAACTAAAGGAGTGCCCCAAGGCTTTGTTTTGGGGCCACTTTTATTTACTATCTATGTGAACAATGTTGGCAAGGATCTTGTGGACACCAATTACCATTTTTATGCTGATGATATGGTTATCTACAGCTTTGCAAAAACTCTTAGTGCCTGTGTTCCTACATTACAAAACGCTTTTAACAAAGTTCAGAATATGTTTCTACAACTGGATCTTGCTTTAAATGCAAATAAGAGCAAGTTGATGTTATTCACAAATGCAAAGAGCAATCTGCACATAAATCCTCCAATTGTCACTCTTCAAGGGGCAGACATTGAAAGAGTTAAATCTTTTAAATATTTAGGTATTTTAGTTGATGACAGTCTTAGTTTTAAAGGACATGTTGAACATTTGGTTAGGAAACTGAAACTGAAAATTGGTTTTTATTTTAGAAATAGGCTATGTTTATCTTTCAATGCAAAAAAGAAACTTGTAGCTGCAACATTTACACCCATTCTGGATTATGGTGACCTCATTTATATGAATGCCCCGACCCAAGTATTGAAACCACTGGACTCTGTTTACCATGCCGCATTGAGGTTTATCACAAACTGTAAGCCTCGCACACACCACTGTGAACTTTACACACGTGTGGGCTGGACAGCACTGGAGAATCGTAGACTCAGTCATTGGTATATGTTTATTTATAAGGGTATTCTGCGTCTGCTCCCCTCATATCTGTGTGAATATATTCAACCAAAAGGAGCTGGACTGTATTCTTTACGTTCACAAGACTCACTGCTAATGTCCACACTGAAGCGGGTAAGGTGGCATTTCACTATTCTGCCCCCACAACATGGAACAACTTACAAAAATTCTGGAAATTAAAGGAACTGGTTTCAATAGGCCAGTTTAAACTTTTGCTCAAAAGTTTGGAAATGAAATCTATGGTTTGTAAATGTTTTTAAATAGTCTTATGAAATTGTTATGAAATTGTTTGTAATGTACTAAATTGTTGTGATCTGTGCCGCTGTCTTGGCCAGGACTCCCTTGAAAAAGAGATAAGTAATCTCAACGGGATTTTCCTGGTTAAATAAAGGTTTAATTTAATAATAAATGACAGTGTCTGTATTAGCTTCTGGATGCTCCACAGCTGCTGGAAGTGCAGTTCCTAGAACACAGCACTGTGGGCCACTTAATCAACAGGGCTAAGTTGGTCTAGTTGCCCAGTGAACTTCAGGGGGGAAATGGCATCTCTACTACAGTTCTCTTTCTCTGCCAGTTCTCTTTCTCTTTCTCTATACTTATATATAATCACTGAAGGATGAATGATTATATCTGCATGATTTTCTTAATTGCACTGCTGCCACACGATTGGCTGATTAGATAATCGGATGGATAATTGTTGATGCCAGAGAGGCTGGTTTGAGAATTTCTGCTACTGCTGATCTCCTGGGATTTTCACAAACAAAAATCATCCTGTGAGCGGCAATTCTGCGGATGGAAAGGCTTCATTGATGAGAGAGGTCAACAGAGAATGGCCAGACGGGTTCGAACTCAGACAAAGTCTACAGTAACTCAGATAACCACTCTGTAAAATTGTGGTATATATATATATATATATATATATATATATATATATATATATATATATATATATATATATTTGGGGGTTAGCTTTCTTTTTCTGCATATCGCCGTGCCATTTTATGGTCCGTTCTGCATAATGCGGCGACTCATTATAGCTTATCGGGGCCCGTTCAGCACATTTAGCAGCCGATCCACCAGCCCGCTCGGTTCTCTCGATGGCCAGTCTGACCCTGATCAGCCCTAAAGTGTGTCGCCCACCCGGAAAATGTCTGTAATGCCAGATTACCATTCTGCCTGATCACATCACAGTATGCAGAATAAAGACAACTTTAAGTCATACAAAAGGCATGCATGGATATAAAGGTATAAGAATGCATTTATCTGGCTGAATATTTTAGAAATATATTTATTTGAGGTGGAAGTAAATCACTATTTAGTAAACCAATGGAATAGAAACTTTGAAATTTTAAAATGGGCTTAAATGTGACAAGCAAAATAAAATACAGCCTGTACATGACCCTTGCTATCTGAGAGATCATTTATGCTTGTTATCTCTGCCAGACAGTGAAAACATTGCCATCTGTAAAGGTTATAAATCTCTACAGAAACAAGATCACCCTCTACTCTCTCTCATCTCTCTCTCTCTCTCTCTCTCTCTCTCTCTCTCTCTCTCTCTCTCTCTCTCTCTCTCTCTCTCTCTCTATATATATATATATATATATATATATATTAGGGCTGTCAATCGATTAATCGCATATACAAATATTTGCTGAGAAAGCCCCTTATATAACAATAATTCAATATATAATGAATATACATATATATATATATATATATATATATATATATATATATATATATATATAATAAATGTATAAAAATTTATAGAAATAATAAATAAATAAAAAATATTCAGATAATTCAAATGCATTACATTCTTGTGGCAGAAGAGTTAATCATTGATAAGACAATACAAAAGCGGCTTTAGAATACAGTGTATTGTTTAGTACCATATTATTGAACATAAGCCAATCATTGGCATACAGTTCACAGCAATCCATTACACAAGTGAATTTGTCAATCAGTTCGAGATTTATTATGAGGGGTTGTTTAAGAGCCCGTCAATTTTCACCTGCGTCAGACATTTTTTTAATTTTTTTTATTAATGCTTTCAGAACTTTTACATCTAGAGCCAAGAGGTATATTAAAACAAACAACAACAAAAAGGAAAATAAATAAATAAAAAGTTTAATAAAAATATCAAATTGTTTACATATTTCAATACACTTTACAGCTTTCTTGTTACTAAAATTTGAAATTGTTCTTAGGTATTGCTGAACCTCTGAATAAAAGATTCAAACTAATGGTTTATAACCACCATAGTTACATTTATGAATACTAAATTTTGCCAACAAAAGCAGAACATTAATCAAATAATATTCCTTATGAAGAGACATGTCATAGCTAGAAAGCTGGGAATAATATGATATCTAACAATCTTGCAGAAATCAGACCAAAAACAAGTCGAGTAGGGACAACTCCAAAATAAATGAAAAAATGTTTCCGCCTGGAGACCACAAAATGTACAGAATATATCGACATCATAATTAAATCTCTCTACAAGAAAATCATTAGTGAGGTAATACTTACAAATAAGTTTGAAGGAAATGTATTTTTATTTGTGATCTCAATCCAGCCACACCCTGCGTCAGACATGCTTATGTAGCGTCTCGGATGCGTTGCATCATAAACATAAAATGTTTAGGTCACTGTGTCAAGTTAAATATAGTTTAATCTTTAAACACATCTTGAGATCCCTTAGTTTCCATTTGCACTCCTTCAAGTGTTTTGAACGCAAGAACGTAACACATCTTTGTGTTGTTGCTCCTGACGTTTGTTTTCTTCACCGTATAAACTGTGCGTTCTCATACAGCTGAAATTTCACTTACTGCCCTCTGGGGTAAACTGGTGGTATTACAAGCTTGCATTACTCAGGACTCTTCCTTATTATGGTCTGGGGGAAGTGTGATTATTTGCTATATATATATATATATATATATATATATAAACATATATATATATATCTCACACCATAAAATAAGGAAAGTGTATCTTTGACCCACAGCTGTGGAAAGAAGATTTTTTAAAATTTATTGTCATCACTTTTAAAGGACCTTGTCACTCCATCTTCTGATCTTTCACTTCCCTGTCTCATTCTTCTTTCTCTCAAACTGCTACACTTTATATCATGCATTTTTTTTATATTTTATTTTCCAGAAATTTTACGATACATACTTTTGAGAAAGTTTGTGTTTGGTAAACTGTAAGAAAGAGATAATATAGAAAGGAAGACAATATGTGTTTAAGTCTTTTAAGTCTTCCGCGTCCCGTCCAAGGGTCATGGTCACGGGTGCCAGATGGTGAAAGAAGGTACTTCCTCAGAGGAATTTGCCGGGGGGGGTGGGGGGGGGGCTGTCGTGAGGAGCGTGAGGTCCGAGAACGCAGTCTGGATGGGCCAATATGGTACAGCTAGGATGACCTGCTCCTGGTCCTCCCACAATGTCTTTGCAAGTAGGCTCACTGGGTGAAACGCATACTTGCCATGCATACGTCTGTGCTGAGGGGAGCCTTGGTCAGAGAATACCAGAGTGGGCAGTGGGAGGATTCACGGGAAGCGAACAGGTCCACCTGTACTTGACCGAATCAACTCAAGATCAGCTGGACCACCTGAAGGTGGAGTCTCCACTCTCCACTGAGCTTGACCTGCTGCGACAGCGCGTCCACTGTGCTGTTGAGATTGCCTGGGATATGAGTGGCTCACAATGACTTGCATTGCTGTTGACTCCAGAGGAGGAGATGGCAGGTGAGTTATGACATTTGACGAGAGCGTAGGCCGCTTTGGCAGTCGATGTACACAAACGTCACTGTGCTGTCCGTCCGGACCAACACGTGCTTGCCCCAGATCAATGGCTAAAGCCTCTGCAGGGCAAGTAATACTGCCAGCAACTCAAGGCAGTTGATGTGCCAATGCAGTCGCAGACCAGTCCAATGACCGGAGTAAGAGGGGGAGAAGCCGCTGTAATACGCCATAAATCCAACAGCTTCACTGGACTCAGAGATGAATGGCTCAGCAGAGTAATTCAGCTCAGTGAATACAACCGCTCGGCACCGAAGAAGTCTGAATGAGTGGTTGCATTCCAGTTCCTTATATACCCGTATATCCGGGGGAGTGGCATGCAAATTCCACTCGCCAATTTTTATTGGCCTTTTCTCAAAGATCAGAGATGTCTGGGGCTCCCAGAATCAACCCCTAGTGTCACTAAAGCGACACAACTTCGAGTGAGTAACAGAAGGGGAACAAACATTTTTAATTGGTAAATCCTATTCATACCATTTTATCTAATACTTCCAAGACTAAAACAGGTAATTTCACAATTTCGAACCAAGAAGAACTATAACACTTAGAGAAAAGCTATCAGTAAGAATTGAAATTTGAGAGCATAAGGGGATGACATTAACTAGCCATTTGTTTTTGGTATTCCTCAGGGAGAGGGAAAGAGAGAAAAAGTGTGATTCAACTTAAAACAGTTCACTTGAGGTTAAAGTTCAAAGACAGATTCTGTATCTATTAAAAAATGCATGTTGAAAAAAGTACAAAGGAAGTCATATAATATCCTGCAAATTATGTTCTTGCATTCATACACATGTAAAACTATGAGTTTGAATGATTATGTGGGTATGTGTGTGTGTGTGTGTGTGTGTGTGTGTGTGTGTGTGTGTGTGCGTGCATGCATGTGTGTGCTTGCATGTGTACATATGTGTGTCCTTATGCACACTCATAGTTTTCTCACACTAATCGTTGCTCCCACGAGTAAGCAGCATTTCAAATCTGATTGTTCCCTTATGTGTGTAATGCTGTAGAATAGAGGGACGGCTCTGTGTGTTCACCAAGTAATAAAATCCACCTCTTTAAAGAGGAATAACTGAAGCACAATTACCCCACTGACATCTCTTACTGCATGATTTATGAAAGGAATATTACTCCGCACAACATTAACACCCCCCACACACACACACATCTCCTCAGAGTGCAGGAAGAGTCAGAATACCGGACTGATTGAGGGGGAAAAATAGTTTAGAGTTTAGTTCCAATTTTTGTGAGAGCTGTAATTCTAAGCACAATTTTCGTGCCAAAGCAAAGCGCAAATGGGCATGGGTGGGAGTGTTTGCGCTATCTGTGGGTGTATGTGTGCCAACTGTGGCTGTACTGTACGGTAATGAAGTGGCGCAGTTTGCTATTTACCTGAGAATAGGTAATTGCGCTAAGACGTTTCAAATGCAGGTCTGTTTGCAGCACAAAGTCCAAACTCATTTCCTGCACCGGTAGTTGGAAGATTCCACCAGCAAATGGAAATAAAGTTAATTTACAAACTCTGAAAATATAGTGGAACATCAAACTATATCCCTGACAATAGCCATTTTATGTAACAAAAATTTATTAGATTTGTGTAAAACTATCTATAGGTCATGGTTTATTTTTCAATTATTATTACTGATATGTTTATATTTACAATTATATTTATGTAAACCTTAGAGGGATTTTTAAGTCACTACAAAAGGGGCCAGAGAAGAACCTCAGAAATAAACTGTGCTTGAGTCAGCCAATTAGTGCTTTGTGCATGCAATTTCGCCAAACCCACTTGCACCTAGACTTTGCACATATTCTTACACGAAAATACCAAAATGTCCTGGCCATGCCCACTTACTGTTTTAAGCATAAATCGTTCAACGTTTGGTAAGTTTTACAAGTAGAATTTTTTTTTTTTTTTAATTTCATAAACCTAATTCAAAAACATTCATTGGAAAACAAAAACATTTCTTGATGGTACATAATTTTGCTTCTCAAGTAAATGTATCTTGTTTTAATGATGTTTAAATGTTTGTACAGGAAAAGAAGAAAAAACAGTGATTATGAGAAAAATTATTTTCAATGAACGAGAGAGATGGTGCGAAAGAAGCAGATGGAAAGAAAAGAGGGGAAAGCAAAAGACTCCTGGTGAGTTTCTTGGTCGGTTTCTCCCTACTGGCTGTCTGGTCACCTGCCATGTGTGAACAAGCTTTCAGCTTAGATAATCATCACCTCATCCACCTCTAATTGGCCATATGTGTCATCAGCACACTACTGCTAAAGTGCATGAGCATGTGTGTGTGTTTGTGTGTGTGTTTGTGTGTGTGTGTGTGTGTGTGTTTGTTCCGCATCTGTTGCTCACTTCGACGTTGTGTCGAATGAAGCGACACTAGGGGACTTCTTTGAAGGCCTCGGTTACCTCTGAAATTGAAGAAAGGTCAATGAGAAATTGTCCCCCGGACAAACGGGTATAAAAGGAGGGAATCATGCATATGTCCATTCAGATTTCTTTGGAGCCGAGCGGTTGTGCAATTAGCGAGCTGAGCTCACTTACTGTTCCACTCACCTCTGTAGAGCGTATTCTGTTGGATCTATGGCGCATATCAGCGGCATCCTCTTTCTCTGCACAGCAGTGCAGCTTTGCCCCTGGGCGCTTCGACAGTGCTTCTAAAAGAGAGTATTTTCTATAAAAGAGTTTATTTTCTCTAACAGAGCAATACACAGCTGGCGTTGAACGTTCTTTTCAGGATGCATCTTTATAAAGATGCCCTTGTGCCCATGTGTAGTTCCTGGATGCGGTCGATTTCTCTCTGCTCCTGACGGTCACAGACACTGCCTTGTGTTTCTGGGCAGCGAACACACAGAGGCAGCGTTTGTGGATGGTTCGTATTCTCAGTGCGAGAACCTTACCATGGCAACGTTGCGGTCATGGCTGTCCTTCTTAAGGAGGAACGTCACTCCAGCCGCCCCCCGCATCACTCCTTCCCACTGGATTGAGGACAACCCGGCTGACGATGTAGGCGATTTGGGGATGGCGGCGGGTGAACCACCCGCCCACCGGCATGCTCATTGATTTCAGTCCAAGCTCGAGGTGAGAGCTACTCACCTCACGGCTAGTCTGCTTATTCCCTCAAGCCCCTTGACTGAACACTTGACTGGACTGCAGCCTGCAGGTTGGCACACCCAGTCTGAGGCTGACGCCAAGATGGACGACATGCTTGCATGGGCCGCCATCAGCCTGATGCTGGACTGGAACCCTCCATCCTCCCCACAGCCTTCACGGCTAGACGATTGGTTCCTCGGGTCCGGGCGCCGCTCACAGCCCCCCACACCCTCTGGGGCGGCCCACAGATACTCGGTGGGCCCCCAGTCACTCACATCCCGGGCAACCTCAACACCACAGTGGACAGGCTGTCACGATAAGGTACGCTCAGCGGAGAATGGAGGCTCCACCCCAGGCGGTCCAGCTGATTTGGGATCGATTCGGCAAAGTACAGGTAGACCTGTTCACTTCCCCTGGTAAGCCTGTAATACAGCCATTGTGTGCAGAGCAGCACCAGCCTGACCTGCTGCTTGATAAGCCCTCCCCACTAAAGTGGAGATCATCCTACAAGGCTTTGTCGGGAGAGAGGGCTTTTTAAAAGAGGATGCCGAACCCGGAGAGAGATAGCCCGCACGCATCTCTTCGACCGGCAGCATCATTGAATACCCCCGTGTCTCAGCACCCACGATAGTCGAGTATAAAGACGTCGAGGGTATGTGGACATGGGAAGTATATGGGTTCCTCCATGATCGAGAAAAGCTTGTCATGGAGGCCATCAAAGAAAGGAAGGGACTAATATAGCTGTGGAGCGGAGGATGAGGCAAGAACCGGCTTGTCAACATAAATTATAATTTAATTAAACTCCAACCAAAAGCACAAACATAAACACACACATGACGGACATGCCTGTAATTCTCTCTCTCTCGAACCATCGTCACCGGCCACCTTTATCCCTTGCGCGCCTCATCAGGCCGATTGGGGACCGGACACGCAATATTCCAACCCGGCCCTGCCCCCCTCCGCTCTACAATAGCGTTCCCTTCCTTTTTTTTTTTTAGCGACCAGACAGAAATCTGTCTTATAGTTTGGAGCGTTTGGGGGGTCTCTTGTTCGCGTGGCCAGTCTAGCTGTAGTCTGGCCACAGCCCGAGTAACCACCTCGAGGAATTTCTCAGCCGCTTTATTATTATGCGTGGAATGTACAGAGGTTCAGCGCCCCCCTCGTGAAACAAAGAGGCGCCGAGGCGCACTTCAGGTTTACGAGAAGGATCAGCTGGATCTGGAGAGAGAGCGAGCGATAGCGACGGACCCGTCTCTCACTCCTCAGCCAGATATATGCGAGAGCCCCACGATGAGAGAGTGGGTGCTGACTCCCGGAAGTAAGCGAGGCGAGCGTGAAGCATTTCGCCCGAAAGCAGATCAAAATGCTCGCACCCGCCTCGCTCCAACGCGAGAGCACCATGCTCTTCCCCCAAACAAACCAAGAAAAACTGATGCGTGTTCCTCTCGGCAATAGAGCGTAAACAAGGGAACACGCATCATTTGCTCTGATTCTCAGTCATTCTCTCTCTATTTATATATATATTTATAGAAAGCAGAGAAAGGAGAAAAGGTTCACTGCACACTGCCTAACCAAATTCTAACTCCTAGCAGAGGAAGGAAAGTTTGTGACAGGCTTGTGAGACACACACTCACAGAATGGGCTCTGAAAAAAAATGGATCTGACGACACGCTGGTGACACGTCTACTTATAGCCTGGCCACAGGTGCATCCAATGATCTCACCAGCCGAGGCTATAAATTCCGGTCAATGTTCATTGATGTGTTAAACACATATTCACAGCTGGTCACAATGTAGGATTGTTCCCAAAGCGCTTTTCTCACCGCAGCATCCTAGTGAAGCTTTTTGTAAAGGGAACAACAGAACAGCTATATATCTCAAACATTAATAGGTAAAGATATTTTCAATAGTACCGTTGACATGTAGGCTGTTTATTAGTTGATGTCTAAATACTGCTTGGGTCGGGTACCTGTCCTGATTTTTGAACATTTTTCACAATTGCCTTTTACACAGTATTGTAGCCAGCCAGCCAGCCAGCCAGCCAGCCAGCCAGATAGATAGATAGATAGATAGATAGATAGATAGATAGATAGATAGATAGATAGATAGATAGATAGATAGATAGATAGATAGACAGATAGATAGATAGATCGATCGATCTAATACTGGCTCACTGTAAACCAACGCACAGGGATCAGACTGCAGTCTCACCACTTATGGACATTGAACGCAGAAGTGAAAGGTCATTTATCTGGATGAGGAACGCACTGAAAGGCAAATGTCATAACATTTAGAGCTATGTGTGAGTGTTCTATGTACTTAAACACATTTCTGTCTCTTTCAACAGTATATGTTTGTCTATTTCTAAAACAGTTTATGCTCTTTAGGTTGGGGTACATAACAATGATTCTGTGCATGTAACTATAATAAATAGCCTACATTAAAGAGCATCCATATTATTATTGATATATCTACCCATTAATGTTTGAGATGTACCTGTTCTGTAGTCCCACATCATCCACTCTGTTAATGTGTAAGAGTGTAATAATCCAGGGTGTTTATCCAGACTGTGACTGATAATAGCACATGTAATCCTTCTAATGACAGACTGACTCTCATTCAGGGATCGGACCAAAGCTGTCTACACTTGGGTAACAAAATCCGGGAGACCTCTGAGCAGGGGGTGTGGGGTGTTCTGAGGACGTCCGCTTTGTAACGTTCGCTGGTGGACATCCTGTGAACGTCCCATAAACGTCCTGAATGGACGTCCTGTGAATGTCCCCTTGACCTTTTGTTAGCTGGGAGGCGTGGGCATTGTCAATATGGCTTCAAGTTATGAAATTTAATTCTTCCGTCCAGCTGTTGTTAAATGTACATGTATATATAGTTTTTTTTTTCATTGCCAGAGCACCACCTTAGTCTTCTCCTCACATCTACCAGTGATGCTTGAATCAACTTCCCGCATCTACTACCTGCACAAATATCAACAGCGCAAATGGGTTGTAGGTTGCCAGGTTTAGGTCACAAATTGGCTCCACGCCTAGGACGGCCTACTGGGGCTGGCTGTGGCAGAGCCAATGTTGCCTCCGCAGGGGGACACCTTTGGCAACGAGAAGATGGGGTGAGAGGTCTTGAGCCGTGCTGTTGCAGGATATGTTGGATAGCCTCCATCTGCTTCCTCTCCATTGAAAACTGCGAACCGGGTAAGGGCAGTAAAAGGTGACCGCCATGATTACATAAGCTCCTCATGTACCTACGGGAAGAAAGGACTGGGGGCAGAATGCAGCAGTGAGTGGTCCCCAAATCGCCCCCAGTGCTAACCGACTCTGCCTCATACTCGTAGGTAGAAGGAATGAGGCAGGGAGCTGCTTTGTGGCTTTCCCTCTTACGAAAGAATGCCGTGACCGCAACGTAGCAATGATCATGTTCTCGCAATGAGGACAAGAACCATCCACAAACGACATCTCCATGTGGGTAGCACCCAAACATGTGAGACAGCAATCATGAATGTCAGAAGCAGAGAGATAGCGACCGCAACCAGGAATAATACATAAATGAAAATGCATCTTGAAAAAGACGCTTTCGTATGTGCCAATCTTTCAGAAGGAAAATATAATTTCTCTTTTAAAAGATTAAATATGCTCTTTTGCTGTTGAAGCGCCCAGGTGTGTTCTCCACTCGGCTCCGAAGAAAAAATCTGAATGAGTGGTTGCATTCCAGATCCTTTTATACCCGTATGTCCCGGGGAGTGGCATGCAAATTCCATTCGCCAATTTTCATTGGTCTTTTCTCAAAGACCAGAGATGTCTGGGGATCCCAAGGGCGACCCCTAGTGTCACTACATCGACACAACGGTTTTTTTTTCTAACCACATTTTTTTTTTCTCTTGTTTTAAGCATTAACCTCAATACATTTTGCTAGATTTTTATTTTTTTTGCTTCTCATTTTGCTTCTCAAGTTTAGATATTTTTTACTGGAAAACAAAATATAAATTCTGATCAAATACATTGCAAAAAAACACTGCCTATTTTACAATAATGTAACCTAATACATAAAAAAAAAAATGAACATGACATATTGATTTGAGTTTAAATAATTGTGTTACATTGTAGAAAACATAGTGACACATGAGACATGTAGGAAAAATAAATTGCTCAGATGAACAAACAGTTAAACATTGTTGCTATGGACAATTATCCTTTTTCAAAAATATTTGACACCTAAATACAGTGACATTTAGAATCAGAGAGAACCAATAAGATAGCTATAGCTCACTGATACCACACCACAACACTGATCCCCCCCAAACCAAGTCCACACCTCCTCATCCTTTCCATGCCCAGTTTTATGCCTGTGGGCAGAGCCACAGGGTTGGTGAACACTGTTCAGGCCCCCCATGGTGTGCCCACCCAGAGCCTGGCTAAGACGCCAGGGATACCATATGGGCTCAGGCTGGCACACGGCCCCTCAGCTGGGGAAGAGCCAGTCTGTCGGAGTGGATGACTTACCCGCTCTCCACTGGATCTCTAGAGAGGGGTTGCCATCTGGTATCCCCCTCCCAAAACAAATCACCCCACCAAAGTTTTGAAATGGAATGAGAGAGTAATGAAAGAATGGACAACAAACCTACACTCTCCAAGTTGTCATGTGCAGGTGCAAGACCTAGAGGGAGAGGAGGAGACTGCTAGCATCTACATGAAACCAGTGGGGCACCAGAACAATTATATTAATTAAAGAACATGGCGCATTATTGAGGTCAAGCCTTCTGAGCATTTACCAAGCTTCATTGCAACAAGTACTAGTTCATTAACTAGAGTCAATATAAAATTATAAATATCCATGAATTTGCAATACAACTGCATTTCCACAGGAATCACACATAGTAACCATTTTGCTACTGATTTGCCAACATATAAAAAGTACCAAGACATTGTCTATTAAAAACATCAACAAATTCTAAATGTTCCTTAGCTTGATATAAAACTGGCAATCCGGAATAAACTTCACCATATTATGCAGGCCAAATTGTTTTATTTGGTTAAGTGTACCAATGAATGGAGAGTGCATGCATACCCAATGTTATTCTGCTAATACTGTAAACTACTGTAGCCCTATCAACTTTATAACAACTGGAATAAGCTATTTGAAAGAGAACATTAACACAAAGTTAGTTTAAAATAAAAATAAACTCTAGGAAAACTGTACTTTGGGTGGCAGTGCTGCGAAACTCGTGAATATGAATTATTTTATGAACAACAAATTCAATTCAAGCATCAATTTGATTAATTCATCTCTACTCTGCCACTATCAGTGTTAGGATTTTGTTAGTAGATTATCACATACATTGGTCTAGTGGTTATTTTTTTGTATCTATTTTTTTGAGGTTCTGGTTTCTAATTCACCCAAATATAAATTTGTATTGTAATAAACCAAGATTGCATTTGTATGTCAGTGGATGGGTGTTACATTTTAAAAATGAAATGCAATAAAAGATACAGGGAGACAAGAGGAGCAGAAACACAGACACATTTATTGACCATTCTGTTTTTAAAAAAATGGCTAACTCTAAAGTTCAGACAGCGACAACCACAAACTTTCCGATCCAGCAACAGGAATCTGCGTGAGAGCACCAGTGACCAAGATGGCACAGTTCATGAACACCCATTTCCTATCGCACAACCCAGCCATGGAACACTCAGTTTACATAGGAAACACACTGCGTGCCGGTACTCCCCATTAACAATCAGCTCACTTGGTTAGCCCACACCTGAGAGCAATTAAGAGAGAGGGAGATAAAGACAAAACACATGCACTACATACACACAAACAATACGTCCGAGAAGGCCATCACAATGGAGATTTTCTTTTTCCCGGAAAAGAACATGAACTGCAGAAAAAAAACTGCTGACTCTAAATGACAGCCACAATTAACATTTATCATAAAATTCAGAATAACACATTCCAATGCCGGATCGCCAATCAAAACATACACAGATCAGATGAAATGAAACACCTACACAACAACTGGAGATGTTTCATCTGTATTATACACATACCTGGCGAAAGTTATTTCAGAAAGTGCTGAGAAAATCTCAGCTGATGGCAATAATCGTTTGATGATGACTTGGAAAAAAAATTAGAAATTTATGTCTTATCCATTTATTTGTCCATATTGTCATATTTTTGTTGTGGTTGAGGAAATAAGCTCAAAAATCCTAAACCCACAAGAACTCAAACACTGCACATGCGCTGCAGCAGCAAGTACTTTATGCGATTTGCTGCTGCTTTAACCATCATGCCATTGGCCGCTTATTTGACCTATCACGCAATTGACAACTGATATACTTTCACATGATTGTCTGCCTCTGTAATCAATCACATGATCAGTCTGTATAGTCTTTTTTGCATCTGATGAGAGTTGAGGCAGTTCGACATGAATAAACCCCTACATAAAATCAACATCTTACATATATATTTGATACATTTGTATACTTATAATGGGGTGGCAGATGGGGAGGCAATGCCTTTTCTTAGGGTGGCATTTGCCACCGTTTGCCACCACTGTAGATCCACCTCTGGTTATTGGTAGGTGTGACCTGGAGCTCCACCTAGCTTGAGGCCGACAGCTACTTCTGCAAGTGCAAATGTACCTACATCTGTATGAACATTCACATACAATTTACAAGACCATGACATGCATTTTTTTGTTTGTTTGTTTAATTAGTCTACAAAAGGAATCAAATGTACTTAAATACTCTCAAGTACCCATTCATGTATCATCTGCAGTGAAAGCCATGCATCAGTCCAAAGTAAGATATGCCTATATTCATTCTTGTATACATTCATTTTGCAATACTATCAGTTCCATCATAAATTACAATAACAGAGTGTAATCGACGCATATTATTGGCACATGTTAGTGGATTATCATCATGAAGTCACACTGTAAAAATAAAATATTTTCTACTGCATATATATTACTTTGAATCATCATCGAGTGTCTAAAACAGCTTTTACTGATCTCATGTGAATTCTACTCCCAGAATGAGACATAAAATAATTGATATCACTATTTAATGTCACATGAATGTTCGGAAACAGTATACAATTGCTTGGCTATTAGAAGACTTCGCAACTTTTTGTACACCTGAAAGAATAATGAACATAGCATGAACATACTCAAACCGACTTGTTTTGTAGATAATTTAAGCCTTAGTTTTACTATATATTTTTGTTATACTTTTAAAAAAAACATATCTTCAGACAATCTCCAATTGACTTTTATGATGCCATTGTAGTATTGGCATACTGAATTGCGATTAATCTTTTTTTTTCTTCACAGTATTTATCCATTTATAGCCACCTTTTCTGTAAACAAAAACTATGTGTTGATTCTTGTGTGCAACCAACTGCAAATTAAGACACACGATCAGTGTCATAGCAATGGCATAGCAATTCTCATGTAGCGTTTGAGTCATTTATTTTTTTATTTAACAGTCTTATAACAACTTGTAATAATTCATACGAGTAATAATTAGGAATTCATAAGGCAAAATTTTAAGATATAGAGTTTTATTCGCATAGAGATCAACAAATCAACAAACAGAATCAATTCAATGCAGGAATTAAATTTTAGCTAGACTCCAACACTTTATTTCAACCTTTAGTTTGTGTTTGTTTTTGCATTCTTTTGTGTTCCAGGTCAAAAACTGCCCCACCAAGATTGTTAATAAATCGCTCATATAGCATATATTTTCTCAAGATATGGCATTAGATCTTGACAACTTCTTTTTTAGTATTTATGATTTATGAACTTCTTGTTGAACATATTTAGGAACATCTAAAGGATTGGCATTGCCCTGAATACATATGTATTTTGTAGTCTAATCCATTCATTTCCAATGGTCAGCCACATTAGACCAAATGAAATAAAACCAATAAATTATTTTGATAATTATCGAAAAATAATTTTTTTTAATAATAATTGTGTGTTCAGATACCCTGTGTGAACAAATTCATTGGAATTCCAACTGGATGAAATAAACATCTCGGTTACTGTCGTAAGTTTCTGACTGAATCCGCATTCCGATCTCCTTTTTAAACCCGTATGTCGGGGGAGTGGCATGCAAATTCAACTCGCCAATTTCTCATTGGCCTTTTCTCAAAGATCTGAAGGTGGATCGGGCTCCCAAGTGCGATCCCTAGTGTCACTTTTCGACACAACGTTGAAGTGAGTGACAGAAGGGGAACTACAGTATACTAGACATGGCGTGCAGGGCGGAAGTGGCCTTCCTAGCAGCGCTGTAGGCTTTTGTCATCATTGACAACGTCGCTGTACAGGCTCAGGAGGGTAGTGCCGGGCGACTCTGCCAGGTGGTGGCACTCAGCGGGCACAGGTGTGCGGCGATCGCTTTGTCCACCTGGGATATTATGGCATAAACCTCGGCCATCTTCCCATCAATGGTAGTGAGGCCGAACGAGCTTAAGGACCGTGTCCGGGTAGTACAAGGTGCCCTCCATGATTGCGTCAGCTTGTCGTGCACTTCCGGGAAGAATGGGACTGGGGAATGCATGGCCACGAATGGTGCGCTGGCCCAAGGAACCAGTTGCCCAGCCCAACACTCCCATGCCCTGGAAAGCATGGCGGTCAGCTCCGCGTCGGCATCAGACTGGGCTTCCACACCCGAAGGCGGCAGCCCTGACGAGTCCTCGGCATCTGACATCACCAAGGCGCCCGCCGATGCAGCAATCAACATATCATCCAGCTCGTGAGCACCAGAAGAGCAAGGCTGACAGTGAGGCAAGCCTGCATCATCCCAGTGCTAGAGGGAAGCAAATGAGTGTCTGCTCGGCTACGAAGAAAAAGTCTGACTGAATCTGCATTCCGATCTCCCTTTTATACCCGTATGTCGGGGGAGTGGCATGCAAATTCAACTCGCCAATTTCTCATTGGCCTTTTCTCAAAGATCTGAAGGTGGATCGGGCTCCCAAGTGTGATCCCTTGTGTCACTATTCGACACAACGTCAAAGTGAGTGACAGAAGGGGAACTACAGTATACTACTTTATGGTGAGTTTTAGGTGTGGTTTAGGGGTTAAACTTAGGAAAAACATATTTTTGTTTATTTTTCCCTATGAGCCAACTCATAAGATTTCTTATATTTTAGCCATCTTGTACTATTATTATAACTTGTCATGAGATGGGGTTGTTTTTATTTTATTTTTAGCCCAGTCTGCCTTGCAAGCACTGATATTTCCCTCAGGAAATACAAGTCTGGTTACAGTAAATATGGTGTATAATTGGGTCTAACTACACATTTCTTTAACCAGAAAGATGAACGGAAAATAAATAAGAATGAACATGACACTTTAAAAGATCCCACATTTAATAGAAAGTTTCTTCTGGCATGAGTGTGTGAAAAATCACCCGCAGACTGTCATGCTTATTTGGCAGGAGACAAGAGTGAACAAGTATCAACAGTTCAGCTACTGAGCCTTCCTGCAATCTGGATTCAAACCTCCCACTATGCAATCTGCCTGTCATTTAACTAGTTTAACTTTTACATTTAAACAAGTCACAAAAAATTCCCACACAAAAATCTGTCACGGCTATCAAATATAGAACTAGACCACACAGAAAACAAACAGAACATAGATTTGTTGCTTGACTTTGATCTGATTTCTCTCTACTCATTTCACCTATCTATCAACAAGTGTGTATCAATTATAACTTTATGATCTGTCCCACACTATATATGAATTATGGAACTTTCTTTATTTTTGTAATTGCTAATTAATTTTTCAATGTTTTACTTTGTCAGTCAGACATTACTACTTATTTAACTACTCTCTCTCTCTCTCTGAGGATTGTGGGTAGCGATGAGACTGTTTGGCCTAGAGCGTGTTGTTTGTTTTTTGCTTCTCTTTAGTATTAGAAACAGCGCAAAAATTGCAGGCAGGTAAGGAGTTATTCAGTGAGTTTTCATGTTTGACTCTTGACCACGGTTGCAAGTGCAAGCCAGATGACTCCATCTCAATTGAGGACGTACTGATAACGATCAGCGAACAGGTCGGTGGTTTAAATATCAAATATTCCACAAGAATGAAAAGAGCGCTTTTCTCAAAGATTTCTCAAAGAAGTTTCAATGGTTGATGAACTGTTAGAGAAAGGACTTGTCGTTAATGAGACCTTTTAATCAGTACTGCCTTTGTCAAATCCCTCCAAGAAAGTTGTACTTTCAAATGTACCCCAGTTCATAAAAGATGAAACTTTGAAAGACATTCTTGAATGGTATGGACAATTAACTGCTCCGATTAAGATGATTATGTTGGGATTTAAAAATCCAAACATCAAAAATGTCATGTCATTTCGACACTTCACTTACATGATACCGAATTCGCAAAATGAGCCGGTTAGTTTGGTACTAAAAACAGCAGTAGAAGGTAAAGATTATACAATCTTCATTAGTTCAGATCACATGCTGTACTTTTTGTGTGGTGAACACGGACTTCTTAGACAAACATGTCCAAGTAAACAAGATAATGTCAATGATGCGGCAGGGTCACAAACAATTCCCAAAAACAATGTCCAAGAGAACAATACTGCCATTCATGAAGTGACTGATGAAGAGGCTGAGAGAAATATGGGGGGGTGAGATAAGTAGCTAGACAAACAATGTAAACATTGATGTTGATCAGCCAGCATTTGGTACTGTGCCACCTAATGTTATGGAAAAGGAGAATGCAAAAACAGAAGCACAAAAAGTCCTTTCTCAATCTAAAGACAAAGATGAAGATCCAGTTATGGAGTATGTAGAGGTAAATTATAAAAATTAGAATAAATCAGATGAATAAGGTTCTGAAAATTGCAGTCAGTCGTTTGCAGTTGGCTCTGGTGTCACTAGGTCTGATAGTGTTTCAGATAATGAATGTGAGAGTACAGGGAGTTTTCTCGAAATATGAGAAAAGGATTCTCAAATAGAGACATCACAATTGAGTGGCTGTGAAAAAAAAAACTTTAGTCAAGTCAAGTCAAGTGGTTTTTATTGTCGTTTCAACCATATACAGTTAGTACAGTACACAGCAAAACGAGACAACGTTCCTCCAGGACCATAGTGCTACATAAAAACAACAAAGGACCAACACAGGACCACATGAGACTACACAACGAAATAAAATACCTATATAAAAAACCTATATATACCTATATAAAGTGCACGTGCAAACATGTGCAAAAAGTACGGGACAGTACAACAAATTTCTGACAATGAACAGGACAATAGACAGTGCAGCGCCGACCAGTACTCAGTAGTGCAAAAAGATGACAGTTTCTAAAAATGTAAACATAACATACTATGAGATAATGTTCTATGCACATAGCAGTTATTGAGGTAGCAGACAGTTATAAAGTGACAGTAATTAAAGTGCAACTCAGGACACGTGTGTGTCAAACCAGTCTCTGAGTATTGAGGAGTCTGATGGCTTGGGGGAAGAAGCTGTTACACAGTCTGGCCGTGAGGGCCCGAATGCTTCGGTACCTCTTGCCAGACGGGAGTAGGGTAAAGAGTTTGTGTGAGGGGTGTGTGGGGTCGTCCACAATGCTGGTTGCTTTGCGGATACAGTGTTTTTTGTAAATGTCTTTGATGGAGGGAAGAAAGACCCCAATGATCTTCTCAGCTGTCCTCACTATCCTCTGCAGGGCTTTGCGGTCCGAAACGGTGCAAGTCCCAAACCAGGCAGTGATGCAGCTGCACAGGATGCTCTCAATAGTCCCTCTATAGAATGTAGTGAGGATGGGGGTTGGGAGATGTGCTTTCCTCAGCCTTCGAAGAAAGTAGAGACGCTGCTGGGCTTTCTTGGTGATAGAGCTGGTGTTGAGGGACCAGGTGAGGTTCTCCGCCAAGTGAACACCAAGGAATTTGGTGCTTTTGACGATCTCCACAGAGGAGCCGTCGATGTTCAGCAGAGTGTGTTCACCTTGTGCTCTCCTAAAGTCAACAACCATCTCTTTTGTTTTGTCGACATTCAGGGACAGGTTGTTGGCTCTACACCAGTTCGTCAGCCGCTGCACCTCCTCTCTGTATGCTGACTCGTCGTTCTTGCTGATGAGACCCACCACGGTCGTGTCATCAGCGAACTTGATGATGTGATTCGAGCTGTGCATTGCTGCACAGTCGTGAGTCATCAGAGTGAACAGAAGTGGACTGAGCACACAGCCCTGGGGGGCCCCAGTGCTCAGTGTGGTGGTGGTGGAGATGCTGTTCCCGATCCGGACTGACTGAGGTCTCCCAGTCCAGGATCCAGTTGCAGAGGGAGGTGTCCAGGCCCAGCAGGTTCAGCTTTCCAATCAGGTGCTGGGGAATGATTGTGTTGAATGCTGAGCTGAAATCTATGAACAGCATTCAAACGTATGAGTCGTTATTGTCTAGGTGGGTGAGGGCCATATGGAGGGTTGTGGTGATGGCATCGTCCGTTGAACGGTTTGAGCGATACGCAAACTGCAGTGGGTCTAGTGAGGTGGGCAGCTGGGTCTTAATCTGCCTCATGACGAGCCTCTCGAAGCACTTCATGATGATGGGTGTAAGTGTGACGGGACGGGACGGTAGTCGTTGAGGCAGGACACTGAAGACTTCTTTGGCATGGGGATGATGGTGGTGGCCTTGAAGCACGTTGGAACGACGGCGCTGCTCAGAGAGATGTTGAAGATGTCGGTAAGAACATCTGCTAGCTGGTCTGCACATCCTCTGAGCACTCTGCCAGGAATGTTGTCTGGTCCAGCAGCCTTCCGTGGGTTGACTCTACATAGAGTTTTCCTCACATCTGCCGTGGTAAGACAGAGCACCTTGTCGTTGGGAGGAGGGGTGGACTTCCTCGCCATCACGTCGTTCTGCACTTCAAACCGAGCGTAGAAGTCGTTCAGCGCATCTGGATGGGAGGCATCTTTGTCACAGGTAACTGATGTTGTCCTGTAGTTGGTGATGGCCTGGATGCCCTGCCACATGCGCCGCGTGTCACTGCTGTCCTGGAAGTGACTGTGGATTCTCTGGGCGTGTGCGCGCTTTGCCTCTCTGATTGCCCGTGACAGTTTGGCCCTAGCTGTTCTTAGGGCTGCCTTATCGCCTGCTCTGAAGGCGGCGTCTCGGGACCTCAGCAGCGTGCGCACCTCCGCAGTCATCCACGGCTTCTGGTTGGAGCGTGTGGTGATGGTCTTGGAGAAAGTGACATCATCAATGCACTTGCTGATGTAGCTGGTCACTGATGCTGTGTATTCCTCCAAGTTGGTAGAATAGAATTTACTCTGCAAGAGAGAATAATGTTTTCCTTGATAAAACTAAAGGTTTATGGAATCCGCAACTTGAATAGTTTTTTCCAGATTTGAGAAGATTTTTAGTGTCTTGTAGTGATGTAATGATAAATGCAACAGTCGAGGAGTTTATTAGACAAAAACTATATCATCTCAAAAAATGTCTTACCAAAGTAAAGAAGATGATTCATCAAGATATGTTGTTTGCTCGCTGTATTATAAAAAGACTTTATGACATCCTTACATATTGGATCCATAAATGTTAATGGATGTCATAATAAAGATTTTTGGCTTTTAAAAAGTCTAGTGTGATATTCTTGCAAGAAACACACACAGATGTACTTTATATAACCAGGCAGAATGGCTAAGTGAATAGAAATGACAGGTTTTTCTTAGCCATGGTTCCAGAGTAAGTGCTGGAGTAGCTGTTCTCATATCAGAAAGTGTTCAGGGGAATTCTTCCAATATGATAGAAATTATTCCTGGAAGAATGCAGCGGGTAGACATTATTCTGCAAAATCTTTTTCCTTTATTAATATATATGCTCCCAATGTTGGGAATGAACAAGTTTTTTTTTTTTTAATTACAGAAAGCTTTGATTAATATTCCTTGTGAAAACCTAATTATTGTGTCAGGAGATTTTAATTGTACCCTTGACTATACGGTTGATAGGAATTATGATGAACCCCACCCCAATTCAGCAGAAGCTCTTAAGAAAGTAATAATATTTCACTTGCTTGTAGATGTGTGGAGAGATTTCTTCCCTAAAAGTAGGCAGTATACATGGTTGAAAATTAATTCCAATATAATATCGGTGGCTAGACTAGATAGGATATATGTCCAGAAATGTAGAAGAGGAAAATATTTCGAAAGTACAATTAATCCTACACCAATTTCTGGTCATTATTACATCTCTGTCATAGTCACAACATTGAGCACTATTAATATTATTGGCATTTCAATAATAGTTTGTTGCATGAATGATGTTTTCGCATTTATTTACTTTCTTTTGGAGCACTTGGAGAGAGAGAAAGACAGAGTTTAAGTCCCTAAGTCAGAGGTGGGACACTGGGAAAATTAAAATGCAGTCCTTTCGTCAACAGTATGTAAAAAATAATACAAAAGTAATTCAGAAGAAAATTGAACAGCTAGAGCAAGAAATCATGGGATTGAATAACTCCATAAGCGAAAGAGATGGAACAAGAAGTGTGGATTTGCTTGAACAACATAATATTCTTCTGAAAAACTTGTATGAAGAAAGAGATCAAGGGACATTAGTACAAAAAAGATTTACTCAACTTAACTGTAAAAATGGACTCTTCGACATCATTCTTATTTGGTTTGGAAAAAAGGTTCAAGAAAAGAAGCTAATTAATCATCTTTAATTATCTGATGGAAGAGAAACAACAGAAAAGAGAGAAATTGTTTCACAAGTTTTGTTCTTTTATGAAGGACTTTATAGCACCCAACCTGTGATTCTGAGGCCATGGATTTTTTTCTTAGTGAAATTCCAAAATTGAGTAAAGATGATAAAATGAAAATGATCATCTGCTGGATGATCTCCAGGATTGGATGGACTGACTTCTAAATTTTATAAGGCTCTCAGTTGCAGAAGAGCTTTAATAACGTTATTGCCAAAGAAAAGGGATTTAGGATTATTTTTAGGGATAGATCGGAAACTACTATATCGGAAACTACTACAGTTAGGATTATTGCCTATGCTGATGATGTTACGGTCATAATAAGATCTCAAGAATATATTTTTCTGGACTGTTTTCAAAAACCATCTTCAGCATGGGTAAATTGGAAGAAAACAGAAGCATTACTTTGCAGTCAATGGCAGGAAGAAGCTCCACCTCATCTCCCGCAACAGTGCCACTTGAATTTTTTTTGGAACTCAACAATTTATGGCATAGAATTGGGACAGAGTAGTTGAAAAGATTCTTGGAAGATTAAAGAGATGGAGTTGGATTCAACTACAATTATCATATTGAGGCAGAGTATTAGTGGTAAACAACTTAGCTGCTTCAATGTTGTGGCATCGACTGACTGTTTTTGACTCTCCAGCAGGACTTGTACAGATACTCCAGAAACACTTTGTGAACTTTTGCTCACACTGAACCTACCTGAGTTTGAGGGTGGTCAAGGCCTTATTGATTTAATCTCTCAATGGAAAGCAATGAGATTGCAATCAGCTCAAAAACTGCTTTATAACACCGAACCGCAGCCACGGATTATGTATGGTTTAGCAGTATTAAGAGCTGTTAGTACAATGAGACTTCACAAGCAATTATTTCTAATGTCTAATAATGCAATTGAAGGTTTGGGTATGAATGGGTTCTATTTGTCTGTATTAAGAGCATGGAGTATATTTAAGGTGGAAAGAGAGAACCATTTTGGTCTTGAAGAACCACTTTTTTATATTTCATGGTTATGTCATCAATCTCATTTGTCAAGTATTGAAACCAACACTTTTACTTCATCTGGTGTTTTAAAAGTGGGAGATTTAATTGACAAAGAACAAAATAAATGGTTTGCTGTACAAGAAAGTCAGAAAGGATAGTAAAGAATGTTTTAAGAAAATTAAAATCATCATTTCCTATATTTTTCTTGAAGATTTTTTTGCTTGTGGTTCAAATTAAAGTTTTTTCCTGAAGTATTTGTTACACCACATCATTGGCAGGATAATGGGGATATAAGACAACTCTTATCTTTACGAGAACTTCAACATTTGTCCTTTTTAGAAAGTAATAAGCAACATTTGTATACAGCAGTGTGAAGTCAAGATTTTGTAAACATTTTAAGAATAAGACAGATACAAAATGGAGGAGTTACCTATCTGTCCTGAATGTACAATCACCTTCATGGCACTTGTTTTATAAAAGTCCATTTCCAAAACGATTACGATGGTGTATCCTGCATTGTGCATTACCATAAGTGCATAAGTGTAACCTTAGCATATCTTCATATTTTTGTAATGTACCAGATACTGTTTATATTGTTATAGAATTATTCCTCTTTTAGATCTTTTGGAGAACTTCTTTGAATGTATTGTTTGGAATTTTTCAAAAACAGCATTCATTTTAGGGTTTAAATATTTTAAGTCGCAATATGAGTGCTCTACCTTCTCCAATTTTTTAATTGGCCCGACAAAGTTAACTATTTGGAAAGCAAATAAAACTTAAACTTAAGGAAGAGGAATTAATATAGTAAAACTCTTTGGGTTGGTTAAATCTAGAGTTAAAATAGAGTATGAATTTTATAAAATGAACAATGATATGTTAACCTTTAAAAGGAAGTGGTGCATAAATACCAATTTTATTTCTGTGAATGATGATGATAAATTAGTGTTTTATTGGTATTGTTGAAATCTGTATGGAATTTATATTGAATTAGAAGTTGTATTTATTATTAACTGTTATTACGTATTGGTATAAATTATAAGAATATTGTTTAATGTTTTTATATTATGATGATAAAATATAGTGTGTTTAAATGTCTCTCTCTCTCTCTCTCTCTCTCTCTCTCACTTCCGGTGTGATTGTTGAGCGCGAGTGGACGAAGTGGTGTGAGTGCGTCTTGTGAGTGAAACTATTATCATTACATTTTTCTACTTCTTTTCTAACTTCTTTTTTTTTTTCGTGCTGGTTTGTTGGTATGTCGGCCCCAGGTGCGCAGTGTTTTAGTAATGTCACGCGGCGTCATGTAGTGAAAGTGACATCCGCAGTGAGTGTTGAGGATTGTTGCATAGCTGTGGGTGAGGTTGTGGGGTATGATAACATTATGTCGGCCTCCAGAATGAATAATGTTACTGTTATTTTTCTTAGCACGGATGAGAAAGCAAATGAACTGGTTGAAACAGGAGTAATTATTGATAATCTTTTTACTCCGGTTCTTCCACTTTCAATGCCCTCAAAAAAAGTGATCTTATCAAATATTCCTCCGTTTATAAGTGATGATACACTGCCTGGAGTATTGTCACGTTACGGTAAACTGGTGTCTTCTATTAAAAAGATATCAATGGTTAGCGAATCTCCTCTGCTGAAACATGTAGTTTCTTTCAGACATATTGTTAATATGGTCTTAAAAGATGACACTGATATGGACTTGACTCTGCATTTTCGAGTTGATGATTTTGACTATGTCATTTATGCAACAATGAATAAAATGAAGTGTTTTAATTGTGGAAAAGTTGTTAATTTAATTCGTAAGTGCCCTGGAAAAAATATAGAAAGCAATGTGTCTGATAACGTTGAGTCATCTGAGGCTGGTCCGTCAGGGGCTGATCTGTGTGCGGCGGAGTCAGACAATGTTGGCGAGTCAGCTGTAGTTGGATCTTCAAATTCTGGTCCGCTTGCAGCAGAATCAGACAATGTTGAGGAGGTAACTGAAGCTGGTACGTCAAGCACTGGTCTGCATTTGGCGGAGTCAGGTGTTGATGAGGCAGCTGAAGCTGGAATATCAATGACTGGTCCACGTGCAACAGAGTCAGGTGTAGTGGAGGAGAAAGCTGATGTGAGTTCTAAAAACGCAGCTGCGGAGGATAGAGCGGGTGCTGCAGAGGAGTTAAATACTAAGCCAAAAAAAGCTCTTACTACATTTGAAAAACAAACAAACAATGCTCTCATTTTGGGAGATATACTGTATGTGCAGACATTGAAATGGAGATGGAGCAAACTGGATTTAAAGTCCCATTGAAAAGGAAAAAATTGATAAAACTCAAAATAAACTTGCAAAGAAAACTAGGTTTTTGATGATGGAGGGTTCTTTCACAAATAAGGAGGTCTATCGTCTGAAATTTTTTTTTCTGAGTTTGTCAATGAGGTCAGTGAGAAACACTAATGGCATGAATTTTAATGGAGTGGTGTTGTGGGGGGGAGTGCTTCTATGGTTTTAGCTTCACTTTTTTTATTAAGTATGAGTGAAGTGAATATTGCAATATTCAGATGTGCAGATGTGTTTGAAGTGATTAAACAGAAAAAAATAGATGTAGTTATGTTACAAGAAACACATAGTGATTTGAGATATGCTTCTGATTGGGCAGAAGAATGGGATGGGTTTTCTGTTTTGAGCCACAATACCTCACTTAGTGGGAGAGTTGCCATTCTCTTTAATAAGAGCTTTAGCCCATGCTCTTATCAGGTTGAAGAGGTCATAAAAGGTAGACTTTTGAAAGTAAGAGCTTCTTTTGAAAATGTGACTTTTGTTTTTATCTGTGTGTATATTCCAACTTCAGCAATAGAAAGAATGTTATTTTTAAACACATTGTGTTCAATTCTGCAAAATTGCTGTGTAGAGGGATATTTATTCTTGAGTGGTGATTTCAATTGCAGAGAGTTGAGTATAGATAGGAATCACATTGAATGTCATTTACCTTCTCATAAACGTCTAATTCAGCTTATGAAGTGAAAACATTTTGAGTATGGTATAAAAGGTATGTTTCAAAATTTTTGTGAAATAATGAAAATTTTGGGTACGGTATTAAAGGTATGTTTCATATTTTATTTTTGTAATAAAGGAATTTTTTAAATCTCAAATATCTCTCTCTCTCTCTCTCTCTCTTACACATACTGTCTCTGAGCTTTAATAACGCTTTAGATCCTCTCAGGCCTCTCTTGCTCCCTGAGCACCGGTGCAATAAAACTTGAATCTCTGAACTACAACGCTATTTATCGAAAACGGCTGTCAGATGTCATTCATTTGGGAGCTCTCCAGCAAGGCTATATTCATGTTCATCCTTCTTCTGCCCCATTCCTTCTCTTCATATCTTAGAAACACTCCAGTCTTTCATCCAAAGTGTTAATGTCTACAATCATGTGATCATGTTTTATGTAGTGAAATCACTTGTACATCAAACAGTCAACAATGGGTAGGCCCAGACATAAAATATGCAAACTTGTTTTCGCATTTTCTGCACTGATTTAAGGAGCAGTCACAAATTTTGTCACAAAAACGCAATGGACCAGAAAATTATGTCATGCAGAGAGGGCTTCTGGTTTTGCTAAATAACATTTCTCAAATAACAAATAATATAATATTCAGAATGTTAGAAAATACCATATACTCATGTTCCAGCAACAATAAAAACATGCAGGTTAGAAATATGTATCCTTTGAATTGAGCCAAGAGGTCAGTGTGTGATATTTCAATTTTTTTACTGGTCACGCATTCCCTCGTCATACAGATTCACAGTTCAGACTTCATTAAGCATAAACTTTGATACGCAGTGTCGTACAAAATTTATTTGCATGAACTTGCATTTCCGGTAACCCATGTTCTAATGCATTTGAATAGGAGTAAATGGAGATTGAGGTGTAGTGTGACCACCACTTTAGGGTGAAAATCTGTGGACTTCTGCTCAATGGATTTAAATATTAAAAGTTAAAGTATCTAACTTTTTCAGTGTTAAAATACTTTCTTCTATCCCAGCTTAATATGCATAGTCAACTATAAGTAAGCCATAAATAGCTTAAGTTTCTCAAAAACTGTGTCTCTGTAGCACTATAAATATTCTTGTGTTTGTGCTGTGTGACCGTTTAACTATCTGACAACTGCAAACTAAGCGTGTATTCAGAAAGCTTTTTTGAAAAAAATTGTTTATTTTTGCAATTCTGTTCGGTAGCGCTGGTGACACAGAAATGTAAGCGCAGCGTAGTTCTAGCAGGAAGACTAGCAGCTGTACATCATAGGTAACTCCTAGCAAATCACATGTAAACCATTGCTTTATGAGTCTGCTTACAATATATCACATTGCTGTTTCAGTGTGCTAACACGGCAACCTCCACCACCCCACTGTCACCAGTTGAGTCCCGTCCTGCACGGGGGTATGCTCCTCGCCCCTGCCTCCTATATCCGTCAGGATCTGATGCTTCCGAGTACAACTTCTTCGGACTGTAAGCTAAAACTTTACTCAAATCTGCGAGTCTTCCTAATAGAAATTACTTTAAACAGAGCTGAGATGTCAACAATCTTGAGAATGACAACACACTAAACTCAATTCTTTCATGTTTCAGTCACTTTAAATGACCTTCTCTAGCACTTATGAACGGAATTTAGCTGAAAAATGACTTAAATTCCATGATGTTTCTCACCAAAATCTATCCCTTTAGTACACTTACAATATGAAAAAGAAGTCTCATGGACTATGTTTTTATAATTTTGGGTCCTCTTTTACACATTAAAGTGTGGCATAATCCACTGCCACTGTATTGAAAAGAACTGTGGTAATCTTCATTAAAACATTTTGTGTTCTGCAAAAGAAAGAAGGTCATACAGGTATGAAATGTCATGATGGCGAGTACATTTCTTTAGAATTTTCTTTTTGGGGTGAACAATCCCTTTAAAGCTAAATCAAATTGGCCAAAAGTGTTTAAGAAATGAACAAGGGGTAGCATATGTTTAGAATTCTATAAACGATGGCTATTTTGATTCTGTGCAGATCTGCAGAACTTTCTGATAGAGCAGATTCTCTGTGGTGTTGTCGATGGGAACACATGGTGACTGACTGACAACTGCTGGTCAAACTGGATCTCAGAACTTTTAATAGCATTCATAAGTTGGTGTTGCAGAGGTGCAGCACAGGCCAAACACCAGATTCCAATTAATTTTATCCACACCTTTCATTTGTTTATTCATTTGTGGTTGTTGTTTCAGTAGTGCTTTCTTTGCAATCTCTAGTTCTTTCTTTTTCACCATCATTAATTTGCACCGTCTGTCTCTCATTGACGTCAAAGTGAGGTGACATGACGAGGTGTCTATTGTCTATTTTTACCTCCATAACAAGGAATCGTCAGAGAGAAGTCTGCATGCAATTCAGACACCTCCGCCCAGCTGCAAACTGGACCATATGGCTGGGAGGTGGGGGAGCCAGTTGCTCAGTGGACACTGGCAGAAAGTGGAAAAGTTCACAAAGATTGAACCAGTAGCTTTAGTCCCATTAAGCCATGTGACCTGCACTGAGAAATATTAGTCATGAAGCTGTAGATCAGTGGCTCTCAACTTTGGACATCAAATAGAAAACTTAAAATAAATTTTTACGTTGGACATCAAGTGGTGACCCAAAATAGTGCCAAATTTGTTTAGTATTTGAGATTTTCAAGGATGAAGACATGTCACGCAACCTGAGATTAGACTAATCTTACTATTTTCACAAAATTGAAACAAGAGAAACTTACATCATAAACGTCTAGGTTACGGATGTAACCTCCGTTCCCTGATGGAGGGAACGAGACGTTGTGTCGAAGAAGCGACACTAGGGGTCTCTCTTGAGTGCCGAATATGCCTCTGATCTATGAAAAAAGGCCAATGGGAATTAAGCAGACAGTATTTGCATACCCCGCCCCCGGACATACGGGTTTAAAAGTGGGCAAATACGTTGAGTTCATTCAGGAATTTGAGGAGCCGGAACTGGTCCGGCCACTACAGTGGCTCTGCTCAGCGACGTGGCCCAATTCAAATCACACCATGCCCGGAGCCGTGTACGTGTACTGCTGACACAAGAGCAGGCAGGTATATTTACGTGCAAAGGCGACCAGTTGTGTCAGACAGCACGTACCCTTCCCCAATACCCCAGAAAAGACATCGGAACCCTTTTGGTTACCCTAAGCAGGGGAAACAGCCTGGGTGTGGTAGGCCAATGAAATGGCATCCACCACCCAGTGGGAGAGCCTCTGTTTGGAGACAGCGTTTCCTTTCCGCTGTCCTTGACCCTCTTGATGGAGGCAAGCGCGATCAGAATGGCCGTTTTTAGAGAGAGGGCCCTGAGCCCAACTGATTCTAGTGGCTCGAAGGGGGGTCTCTGAAGGCCCGTGAGGACCACTGAGTGATCCCAGGAGGGGAACAGGCTTGGCTGGGAAGGATTTAACCTCTGGGCGCAGGCCAAGTGACCCAGAGACAAAGGAAATAGCTCTTTTATTGAGAATGTGGGTACCATAGCCTCCGTCTGTCTCCTCACCGCGGAGAACTGCTTGGTGAAGTCCTAGATGTTGTCGCTGAAGAGGCCGACCTGGGAGACAGGGGCATTGAGGAAGCGCACTTTGTCGGCCTCACGCATCTCGACCAAGTTCAGACACAGATGACGTTCCTGGACCACGAGAGTGGCCATCGCTTGCCCGAGTGACTGCGCTGTGACCTTCGTGGCTCTAAGGGCGAGGTCAGTCGCTGAGCGCAGTTCCTGCAACATGTCGGGATCAGGGCTACCCCCGTGCAGATCTTTACGTGCCTTGGCCTGGTGGACTTGCTGGAGGGCATGCAGGGTGCAAGCGGTGTGTCTGGCAGTGCTGTAGGCTTTGGCCGTCAGTGACAGTGTTGTCCTACAGGCCATGGAGGGGAGTACAGGGTGACCCCGACAGGTGGTAGGGTTTTTGGGGCATAGGTGAAGTGCAACGGCCCTATCCACCTTAGGAATCACTGTGTACCTGTGGGCCGCTCCGCCATCGAGGGTAGAGAGAGCAGATGAGCGAATGGCTTTGTGACGTGTGAAGAGGGGTGCTCTCCATGCAGACGTCAGCTCATCATGCATCTCCGGGAAAAACGGGCGGAGTGGCGTGGAGCCCCCAGGAACTAGTCATCCAACCGCGATGGCTGTGGGGAGGACGAAGGGTTCCAGTCCAGCCCCACGCTGGTGGCGGCCTGGGCAAGCATATCGGACATCTGATCGTCGGCCTCAGCCTGTGCATGACGGTTTGCTCATCCACCTCGAGCTCTACAGGATAGGCAGACTGGCCGTGAGGCGAGCCGCTGTTGCCTCGAGCACGGACGGGAGTCAACAAGCGTGCCAGGGAGCGGGTGGTCCGAGGGGGCGTACCCGGCAGAGCTGCACCCGCTGCCATCCCCAGATCGCCTCCATCGCCAGCCGCACCGTCCTCAATCCCTTGGAAAAAAGAAGCAATGCGGGGGGCGGCTGGAGTGTAGTGCTTTCGGTTGAAAGCAAGCCGAGACTGCACCGTTGCCATGGTCATGCTCTCGCAGTGAGAACATGAACCATCCACAAACGCTGCCTCGGTGTGATCACAACCCAGACACACGAGACAACACCTGTGGCCTTCTGAAGCGGAGAGCACTCTACCGCATCCAGGAACAACGCAGGGGCGGAAGGGCATCTTTATAAAGACGCATCCTGAAAAGGACATTCAACGCCAGCTGTGTATTTGCTCTTTTAGAGGAAATAACTCTTTCAGAGAAAATCACTCTTTTATAACTCTAAGTTTGTTGCACTGTCGAAGCTCCCAGGGGCAAACTGCACTGCTGTGCAGAGAAGGGAAAGCCGCTGTAATGCGCCGTTGAATCCAACAGGCAAGCGTCAGAGGAAAACAGGAACAGATGTGTGACTCGCAGCTGACTGCAACACGACCATCGGCTCCGAAGAAGATTTCTGAATGAACTCGACGTATTTGCCCGCTTTTATACACATATGTCCGGGGGCAGGGTATGCAAATACTGTCTGCCTAATTCCCATTGGCCTTTTTTCATAGATCAGAGGCATATTCGGCGCTCAAGAGAGACCCCTAGTGTCGCTTCTTCGACACAAAGTCGAAGTGAGCGACAGACGGGGAACTACATTTATATAGTGCTACTAGTTGTATGTTTTTAAGGAATATATAGTCATTAATTAAACATATCAAGATTAGATTTGGAGTCTTCTCAATGCGTGTACAACATAATTTTTTGTGAGGAAAAGATTGCATTCCACAGTAATATTTTTCCCCATTGTCACCTAGAAAGTCAAGATATTTCTGTATGTGGACAAATGTGAAAGAAATCAGTACTGCGTTTTATTTATTTTTATTTTTTTTTTGCCTTTAGCACTGTATTTTTCCTGCTGTACATGATCCTATCACAGTAGATCTGCAACCAGTTTTGGGTTTGTGACCCACCCTTTGAGAACCACTACAGTAAACAATCACTAAACTTCTCCTGGATAAACTGTGGGCTTGTATGTCCTGCTCTTGACTTGACTTTTTTTTATAATTTAGACAGTTTTTGTTCTGAAAGAGAATAGCCATAATGCAGAGACCATAAGCATCCTAATTGGACCCAAAGCCGGTGAGTAGAATATAAATTAATTAGCTTTTCATAACATATTACATCAAAAGGAAATAATGTGCCTCGTGCACTGGCTTCTTAACATTAGATATGTGGTACTTGTGTTGTTGATGCAATCAGGCTCAATTTAACTTGTAATGAGAGAGGTATTTGGTCTCTTGACACTTAACAGATAACAGAGGATTAGAACCTACAGGAAATTAGAAATATGAGCCAAATCATCTGTACAAAGGGCAGCTGTGCGCTGCAGTTTGATTGGCATGTGAACTGATGCACTGGAAGTTAGGAAGAAAGACAACTATGTTTGCACCGCCAGCTGTTTGAGCAGCACACAGCGAAGGCAGACTGCTCCATGCATGTGTTAATCCAATTCTCTCCAAGCATCTCTGTGTGTGCGAATGTGTGGGTAAGTGTGTGATATGTAAAAGACTCTCTCACACAGCATGACTAATGCTTGCA
The DNA here is from genome assembly GCF_025860055.1 of Xyrauchen texanus. NCBI lineage: Eukaryota > Metazoa > Chordata > Actinopteri > Cypriniformes > Catostomidae > Xyrauchen > Xyrauchen texanus. The sequence continues at coordinate 28,315,514 of NC_068287.1, forward strand.
CTAAATGCTTATGGAATGTTAGTAGCATTGCTCTGATTGTAGCTGGTTCACACACCATGCTTAATTCAGCATCGCTGCACAAAGGGCTTCTAATCTGATGTCAGACCCATTCTCAAACAGCAGGACCTGGCAGAGAAGAGACCCACTGGCATGCATTTCCTCTCTCACATACCACACACACAAGCAGGGACTTTAGCTCATTGTGTATAGAGGAATAACTCTACAATACAAATTCACCAAAGACACAGCCTAAAGTAGACTAAAGCCCTGGGTATACTTCCTTTTTAATGCGAACACTCGGCATCTGCGTACAGTCTAATGCAAGCCTGTCAAAGTATACTCCATATGACCAAGCTTGCATTCACAGCAGTTCGGTTAATGCGCACTATTACTGCTATGAGACACCAGACTTTTCTTCAGGAGTTTAGACCCATAAAGATGTATTTATATTCCTTCAGACTCGAGTTATACAAATGCAATTATCTCCAGACCTCCTAACACGGTCTAGACATTCACATCCACTGTTGTTGTATTTACCATCATCTCCTGATGTTTAGCGGTGATTACATCTTCTTCATGCTTCATTGTGACAGTAACTTCTCAATTGTGAGTGTTGCCACCTTGTGAACCTACTAATTAGTGCAAAAAATGTCAGGTGCATGAGCATTCTGCACATTCATAAACACGTGGTTAGAAAAATTGGGCTGTGCATGTTTAGTGCTTGGGCTCTCTGAAAATTAAAAAATTTGCATCACGTGTACTGTATGTGGACGAAAAGTGTATTCAAAAAGCTGTATCCATAGTGACAGTGACTGAAGTGAATATTACAGATGGCGACACTCATAACACTGGCATACCTTATCACAATTGACACTGCGTTATTCAACAAACAAGTCCAAATGAGGCGCGAGTTCATTCATAATTAAACAACAGCGGCTTTGAATGCTTTCTAACCGAGTGCAGAGCGCAGCATTTGTTGCATGGCTCACAATCGCGAACAGCTTCGGGTTAAAAACTATGGCTTACAGATGACACGCTGCTCATATCGCCATCTCTGTGAGTTAACAAAAACCCCTCATGTTTAACACGAGACATGCGTGCGTACAGTGCAGCATGGCATTCACATTATATGACGTGACAGACAACTAGTTGTCCAGTTTGGTTCCATTCACACAGCACAGGTTTGCCGGTAATGTGGTTGTGAGTCCTGAAAATTTGTGGGGATCAGTTCGGAAATAGAATGCGTTTGTCACTCTCGTAAATAACGACTTCCTTAACCAAATGTAACTATTAACACTTGTGTCATATCATAAACACACACAGGAGATAAATGGTCAGTGAAAACTTTCACTAAATAATACATTTTCAGTTTGTTTCTCACCAAACCTTATCGAATGCTTTCATAAGAATCATGAGTCTCATGGAATAATTTATTAGACTTCTAAAGAAAGAAAGTCATATAAGGTTATAATAACACAGGGGTGAGTAAACAATGACTGAATTTTCCTTTTTGGGTGAACTAATCCTTAAAGTCTATACTCTCATGTTGATTTTCAGATTTTGTTTGTATGTGTAAAATTGAATTAAATGCACAAATACATCTTCAGTAAGAAAAAATAAAATCGCAAATGAGATACCGTGCATTCAAAGTATTTACACCCCTTCAATTGTTTTCTTCACATTTTGTTTTGTTGCAGACTTATGCTAAAATGTTTAAATCATTTTATTTATTTTTTCACATCAATCTAATTGAGGCCCAAACGGTTTAATCTTAGTTTCATCAGACCAGAGAATTTTCAGTCTGAGAGTCCTTTAGGGGCTTTTTTATGTGTCTTGCACTGAGGAGAGGCTTCCGTCTGGCCACTCTGCATTAAAGCCCAGATCGGTGGAGTGTTGCAAGTTTCTCCCATGTCAACACATGATCTCTGGAGCTCAACCTGAGTGACCATCGGGTTTTTGGTCACATCTTACCAAGGTCCTTCTCCCCCAATTGCTCAGTTTGGCTGGGCGGCCAGCTCTAGCAAGAGTCCTGGTTGTTCCAAACTTCTTCCATTTAAGAATTATGAAGGCCTCTGTGCTCTTGGTAACCTTCAATGCCAAATTTTTTTTTTTAATATTTTTTTTTGTAGCCTTCTCCAGATCTGTGCCTCGACACAATCCTGTCTCTGTGCTCAGGCAGTTCCTTTGATCTCATGGCTTGGTTTTTGTGAGATCTTATATAGACAGTTGTGTGCCTTGCCAAATCATGTCCAATCAATTGACTTTGCCACAGGTGGTCTCCACTCAAAGTGTATAAACATCGCAAAGATGATCCAGAGAATAGGAGGCACCAGAACTAAATTTCATGAGTCATACCAAAGGGTCTCAGACTTATGTCAATGTGATATTTTTAAAGTTTGCAAATCAGAAATTTTCTTTGTCATTTTGGGGTATGGAGTGTAGATTGATGTGAAAACAATTATTTACAGTATTTTAGCATAAGGTTACAACATAACAAAATGGGAAAAAATTACTTTCTGAATGCACTGTACACGTCTTTGCTGTATCTCCAACACATCTCAGATTTGCAAAGATACAATGTTGGGTGTAATCTGATTACAAAGTTATTATTTACTGTAATATAATTACAGTTCATTCAAAAAAATTGTTTAACACACTTCATGTAATCTTATTACAATTACAGACTTCCAATTCAGTAACTTACTTTTAGGTGCATTACTTGAGTTACACATATTTCAAAAATTTGAAATATTTATGTATAATGCATTCAAATTATAAATTAAATTATGTTAAGTACTGTACATCTGTTTGTGTTTCTATGACAGCAGAATGGTAAATGGTCTGTACTTATATTTTTAATCTTAGCGGTATTCAAATCACTTTACACTGCATCTCATTCACCCATTCACACACACATTCACTCACCAATGATGGCAGAGCTGCCATGCAAAGCGCTAGCCTGCCATTGGGAGCATCTTGGGGTTCAGTGTCTTGGCCAAGTACACTTCGGCATGTGGAGTCATGTGGGCCGGGAATCAAACCTCCAACCCTGTGATCACCAACCACCTTAGCCACAGCCATAGAATGACGTAGAAATGCATGCTGCTGAGGGTATGTCTTGCGTGAGACAATAAAAAAGGAGGAAATATAGACATTATTTTGAATTCATTGAAAAACACACACTTTTCAGTGAAAAGGGTTTTAGAAAGTAACTTAAAAGTAAATGAATTATTAATGTGATTACTTTTAATGACATAATTTGTAAAGTAATATGATTACGGTTTTAGAGAAGTTAATTAGTAATTTGGAGTGGGCTACATTTTTGAGCAACTTACCCAACGTTGCTAAGTCTACAATCAAATATTTTAAAACACAAACATTTCTAATCAAATACTTTCAAGATCTAATTATCTTGGCCATTCTATATACATTTATTTACAGCTGTATACGCTTACTGTACATCACCAAATGTATTTTTATTTCTTTTGAGTTTGGGAAAAACATCTGAGACAAAGTTAATACTAAAGTGAAACAACTGAGAACTGAATTACATATCCTATGCTACAGGAAAGAGCAACCTATAAGTAATACAATTTTCCTTTCAGCTGCTTTAGGGATATAGTGCTGTGGACAGAGAAAATGTGTGAGTCTGTATGCTGGTTGTACGGCAGTTGCCCTGTTAGGCAGTCAGAGGTCAAATAGGTAGGTAATTAAAGCTAAAAAAATATAAAAGCTACATCATTACTTACAGCTTTGTCTTCCCTCCTGCCTCTATTTTCCTCATCTCTTCCCATTAAACTTTTATATACCTGCCTCATTGTCTACATTCCTGTCCCAGCTCACAAAAACCTCCCCCTTCCTTGCTTGGGCATCTACAACAACCACACCTGTCAACATTTGGGTACCAAAATCCGGGAGACATCTGAGCTGGGGGTGGTGCTGGATGGCAGAGGCAGGCTAAATACATATAAATTGTGCCGTTTTGATTTTATGTGTTGAGCAATGTAATTTCCCCAATGTGTCTGATGTTAAAATCAGTGCGATTTTTTTATTTTTTTTTTTGCAAAAGGTGTGGGCATTGTCGATATGGCTTCGAGATATGAAATAAAATTCTTCCATCCAGCTATTATTAAATTTATACAACTTCAAGCATCTACTACCTGTGCAGATATCAACAGTGCAACAGGGTTGTAGGTTGCCAGGTTGAGGTCACAAATGGGTTGAAATTTGTATGATGTATTGATTGTGTGAGTAGGATGTGTTTAATACAAGATCTGGCAACTGGACAACCTTGGAATTATATATATTGATGTGATTATTCATATAGCGATGTTTGGGCCATACAAATTACGGGAGTTTCCCGTGAGAAATAACAAAACGGGAGGGGGGCGGAAGATGGGTGTGAAATACGAGAGACTCCCAGGAAAAATGGGAGTGTTGACAGGTATGATAACAACTGATCCAATGTCTCGGCACTGCTCTTCTTTTGTTCTCTGTCCACTTCTTTTACTTTCTGCCTGTCAATATCAAAAACATTTAAAAACATATTTTCTTTGAAAGCGCAGTGGTTTGTTTAGCTGTGTTTACTGACATTAGATCAGCAGGCTTAGTAGCCAGGGTCTGACCAGCAAGTGATTGGTTTCTCAGGTAAAAATCCCAGCAAGAATCCCTGCTGTGTTTCTCTACAGGTGCACAGACCTGCTGGGTTTAGACTAGGACAGGTTGAAGGACTCATCACAAATCATCTCAGTTGTTTGTCAGAGAAGTAGGACTGTGGACTGCTGAAAATAGAACTGCTTCAACCAGCCTAAGGTTGTTTGCTAATCTTAATTGTTCTTTCAGTGCCCAAAGCCCTTATAAAACCAGCAAAACTGACCACCCTAAACCACCTTAGGTTTAAACTACCTAAACCACCTTAAATTAACCCTAGTTTTAAGCTGTTTTATAGAAGGATGCAAAACTTTTATTTTTGGATCACGGTACACTTGAATTTCCTTCCTTTTTCACCAGTGAAATCTTTGAAATGGACTTAAAAACCCTTAGAACATGTACTGACAAAATAAAAATGCCTGAGAACACACCCTGCCTAAGGGTCATCGTTTTAGTTTGAAGAGAACTGAAAATATAAAAGTAATGCAACTCAAATCTCTGAGAGCTTCCAAACCATTCATGTGCATCAGTACAGCACTCATAAAAAGATTTACAGCATCTCATTAATGCATAAAGCGTTTACAATGGTGCGCATGCATTAGAGTTTCTACTGTCCATGCAAGACTGCATAACTAGTAAAACTAGTCAACCTAACGCACAAGAAATTTTATTGGAATAAAAGGTTACAAATGATTGTTCAAGCAATAAAGCAGCTCAACATATCACATGTGGTACCACATAAAAAAATAAATTAAAAAAAGAAAGCTGCTCAATAACCTTTGTTCTAGACACAACTTTCATTTACACAGTAAAGACATAAATTTAAATAGACCGAGGGGTGCCTCAGTCAGGGCGTACCAAAGGAGGCAGTGGATGGATTCTCGGGAATCGAACAGGTCTACCTGTGAACAGGTCTACCTGTGCCTGCCCGAATTGACTCCAAATCAGCTGGACCACCTGAGGGTGGAGTCTCCACTCTCCCCTGCTGGGTAACCTGTTGTAACAATGTGTCCGCTGCAGTGTTGAGGTCCACCGGGATGTGAGTGGCTCGCAGCGACTTGAGGTGCTGCTTACTCCAGAAGAGGAGACAGTGGGTGAGTTGTGACATACAACGGGAGTGTGATTTTCCAGGAGTGGTGGCGTGAGGTGTGGTGCTTAAGCTTTTGCTTCATGCAGATTATATTTTATTATTCGTCTCCGACCCCACTAGATAGTGCCTTGCCTTCACAGAATTATTAATTCCTTTTCTAAGTTCTCAGGATACAGAGTTAATTGGTCTATATCCAAAGCTTTGGCTCTGACTCCGTACTGTCAGACTTATGTGAAAAGTAACAGCTTTCCAGCCAGGCCCAAACAGGTCATTACGTTTTTGGGCATTTGATGAGCAATGAGTGATTTAGTTTGAGTTAATTTTGACCCCTTAATAAAAAGGTTTTTGAGCGATATGTGCTGGTGGGCATCATTACATTTATCTATGATTGGGAAGGTTAGTGATATTAAAATTAATTGTATTCCAAAATTGAACTACCTGCTACAATCTCTCCCTGTAGATGTTCCCCTCTCTTATTTCAAGCAATTTGATAGCATAGCGAAGTCCTTTTTTGGATCCCAGATTACATTTAAATAAGTTACATTGACAAAGGTGGGCTAGGCCTACCCAAGATTTTGTTTTATTATTATGTATTCGGTCTCAGACATTTGGCTCATTGAGCCCCTCCCTGGTTTGGTATTGAACAGGAATTTCTTCCCCCATTTCGCAATTGCAAAGCCTTTCTATCAAACTAATCAGAGAAGTTAAGTGACACCCCGTTATCTCGCATTTTGCACGGCAAAAGTGTTCAGAGTGTTTAAATCAGACATTTATTTAAATGTTGCCTCGAACATATGATAGAACCCAAAATTATGTATTAATAAGTCCCCTTTTCTGCTGGTCAGAGTAGATTGTGAGAGAGGTTAATACGTTCTGTGACCTATATGAGAGTGGAGTGTTGAGATCTTTTGAAAATTTTGTTCAACATTTTGGGATTCCCAGATCTCAGTTTTATAGGTATTTTTGGGAGTAGCATACTCCCCCTAAAGTGGTAGATACTCTGGGAGTGGTGATTACTGCTTTAGGAAAAGGTCATGAGACATCAGTGTATTATTAATCAAAGCTAATTCAGAGTCTGGGGGATGGAGCTTAAACTTCTATCAAGAGATTATGGGAGAAGGATTTCAACTTGGTATTGGAGGAGGGAGTGTGGGCTAGAATTCTATAAACTGTCAAGTCTGCATCTAAAGATGCAAGGGTGCACCTTAAGCAATTCAAGATTTTACATAGATTTTATTGGACCCCTTCTAGATTGTATAGACTTGGTCTTAAAGACACACCCACCTGCTGGCGATGCCAATCGGAGGATGGAGACACGTCCCATGTTTTTGGTGGTGTATTGATTTAATTAATAGGGTTATTGATTTCATGTTTTCTGGTTGAAGGTTCAGAGTTTTGTGTGTGACATGGTGGATACACGGGTTTCATTTTGCCCCAGACTCTGTGTTTTGGGTGATGGGGTGGTCATCGATGTGGGGAATAGTCACATAGATAATTGGGTTCTGACCTTTGTGATGATCACCAGGCAGATTATTTTCAGGGGTTGGAGGTCAAGCAGGTGTGCCCCCATTTCGGGAGTGGTGCATGGAGATGGGGAGAGAGGCGGCTTTTTAAGATGTGTCATTTGGAAGATGGAGTAACAGATATGTTTGTTGGGAAATTTGTTTTTGGAGGCTCCCCCTGGAGGGCGTGGAGAGAGTTGTATAGTTTTATTTGAGTGTGTATGTATATATATATATATATATATATATATATATATACACACATACCGTAATTTCCGGACTATAAGCCGCAACTTTTTTCCCACGCTTTGAACCTTGCGGCTTAAACAATGACGCGGCTAATATATGGATTTTTCCCAGTTTCAAATTTTATTTAAAAAAAAAAAACATTCAGTGACGTGCTCAGTTTTTTGGCGGCATGAAGCTTTCATTAGACCAATGAAATTGCCGAATGGGTTGAGGTCAAACAACTTTTTTGTTTACTGTTTAGATTAAATCGAGCATGCTCAAACTTCCCATCATTCTGATTACGGTAGTCATTTTGTCACCCTCATCATGGCAAAGACATGGAGAAATTCATATGATGCAGCATTGAAGTTGAAGGTGATTGATCTGGCTGTTGGAAAAGGAAATAGAGCTGCTGCAAGGGAGCTTGGTCTTAATGAGTCGATGATAAGATGTTGGAAACAGCAGCGTGAGGAATTGACATTGCAAAAAGACAACTAAATCTTTCAGAGGAAAACCGTGTTTCGTTAAAGCCTATTTATTTTTGTTACAAGCCGTGTTTCGTTAAAGCCAGTGTAAAGTTGATTTGTTTCAATGTACCAGTAGGCACCTGCGGCTTATAGACATGTGCAGCTTATTTATGTTCAAAATAATATTGTTTTTAAAATTCAGTGGGTGCGGCTTATATTGAGGTGCGCTCAATAGTCCGGAAATTATGGTATATATATATAAGAGAGAGAGAGAGAGAGAGAGAGAGAGATGTTTGTATGTTTGTTTTTCTATATATTTACTCATGTGTGATGACAGGGATGTTTGTTGGGGGGGGTGGGGTTGGGGATTGGGAGGGGAAGGGTTGGTTGTGGTAAAGTGTTCATGACTAAATTATTGAATTAAGTAGTATTTTTAGATAAATTGCAAGGATAATACTTTCTGAGAGTGGGAATATTAACCCCTCAGAACAGCAGGTTCATTGAGTCTGTCAGAGCTGGAGTTCTGAGGCTGGATGCTCGCTCTCTGTCCGAATTTATGGACCCATTTTTTCTGCTGGATTTTCTTCACACAGGAAATTAATCACGGAGGCAGACATAGAGTCATAGGAGGATTTCTGCAAGAAAATCAGCTTCGGGTGATAATGCTGAAATGACTGTCACCCAAAATTCGATGCATTTTCTCTGTCGATGTGGGACTGCCATTTTTTGACATTGACCATCACGGGACAGCTTTTTTTTCGTGTTATGACATCCAGCTAGTTAAAAATGTTAACTAGCTGGAACCAGTTGCCTGCATTTTTTTTAATTACCTGATAATAACACTAGGTTTAATTCTCTAATAATCCCATCCCAGATGGAGGTCATACATTCACGCAACAATCCACACTGGACCACATTCACACAACCACACTAGCATATATTCACACAATGGTCAATTACTGTATATTACAAAGGCAGATTTTTACAGAGAGGTTTATGTGTGTTTTCAGAACAAAGTTAATTTTAATGAAAGCCAGGTCTGAGCATGCTGTCAAATTTTTATCGAGGCAGGTTGTCACACATGTTTAAAAAGTTCATATGTTTTTTTATCATTTACAATATTTTTTGGCCAAAACAATGTTTTGATTATTTCATTATCTGTTGTTCCATTTTTGTTGTTTCATGAATAGTTTTTTTGCCTCATAAAATGTTTTGAAAAGCCTACAATAGGCTGTTCAATGTAGGCATAGATTTAAAGAGAGGCATACATTTTGAATTAGTGGTGGTGGTGGTGGGGTGATGGAGGAATGTGTACTGTAATGTTCAAATTACACCGGTATCACTAGTTTCATGGCAGGTTCCATTGTGGCAACTTACCCCATGTAGTGCAACAACATGCCACACTATTTGTCAACAAAAGGTCAACATGAGTTCAATGAACTGTATCTTTTTTCCTGGGTAATAACGTTGAAAATGTTCAATAGTTCTTTGTTTTTTAGCCAAGACTTCAAGGTATGTTGATATACAAAAAATGAACACACCCTGAGAAATATTTACTAGAATAAAAAGTGTGACTAGTAGCCTCCCTACATAAAATAAACTTTTTGGCTTAGAACAAGCTAAAATGTTTTTAAGTTTTGCATATGAGCGGTTTGAGTTGGTTCTAAATTGTACTCTAAATTATAATAAATAAATAAATGCACATTTATAGATATCATGATTTCTTCATGACAATGTTCCATACAGGTTTTAAGAACAAATACATGCATACGCACAGTCTGTGAATGAGACAACCAGAGGTGGACTGGGAAGAGAAATCAGCCTGGGATTTTACATAGAAACTGGCCCAAAAGTTATTGGTGTGGGTGGGGGGTGGGAGGGTGGTATCGCTGTCCTTTTCTGCATATTGCAGAAATATTGCATACTGCAATTCACTGTGCTGTTTTGTGGCTCATTTCGGCGTATCGTGGCCCATTCGGCCCGTTTCGCAGCCGGCCCGGTTCTCCAATGGCCAATCCGCCCCTGATTGACCCTAAGTGTGTCGGCACTTGGCACTTGCAATGAGATAATTCCTGGTACAGTGGCTGACTCTGCTAATATTTTCTAATATTTCAAGACCATGTCCACGCTTCTATCCCCATATCTTGTTTTTGCTGTCATTTTTCATTGGTTACTATCTCTGTCTTCCTCTTTCTTGGTATTGTCTTTTCCATCCTTCCCTGTCTCCTGATGCTTCCCCTTAATCACAAATGGCGTAATGATTTGTGGTCTGGCATTTTTCAGAAAATAGCACCTGACTTACAGTGCATCCATGACCAAAAAATCATTCTCTTTACAGAGACATGGTGTGTATGTGTGTGTCAGCTATGTGTAAGCATTATCTGTTTTTTTATGCATTTTTTATATTGGGGAAAGTTTGAGGCATCAGACCTCTTCTGACTATAAAAAAAGGAAAGAGTCCAACTCACACAATCATGATTAATTAGCTGCCCATCATGGCGGCTGTGTGTTCTGAGAATGGATGGATTGCCTATTAGAGCTGAAGGGAGGAGAAGGAGGCCAGCAAAGTAAGCTGTCTGGGGCCTGACAGGCTGGAGACACGCCAGGAAGAAAGCACGTTTCAAGTACATTTCCCCAGCCAGTCCAGAAGCTTTTGCTATTAGCACACACCCACAGAAAGAGAGAGAGAGAGAGAAGAGATGTATACACATCATTGCCCCCCTTTACCAACTACCACCAGGAGACTTTTAAAAAATACAGCACCACGTAGAAAAAGTTTAACGGTTTTAGTTGCCATAGTAGAAGTATATGACCCTATTCGCAGCCAGCCATAATTTGAGACTGATCTCGTGAAAAAAAAAAAAGAGGCTGTATCGCAGCAGTTCCAAGATTAAATGTCCACTGAGTGGTGCTCAAAGCGAGTTTAATTTTCTCCAAAATGTATGTTATACTCTTATCGAGTTTTAAATCAATTAAAACAACATCCCTATTCTTATCCTTAACGTTTTCAGGATTAGGGTCTAAATTCTCCTGAGTGCCTCCCACACTGAGTGACATTTCATAGCCGGCACTACAGGGGGGTGGAGTGTAGATGGGTAGTTTATGGAATTCTTGATTTCTTGTCATTTACACAAAAAAAAAAAATACTGTATATACTATAATAAACGTATGAACAAACTGGTTATGTCTACTGTACTGTATTTGTTTTATTTATTTATTTTATATATAGCTATGAAAATAAATGGACAAATAATATCAGCAGTAGGGTTTGCCTGTGCACTGTTTGACATCTCAGACATTGTGTGTGTGTGTGTGCGTGCGTGCGTGCGTGCATGTGTGTGACAAATTCATAGTCAACAGACATGGCTGCGTGCATTGGATTATCGCGACCGTGTTCATAGATGCATTAACTCTTAGTATATGAGTTATAAACTCTTATGACTTATATTACATTTACAATTATTAAGTAATTTAGCAGATGCTTTTATCCAAACGACTTACAAATGAGGAACATAGCAAGCAATTTGCCATACAAAAGTCAACACTATCTACAGTATTGCACTGGCAAGTTCTCAAAGTGGCTGGAGAGGTATACTGTAGGCAAGAAGTTAGTGTAGAATGAAGAGACAGATCTTATTTATATATTTTATTTTATTATTTTATTATTATAAAAAAATAAGCATCATGTGCATGAAAAGATTGTCTGAGTTTGTGTGACTTTTGAATATCAGCCGCATAACCACCTAACAATCGCGTGTGATGTGTTGACTGTGTATTTGAGCTGTAAACTTTTTATTGCGATACTTTGGTGATGTAGGTGTATAAAATAACTTATCATGAGCTTGAAAAGACACTGATTTATTATGTGTGCAAATATAAATGACAGGCACTTGGCCAGCTTAACCCTGTGTTTCGGCATGAAAGATTTTAATCTGGCAGCTTGTTGCACAAACACATGTGCAACGTTCTTTTACGGTAGGGTGACCAGTTGTTCCCATTTTCTGGGGACAGTCCCGGTTTCTGATGGTCTTTCCCCGACTGGAGCTGTCCCCAGAAATGTACTCGTTTTTCCCAAACATTCAAAACAGTCCGTATAGTGATTTATCTTACATGGCAAGTAAACCCGAGCAGCAAAGCCTACCATGTGTTGTTTATTTTTACCAACAGATGGGGCTGCTCGCTATAGCAGCTTCAATTCATTCGTTTCCTTCACTGATTATTTGGTCGGGCCAGTTTTGCCCTTTAGAAATGGACCAGGCAATTGAAGAGAATTATCATCATTGTTATAAACTTCAAGGTAAGACACATACTAGCTATTTATGTTATAAAGTTATATTGTTATGAATTTTATAACAGGTTCTGAATTTGACGCGGCATTGCATTCAAAGTTTGGCTTTCATAATGCTGGAATTCCCGCACAAACAATAACATGCTGGTGAAAAGTAGTCAAATTAATCCCTGCAGATGAACAAATAAAATCAATCATTTTATCTTTAATCCGTGTATGTTGTGTATATCAGCTCTATCGGCCCACCATCCCCTCTCCCTCCCTCCTGCACTAGTAATATACGCACACTAAAGAAAGCACCTTCTCACATATCTGCTCATTTGTTGTTTTAACATATACCCAAAATAAATTTCAAAGAAGAATATGACATTAATAAAATGGAAAAATAAAAATTTATAAAAAATATCTGCAAAGAAATGTAAGTTAGTCAGTACATTACAGCATGATTACATTGCGCCTTGCAGGGAAACAAGCGAAACGAAGCACCATAATGCATAAGACTTGATCAAAATAAAAGATGAAAATTAAGAAAAACAAGTCCACATGAGATACGCCAACATTTAGGTAAAATAGTATTACAATAATAATTATTATTATTAGACCACTAAAATGATCAACTTTACCTCCATGTTTGAATTTCATTAAGTCAAAGGCTACAGTATTCAATAGAGCATGATGCATCAAACATACAAATTATTTCCATGATTTATAAACTTTATATTTTTTCCAAATCAACTTAGGTTCATTAATGTGTTTATATAACATAAGAATTTGTGTTTTTTTTTTTTTTTTTTTTTGGCAAAATTAATGGCACAATGGCAATGCATTGATATAATGTAAAATAAATAATAAATAAATAATTCCACAGGGCTAGGGAGTAAGGGCATCCAGTGTCTTCGGACTGGTGAACTCGCATGGGAAATGACAGTGCTCGTCTTCCCCTCATGGAGGGGAAAGGCGCTGTATGCAAGCAGTGTACCTGGCCAGCTGTCCCGTAAATTTACTTGTTCGTTTCTGACAATGCACGGTACGAAACCGGCTCAATCATAAAATCTTGCGAAGGTATTGGGTGTTGCCTAGCCCGCTACCCTGCAGATGTCTGCTAGAGAGGTGCCATTGGCAAGTGCCCAAGGGGATGCCACACTCCGTAGAGTGTGCTCTTAATCCCAAAGGGGCAGGCACTTCACCCTGAGTCTGGTATGCCGACGCAATGGCATCCACAGTCCAGTGGGCAAGCCTCTGTTTGAAGACAGCGTTCCCTTTCCGCTGTTCACCAAAGCAGAGCATCTAGAGCTCTGCATACAATTCAAATAGATGCGCAAAGCATGCATCAGACATAGCAACGACAATGCTGGGTCTACCTCCTCATGGGGCTGCTTCGCTTGCAGGCTCACCACCTGATCCCTAAAAGGCGTTGTGGGAACCTTGGGCACATAGCCCGGTCAGGGTCTCAAGACCATGTAAGAACACTCTGGACCAAACTCAAGGCAGGTGTTGCTGCCAGAGGACACCTGCAGGTCCCCAACCCTCTTGATGGATTTTGTGAGTGCAGTCAGGCGGGCAACCTTCACTTAGACCGCCTTTAGCTCATCTGACTCGAAGGGCTCAAAAGGGCCCTTCGAGTCTGTAGATACAGACAGGCACTAGAACCTGCCAGGTCAGTATATTTTACACAACAATCCTAGATGTTTATTCAGTACTGTGGCTAAATTGGTTAGGAATAAAACCTCAACAGAACCAGATATTACGTCGCCGCACAAGAGTAATGACTTCATGAATTTCTTTACAGATAAAATTGAAATAATCAGAAATAAAATTGGAATTATGCAATCATCTGTCATAGCACCTCAGAAAACAGTGTACAACTTCAATCTAGCTAACAAAACATATCGAAACATCAAAAGCCACAACATGTTTGTTAGATCCTATACCAACTAAGCTCTTAAAAGTGGTATCTCATGTAATTTCAGAACCTCTTCTTAATATAATTAACTCCTCGCTATGCTTAGGACATGTGCCAAGAAACTTTAAAATGGCAGTTATCAAACAGCTTATTAAGAAGCCACAACTTGATCCTGCAGAACTGACTAATTATAGACTGATTTCAAAACTCCCGTTTATGTCAAAAATACTAGAAAAGGTAGTATCCTCCCAAATATGTTCCTTTCTACAGAGAAATAGTATATATGAAGAATTTCAGTCAGGATTTAGGCCTCATCACAGTACAGAGACTGCACTTATCATAGTTACAAATGACTTGCTCTTATCAACTGATCGCGGCTGCATTTCTCTTCTCGTGCTTTTAGATCGTAGGGCTGCATTCGACACGATAGATCACGACATTCTCTTGAATAGGCTAGAGAATTATGTTGGCATTTGTGGAGTTGCATTAGCATGGTTTAGGTCATATTTATCAGACCGCTACCACATTGTCTATGTAAATGAGGAATTGTCAAACCAAACAAAAGTAAAATATGCAGTGCCACAGGGACCAGTTTTAGGGCCTCTGCTTTTCTCCATGTATATGCTTCCCCTAGGAGATATTATCAGGAATCGTGGAATAAGTTAGATCACTTAGATCTTCCACATCCCATCCAGGGGCCGGACATGGAGATTCCAGAGGTCTGGGCGTGGGTGCCAGATGGTGCACCGTCCCTGGGAGAGGAGGTCCTGAAGGCCAGAGGGCTGTCCTGAGGAGCGTGTGATCCAAGAGCCAAGTCTGAGTGAGCCAGTATGGTGCCACGAGGGTGACCTGTTCCTCGTCCTCCCTGACCTTGCACAAAGTCTTTGCATGCCGGCTCACTGGGGGGAACACACATTTGCACAGCCCCCGGGGTCAGCTAAGTGCCAACACATCTGTGCCGAGGGGAGCCCCCTAACTGATACGCCCGGCCCTCGAAGGCAAACTGTAGGAAGGGTCTGTGTCGAGGTAGAACCTTGACATGGAATTACGTGTCCTTCAGGTCTACTGCCATAACCAATATTGATGACGGACGTGCGCAAAAATGAGAAGGAAATGTGTATACTCAGGGCATGTATTACTTTAATCATTTTATCAGAATATTTTAAAATGAATTCTCTAAACTTGGAAGCACATGTAACTTAACCTGTCCTCAGCAAGAGGTCACAATGTTAAACTGCCAAACAAAGTCTTTACAAATACAACAAATTCATAAATATAAATATCAAATAAAAGGTAGGGATCTGTAAGATATCAAACATTACATAAAGTCAAATAAAAATGATATTTTCCATTAAAAACTGCCTATCAAATTTGTGTCCTCACTTTGTGTCAATTCTATCAGATTTTTTTTATAATCCTGACTAAAATCATACAATGTAATGGTCAGCTATAACTCTTTCCCACTTCCTGCTCATGGTAGATGCAACAGTAGGGCACATGGCCTGGTAATTTGTATATATTTATATATTTCAAACAAACAATGTTTAAGTCACAGTGGTCAAAGCATCAACAATTCAACACTGTCATCACATTGTGATAAATTCTGTTAAGCCTCATGGAATAATTTTGGCATTTTAGTTGCCAAGTTTACTACTTTTTGTAAAAGAAAATAGCTCCAGCGTACAACACATGGTTTAGTTGGAAGAATATTCAATTTTGTCAAATATATATATATATATACAGTGAGGAAAATAAGTATTTGAACACCCTGCTATTTTGCAAGTTCTCCCACTTAGAAATCATGGAGGGGTCTGAAATTGTCATCGTAGGTGCATGTCCACTGTGAGAGACATAATCTAAAAAACAAATCCAGAAATCACAATGTATGATTTTGTAACTATTTATTTGTATGATACAGCTGCAAATAAGTATTTGAACACCTGAGAAAATCAATGTTAATATTTGGTACAGTACCCTTTGTTTGCAATTACAGAGGTCAAACGTTTCCTGTAGTTTTTCACCAGGTTTGCACACACTGCAGGAGGGATTTTGGCCCACTCCTCCACACAGATCTTCTCTAGATCAGTCAGGTTTCTGGGCTGTCGCTGAGAAACATGGAGTTTGGCTCCCTCCAAAGATTCTCTATTGGGTTTAGGTCTGGAGACTGGCTAGGCCACGCCAGAACCTTGATATGCTTCTTACAGAGCCACTCCTTGGTTATCCTGGCTGTGTGCTTCGGGTCATTGTCATGTTGGAAGACCCAGCCTCGACCCATCTTCAATGCTCTAACTGAGGGAAGGAGGTTGTTCCCCAAAATCTCGTAATACATGGCCCCGGTCATCCTCTCCTTAATACAGTGCAGTCAGCCCTGTCCCATGTGCAGAAAAACACCCCCAAAGCATGATGCTACCACCCCCATGCTTCACAGTAGGGATGGTGTTCTTGGGATGGTACTCATCATTCTTCTTCCTCCAAACACGGTTAGTGGAATTATGACCAAAAAGTTCTATTTTGGTCTCATCTGACCACATGACTTTCTCCCATGACTCCTCTGGATCATCCAAATGGTCATTGGCAAACTTAAGATGGGCCTTGACATGTGCTGGTTTAAGCAGGGGAACCTTCCGTGCCATGCATGATTTCAAACCATGACGTCTTAGTGTATTACCAACAGTAACCTTGGAAACGGTGGTCCCAGCTCTTTTCAGGTCATTGACCAGCTCCTCCCGTGTAGTTCTGGGTTGATTTCTCACCTTTCTTAGGATCATTGAGACCCCACGAGGTGAGATCTTGCATGGAGCCCCAGTCCGAGGGAGATTGACAGTCATGTTTAGCTTCTTCCATTTTCTAATGATTGCTCCAACAGTGGACCTTTTTTCACCAATCTGCTTGGCAATTTCCCCGTAGCCCTTTCCAGCCTTGTGGAGGTGTACAATTTTGTCTCTAGTGTCTTTGGACAGCTCTTTGGTCTTGGCCATGTTAATAGTTGGAATCTTACTGATTGTATGGGGTGGACAGGTGTCTTTATGCAGCTAACGGCCTCAAACAGGTGCATCTAATTTAGGATAATAAATGGAGTGGAGGTGGACATTTTAAAGGCAGACTAACAGGTCTTTGAGGGTCAGAATTCTAGCTGATAGACAGGTGTTCAAATACTTATTTGCAGCTGTATCATACAAATAAATAGTTACAAAATCATACATTGTGATTTCTGGATTTTTTTTTAGATTATGTCTCTCACAGTGGACATGCACCTACGATGACAATTTCAGACCCTCCATGATTTCCAAGTGGGATAACTTGCAAAATAGCAGGGTGTTCAAATACTTATTTTCCTCACTGTATATATATATATATATATATATATATATATATATATATATATATATATATATATAATGTAATTTATCAGCTTTACTGAACACTATTATTAGATATTTAAAGACACCTTGTTGGATGGACCAAATTAAAATAGCATGCTTTTAGTGTGTCTGACAGAGTTGATGTAAGTAAGTGAATAAATGTCAGTTTTGAGAAAGATTTTTTTTTATAAAAACCTGTTCCCTTACATGTATCTCTAGAATCAGTAATATTTAGAACTGGATAGCTGATGATGTCATAACACTGAAGCAACTGCATCGTCATATTGCTATTCCCAAACATTCTATTGTTTCTCTTGAATTAATAGAAAACTCTTCTGATTTCAGTGAGTAAACATCGGCCATTAATCACTGATTTTATATCTAAAATCTACCTGTACATCCCTACAATGCAAACGTTCTACACATGTAATTATTTATTTATTTAAAGGTGCTGTAAGCATTTTTTTTTTTAAGGAAAATTATGCAAAAAGTGTTCCTACTCCCTTAATGATATTAATGAAATAAGTGTCCTGAGATATCTCACCAGTTTCTGTGACAGCTGTAGACTTAACAGCAAACAAAAATTTATCCGCAAACCACGGACATTGACACTTTTCACCCGTCAGTCATTTTACTCGTTCTCATTTTAACCGGATCATTAAGGCTATGATTCATAATGTTTGTCAGTTGAGGGTGCAATTGTGCCACTGTTGAATTTGACAGCCACAGGAACAAACAATGCTGCTGATTTGCTATGTTTTTGTGTCAAAATTATCTTTGAAGTGCAGGGTTTTGGAATGAGGGCTTATACAACGGCTCAGTCTTCCGTCAACTTTGAAATAAAAAAAAGAAAGTGTTACGTAAATGTATATCATGATAAATATTGATATCGAACAATATGAAATAGATTATTGTGATAATTATTTTGGACATGTCGCCCAGCACTACTTACAGAACCTTTAAAGTGTGGAATTTTTCCTGTTTCTTGAAAGCCTGAGTGAGTTAACAGGCAAATCTCTAGCATTTTAAGTAATTTAGACTTTCCCTCCGAGAAAAAGAAGTGCTTTCAACCTGAAACAAGTAGATAGCTTTGTCGACTACTTTACAACTTGTTGACAGTTTTGACACGTCCCTTGATTATCATTGTGCTGCACTGATAAGCTGCACAAAGAACAGGTAAATGTTCTGACATCACGGTCCGCATATATCTTCTTAATAACAAATATTATCCGTCACAAACAAATTAAAGTTAATCATAATTGTCACTAGAGGGTGAAATACGATTGTCGAATCTGGCGGTATTATCGTCTGCCGGTCATTGGGGCTCTATGGCAGTTGGGGCACACCAAGATGGCTGCTCAAACACTTCCGGTGGCTCCATCTCCTGCTGGCAGCTTACTGTTGCTTCAGCAATCCAGTTCTATATATATATATATATATATATATATATATATATATATATATATATATATATATATATATATATATATACATACATACTGTATATCAGTGACATCGACTCATGGTGAGTTCCTCTTGCATAATCATCTCCCTGCCATTCCCTCTGTGTGTCAGTTCTCACTCCCACCCTCTTCTGATATACCCTTCACTGAGCTCTGACTGAAACTCTGGATACTGCTTTCAGCATTCTGAACTGCTAATTATTCAGTAACCTTTCTCACACTCACAAACAACACCCAAGCTTTATTTAAACTTGCTCCATACAACTGTGACTGCTAGCCGTATCTGGTTGAGCTGGTAGTGTTTGAATTTTGAAATGGATTTGAGATACGTTTTTCTCGTTAAAAAGAGGGGAAGATTTTCAGTTAGTAGCAACATATATTTTAATTAATTGCTAATATAAGTTATGATAAGGATTCAGAATAAAGACTAAGAATATAGCACACTCGTCATATCTACTACTTTCATGATGTCTCATGGTCCTTCTTGGAGCTCACTATGAATTGTCATTGAATGGAAAAGTGTGTGACAATTCTTCAAACATTATTTGTTTGTGTCCCACAGAAAAAATAAAAGCATACAGATTTCAAAATGGTATAAGGGTGAGTAAATAATGACAACATTTTTATTTTTGGACTATTCCTTTAACTCTAAGCCTTGGTAGACCAACACAGCAGGACCTGAAATTTCAAAGCTTGCAAACTGATTTTTATATATGCCAAACAGTTGTAAAAATATGTGTTGATAATATTGACACTTTGTCTCCCACATCCTCCTAAAGTGATTGAGGCGATTTAACACTGTGATGAGAAATTTTGCATGTCAACCTTGCTGCTATCTGTCAGTCAGTATCAGGCTTGTTACTGGACAGGATTCACTGTATGTGTGTAGTTGTTTTATCAGCATAGTTTGACAAGAAAAATAGCACTGTTTGAAGGCACCCATCCTAATTGCTGCCCACATATGTGCCCTCACCAACTTCAACAGCTGAATGTCCCTTTCTTTCAACCAAATAAAAAAAAAATTATTTACCTTATTTGTTTTTTCTTTCTTAAAAAAAATACAAAATAACTGCACAGTAAGTTCATAAGAAAGATTGTGCAAGTAATTATAAGCCATATAAGGGTTAAACCACGTACATACACAAGCATCCACAAAAACAAACACATGCACACAGAGAAAAAATATATTTTGAGAGTGCCATCTGCAATCGTGCCAACGCAGACTGAAGTTACTCTAGATGTCTCTCTTGCTGATCAATCCTTAATTATTCCCCTGACTCCTCTTCTAGCTCACTGCCCTTAAATCCCACACTCTTAATTACTTTTTTAAAGAGAAAGAAACAATTATGCAAAGATCTTCACTCCCTTTATTTATAGAAGAATACTTCTGGGAGGAGGAGTGGGGCAAGAGGGAAGTTAATAAGTGTTCTCTCTTTCCTTTTTGCAAGATAAATGAATTGATAAACAAAACACCCTGCTCAAAGTTCCGGCTTGATAACAGGCAGTCCCAGATGGAATCAAAGCAGCAGTGGATTTTATTTTGCTCTGCACTGTGATTGGATAGATCCAGAGCTCCGGTGCAGCCTTGAGGCACAATCAGATGCAGCACTGCAAGAATCTTTCAGCTGGTCGATTTGGCTATAGTTAATGGCTGGCACTGTTTCCTGCTTGTACACGATAGTGCTGAATGAATTAGATTTGTGGCCTCTGCAGCTCACAGATCATCCATGAATAAATATTACAACACATATTTATGACGTATTGATTTGTCTCCATGCTCAGTCGGAGGGCTGATTATGTGCAGTGGGCGGTTTGTGAGTCGAGAGTGTGTGTGTGTGTGTAGGCCTCTTATCTTTGCTCCACTTTGAAGGAGAGCAGTAACTATTAGCAGAAGAGAGTGAATAGGTCATTACTCTTTTAATATTGGGTGATTTCAACAAGCCACCTCTTATACCTCTGATGACCAAGCTAATTAAAACAGAATTGCCCCCCAATTTCCCATCTCTTACAAAATCTCTCGCAGTAGCTACACAGCTTTGCAATTGTGACTCAACAGTAATTTTCTCTAATGTCCATCACTTACCCTTCATTAAAAAACATAGTTAGTTCAACTTCGCCTTAACAGCTTTTTACCATTAGTGTGTTACCATTAGTTACCATTTAGTGTGCTTTTGTGTGTGCAGAAGGCCTATTAATAGATCCAGGCAACTGAGCACGAAACCACAACCCCCCACCACATGACTTAATGTGGTGAGTACATAACAGTATATTATCCAGATGCCTGTATATACAGTATCTGTATTATAATTTCCCCTTAGTACTTTCAAAGGAACATAGATTACAGGGAAATCAAGACTAACTGCCCATTCTTCAAACAACTTAGGCCTGTTATATACCGCAAGCGCCAACAGTGCAAAAAAAGTGTGTATTTTTTCCTGTACACAAATCAATAGGTCAGAGCAGCACTACTGAACATGTGGCCTGTGGGTCACCCATTATGTTATCAGAAAAATATATATTAATCAATATTAAATCTGTATGAATTGTGAATGGTCCATTTTCAAAAATACTTACGGTCATTTTTTGTATCGCTGAATCACATTACATTTAGAAAGTAAAATAAACTGCAAAGAATGTAAGGAATGAATTAAACAACAAAGAACTAGAATCTATAGCTGATGGTACAAGATACTGTTGTCAGTATACAAGCACTTGCGCGGTCTTTCATTCAAACATGCGCACGCTCTTAATATCACTTGTGACTCGCTCATCCCAGTGCAAATCTTTGTCAAACCCGTTTGAAAAGCTCACCAGATATGCATGCTCGTCAGTTCAAATGTAATAGCAGAAAAACAGAATAGTTTATCCTGCAAATTGCTTATTAGTGATTTAAATTAATTTACAGCAAACAGTTAATGAGGGTGAACAAATCCTAATAATTTTGTCACTACAGCAGTTCTGGAGCTATTATTGGATATATATCTCTTGGTTTTGTGAAGATGAACATGGTTGTTAATATGTGACAGTTTACATACAATTCACGTTCAAAAATTAACCATGGTTTTACTAGATTAAGCATAGTTTAACCACTGTAACAACAAAATTAACCATGATTAAAGTCATACTACAAAATTACTATAGTAAAACCATGTTTATTTTGGATACTACAGTATTACTGTTGTGAAACCATGGGTAATAGTATTAAAACCACGTTGTGTCGAAGAAGCGACACGAGGGGTCTCTCTTTAGCGCCGAATACACCTCTGATCTATGAAAAAAGGCCAAGGAGAAGTTGGCGGACAGAATTTGCATGTCCCGCCCCAGACATACAGGTATAAAGGTGGGGAAATGCATCTGTTTCATTCAGAAATATTCTTCAGAGCCGATGGTCATGTATGCAGCAAGCTGCGAGTCACACACCTGTTCCTCTACCTCTGAGTGATACTGCTGTTGGATCTACGGCGCACTTCAGCGGCTTTCTCCTTCTCTGCACAGCAGTGCAGTTTGCCCCTGGGCGCTTCGACAGCGCAAAACTTAAAAAAAGAGTGACTTTATAAAAGAGTGATTTTCTCTAAAAGGGTAATTCCCTCTAAAAAACCAATACACAGCGGCGTTGAACGTCCTTTTCAGGACGCGTCTTTATAAAGATGCCTTTCCGCCCCGTGTAGTTCCTGGATGTGGTAGAGTGCTCTCCGCTTCAGACGGCCACAGGCGCTGTCTCGTGTGTCTGGGCTGTGATCACACCAAGGTAACGTATGTGGATGGTTCAGGTTCTCACTGCGAGAACATGACCATGGTAACATTGTGGCTTTCCTTCAACCAAAGGAATGCCACTCCATCCGCCCCCCGCATCGCTCCTTCTTCCCACGGGATTGAGTACGACGCGGCTGGCGATGGCACGTTCGTTGACTTCCGTCTGGGCTCGAGGCAACAGCGGCTCGCCTCACAGCCAGCCTGCCTATCCTCTGGAGCCCCCATAGCTGGATGGGCTCATCGGAGAGTGGTCTGGCATCTGAAGCGGATGACTCATCTGGGCTGCCTCCTTTGGGCCAGCATGCCCAGGCTGAGGCTGACGCCCAGATATCCGACATGCTTGCCCGGGCCGCAACCAGCATGGGGCTGGACTGGAACCCTCCATCCTCCCCACAGCCATCATGGCTGAATGATTGGTTCCTGGGGTCTGCGCGCCGCTCACAGCCATGCCCCCCCGGTCCCTTTCTTCCCGGAGGTGCATGATGAGCTGACGACTGTATGGAGAGCACCCGTCTCCACTCGTCACAAAGCCCCTCGCTCATCGTCTCTCACTACCCTCGATGGCAGAGCGGCCCACGGGTACACAGCAATTTCTCCAGGTGGATAGGTCTGTTGCAATCCACCTATGCCCTGAGAACGCCGCCACCTGGTGGGGTCGCCCTGTGCTCCCCTCCAAGGCCTTCAGGAAGACATCATCATTGACCACCAAAGACTACAGCGCCACCCGAAAGGCCGCTTCTGCCCTGCATGCCATGGCCCTCCTGCAAGTCCACCAGGCCAAGGCACTTAAAGATCTGCACGAGGGTAGTCCTGATCCCGATGTGCTGCAGGAACTGTGCCCAGCGACTGACCTCGCCCTCAGGGCCACGAAAGCCACAGCGCAGTCACTCGGGCAGGTGACGGCCACACTTGTGGTCCAGGAACGTCATCTGTGGGTGAACTTGGTCAAGATGCGTGAGACGGACAAGACACGCCCCTGTCTCCCAGTTCGGCCTCTTCGGCAACACCATCGAGGACTTCGCCCAGCAGTTCTCCGTGGAGAAAAAGCAGACGGAGGCCATTTCACACATCCTGCCCTGCCACAATCCTGCCGCCACGGGCCAAGCTCCGTCTGCTCGCCGAGGGCTGGGCAAAGTCCTGCACACAACGTGCAGCTCCTCCTCAACCCGGGCCCAGCTCTCAGCCCCAGCGTCGAGCGCCCCGCAGGAAGCGCACGTCCCCCGTCTCACGGACCCCCTCGTGGACCCGGTAGGCTCCCAGGTGCTCCTGAGACTTACCGCAATACACGGCGAAGACGCCAGATCCCTGCGCGATAGAGCCTGTCCCTCCAACCGAGATGAAGAAGGGTTTCTACAGCCCTTACTTCATTGTACCCATGAAAGGCAGTGGCTTGCAACCGATCTTGGACTTGCGAGTTTTCAGCCGGGCTTTGAACAAACTCCCGTTCAAAATGCTCACGCAAAGACACATCTTAACTTGCGTCTGGCATCTAGATTGGTTCACAGCGGTAAACCTGAAGGATGCATACTTCCACGTCTCAATATTGCCTCAACATCGACCCTTTCTACAGTTCGCATTCGATGGCCAGGTGTATCAGTACAAGGTCCTCCCCTTCGGCATGTCCCTTGTCCCATGTTTTTACGAAGGTCGCCGAGGTAGCCCTTGCCCTACTCCGAGAAGCCGAGAGTTACTATGCGCCCACAGGGACCAGGTGCTCAGGCACCTCAGCCACTTAGGGCTTCAGGTCAACTGGGAAAAGAGCAAGCTCGCCCCGGTTCAGAGCATCACTTTTCTCGGCATGGAGTTAGACTCCAACGAGCGTGCGCAGTCAGTGCTGGAATGTCTATCCGCCTTCAGGCCAGGCACTGCGGTCCCTTTAAAACTTTTCCAGAGGCTCCTGGGGCATATAGCATCCTCCCATTCTATGCCCTGCGGAGGTTTCTCCCGCTGGTTCAGGGCAAACACGTCTTGATCAGATCAGACAGCACCACCGCGGTAGCGTACATTAATCGCCAAGGCGATGTCACAACTCGCCTGTCGTCTCCTCCTTTGGAGCCAGCAGCAACTCAAGTTGCAGTGCCACTCACATCCCCGGCAACCTCAATGTGGTGGTGGATGCGCTATCACGACAACGCTTGCCCAGTGGAGAGTGGAGGCTTCACCCTAGTCGGTCCAGCTAATTTGGGAACGGTTCTGCAAGGCTCAGGTAGACCTGTTCGCCTCCCGAGAGACCTCCCACTGCCCGCTCTGGTATGCCCGAACAGAGGCTCCCCTCGGGACAGATGCGCTGGCACATAGCTGGCCCATGGGGCTGCGTAAGTACGCATTTCCACCAGTGAGTCTTCTTGCACAGGTGCTGTGCAAGGTCAGGGAGGACGAGGAACAAGTCACTCTAGTGGCTCCCTATTGGCCCACCAGGGCTTGGTTCTCGGACCTTGTACTCCTCACGACAGCCCCTCTCTGGCAAATTCCCCTGAGGAAAGACCTTCTTTCTTAGGGATGGGGCACGCTCTGGCATCCGCACCCAGACCTCTGGAATCTCCACGTCTGGCCCCTGGACAGGACGTGGAAAATCTAGCTGATCTACCACCTGCTGTCGTAGACACGATCAACCAAGCCAGAGCCCTTTCTACCAGGCAACTTTATGCCCTAAAGTTGTGCTTGTTCGCGAATTGGTGTTCTTCTCGGGCCGAAGACCCACAAAGGTGGTCAGTCAGGTCAGTGCTCTCATTTCTGCAGGAGAGGTTGGACGGGAGGCTGTCCCCGTCCACCTTGAAGTCGTATGTGTATGCTTCGGGTCAACTGGGAAAAGAGCAAGCTCCTCCCGGTCCAGAGCATCTTTTTTCTCACTCTGGAGTTGGACTCACGAACGAGCGCGCCCAGTTGGTGCTGACCTGTCTGAAGGCATTCAGACAGAAAACTGAGGTTCCACTGAAATTATTTCAAAGTTACCTGGGGCATATGGCGTCCTCAGTGGTGGCCACACTACTCGGGTTGATGCATATGAGACCACTCCAGCACTGGCTCCAGACTCGAGTCCCGAGATGGGCATGATGCCACAGGACACATCATATAGTCATCACGCCGATCTGTCGCCACCTCTTCAGCCCTTGGAATGACCTTGCATTCCTTCGGGCAGGGGTTCCCCTAGAGCATGTCTCCAGGCGCGTCGTGATTACAACCACCAACAGCACCTCAAATCGCTGCGAGCCACTCACATACTGGGCAACCTCAACACCACAGTGGACGCACTGTCACGACTGGTCACTCGCAAGGGAGAGTGGAGACTCCACCCTCAGGTAGTCCAGTTAATCTGGAGTCGATACGGGCAGGCACAGGTAGACCTCCCATTGCCTGCTCTGGCA
Source organism: Xyrauchen texanus (assembly GCF_025860055.1). Taxonomy (NCBI): domain Eukaryota; kingdom Metazoa; phylum Chordata; class Actinopteri; order Cypriniformes; family Catostomidae; genus Xyrauchen; species Xyrauchen texanus. The sequence continues at coordinate 28,341,585 of NC_068287.1, forward strand.
TGCCCTCACTGATCGGTATAGATGCGCTAGCACACAGTTGGCCACCTGGACTGTGCAAGTGTGCGTTCCCCCCAGTGAGCCTGCTTGCACAGACCCTCTGGCCCCCTCCCTGCCAAATTCCCCTGAGGAAGGACCTTCTTTCTTATGGACGGGGCGCCATCTGGTACCCACAACCAGACCTCTGGAACCTCCATGTCTGGCCCCTGGATGGGACGCGGAAGACCTCAGTGTCCTACCCCCTGCCGTGGTAGACAACATGACTCAGGCTAGGGCCTCTTCTATGAGGCACCTGTATGCCTTGAAGTGGCATATGTTTGCTGAGTGGTATTATTCTTGACATGAAGACCCCCAGAGGTGCGCAGTCAGTTCAGTGCTTTCCTTTCTGCAGGAGAGGTTGGAGGGACGGCTGTCCCCCTCCAACTTGAAGGTGTACATAGCGTCACAGTGGACAATCCTTAGGGAAGCACGACCTTGTTATCATATTCCTAAGAGGTGCCAGGAGGTTGAATCCTCCCAGGCCACCCCTCGTTCCCTCATGGGACCTCTCAGTAGTCCTCCAAGACCTGCGAGGGGCTCCTTCGAGCCTTTAGAGTCAGATGAGCTTAAGGCGCTCTCCTTGAAGACCGCCCTCCTGACGGCGCTCACCTCCATCAAGAGGGTTGGGGACCTGCAAGCGTCCTCTGTCAGCGAAACATGCCTGGATTTCGGTCCGGGCTACTCTCACGTGATCCTGAGACCCGACTGGACTATGTGCCCAAGGTTCCCATAACCGTTTGTGTGTATGGTGCACGCTTAACACATCTATTTGGATCGCACGCAGAGCTTTAGGATCTCTGAGCAGCTCTTTGTCTGCTTTGGGGGACAGCGGAAAGGAAGCGCTGTCTCCAAGCAGAGGATCGCACACTGGATCATCGATGCCATAGCTGTTGCCTACCACCTGCAGGCCTACGGGCCCATTCCAAAAGAGGTGCGGTGGCCTCTGTGGCTCTAACCAGTGGCACCTCTCTGGCTGACATTTGCAGAGCAGTAGGCTGGGCCATACCCTACACATTTGCAAGATTCTACAATCTCCGGGTTGAGCCGGTTTCGTCCCGTGTCTTAGCAGGAACGAACAGGTAAGCCGGGTCAACCGGCCGGGTATATCGCTTGCACCTAGCACATTTCACCTCCCCTGAGCTGAATATGTGTGTTGTTGATTCCCAGTAGTGTTCACAGATGTGTTCCCTGGACGATTTCCTCCTAGCCCTGCGGCAGGTGAGTTTGGCGGAGTTCGGCGGAAATAGCCGGGACTTTTTTCTCGGCTCCTCAGCACAAAATCTAATGAGCGGTATGCAGTGTCCCCTTCTTTATACCCGTATGTTCAGGTGAGGGGCATGCAAATACCACTCACCAGTTCTCATTGTCCTTTTATCAAAGAGGTGTTTCGGGCTCTCAGGAGTGACCTCTAGTGTCACTACATCAACACAACTTCTCATTCCCTCCATCAGGGAACAGAGGATATGGAAGTAACAGGATGTTTTCCGATATCGGAATCAGATTGGAAGAAAAAAAAGTGGTATCAGTGCATCCCAAGTTTCAGTTTGGGGCCCCCAAGTGGCTAGAGGCCCCTGGCCTCTTTCCCCAATTATCTGTGTCTGTGTGTGTTTGTTTTTTGACAAAGTGTTCAGTATAGTGTGTAGGTGTGTTAATTAAAATAAATGTGTGTGTAGTGATGGGGCGTGGAACAGATCAATAGGTTAGCATCACCCGGGCTGGGAAGAGGGTGATTATTGCTGATTGGGACCCCTTGGAGATCAATGGCTCTAGCTCTGAGGCTTATCCTCTGATGGATGTTGTTTTGCATATAATCTGTCCACAGAGAATAAGGATAAGAGACATGGACACGTCTGATTGTTCATTTAATCTCACACCAATGCCACATGACTCTTCAGAGTGAGAGAGCAAGAGAGTGAGATAGACTGCATGTAAAAGCTAGAAGCTCAGTAAATATCATAGCAAATAGAACACTCAAAAAGTAGATACTAATGCATTTGAAGATGAATTCACAGAGCGCATTTTCAGATCTGATTCGGTCTAATTAAAAGAGAGCCTGGAGTCTCCAGTAACCATGTTTAAAGATTTAGAACACAGGTCTACCACAGGGAATACTGTACATCAAGCACACCTATTATACATACAAGCTTGGCTGATCTCTCACACATACATGTTTGTATTTTCATAATGTGCACTGTTAATTGAATACTATAGTTTATTTTTTCTATTTTGCACTATTTGTATGGAGGACAAAACCTGCAAAAATAATAAATATATACATAAATAAATCAATGTAATAATTAGAAAATAAATAAAGGAATAAATGTCTTGATAAAACAAATATAATTTGTTTTTAATGAAAGTTATTCCTGAATTTATTTTTCTAGAAATTTTTCCTTTATTTATTATTTTCTCTTTTTATTTGTATTCTTTAAAACTTTTTTTATTCTTTCATTTTTATTTATGCATTCATTTATTTTTATATATATTTATTCCCACCTGTATTTATTTCTATATTTAAATATTCCCACATGTATATATTTTTATATTTATTCTTACATTTCTGTCTCTTGTATGATAATTATGTGGGCAGGTCCAGCTTACCATTGGTTTATCGTAGATTGAAGCGTGTGCTCGATTACTCTTGACTTGATGTGATGTTAGGTCATAGCCATATTGTGTAAACTATAGCTATTTGTGGGGCTAAAAACATAAGAGCTTAAGTCAATCCAAGATTTATTGGTTATACTACAATCACAAAATAAATGAGCAGCTGTTTCTTCAACAAAACCACAAAATGAGCAAGTTTCATAAATTATTTACCCTTATCCTTTTCTTTTATTTCTGTGTATGTAACTTCATATTTTGAAGTCATAAAATTGTTTTCTGTTGTTATGATTGTTCATTGTAAAAGATACAACCATGCTTCATTTCCCTGATCGTTTATGTATGATGTATATATAAGTTCTGCAATAAAAAAATATATATAGCTGACGCTTCACATATATCTAGAGAGTTACGAATGAAGTCGATAACCACACATCAAATGACTATGTTTCATTTAGAGTAGAGTTGCTTATTGATGTTTTAGGAGAACTGTAGGCCAGTATGAATGTCGAAGCACATCCTGGATTGTTAGACTCTCTGCAAAATGTTTCACTGCATATTCTAAATCTGTCAGAGGGTGCTAAGGTGGGATGTCCATCTTTGCTTTCGAGAAGTACTATTGAGCTATCAACCAATGATGCACTGGAGCTACGCAAGGACCGCCTCCCTCATTTCCATGTTGCACACAGAATAGTAAAAATAAATACATGTATAAATAAATAAATATATATGGGAATATATAAATATAAAAAATTTATTAACACATAAATAAAAAAATAAAAAAACAATGCTAAATAAATTTTTAAAAGAATAAAGGAATAAAGTCATACAATAATACATTCAGGAATACATGTAATTAAAAACTAATTATATTTGTTTTATCAAGACATTTATTCCTTTATTTTTTTATTATTACATTTATTTATTTATTATTTTTGCAGGTTTGGCCTTCATATATTTGTACACTTATATTGTTTTATGATATGTTCTATCTATATTTTCATAAGTTTTGTCATTTGTCCATTGCTTGCAATTGGCTTATAGAATAACTAGGCTGGCATAGCTCGTTAAGTTTGTTAATGCATTGATCCAAAATATGAATACATCTATTTTCTTTTTTCTAGGGACATCAGAATCAGTTGTGGCAATGGTGTCATCTGTTGAACGGTTTGGACGATATGCAAACTGCAGTGGGTCAAGTGAGGGGGGCAGCTGGGTCTTAATGTGCCTCATGACGAGCCTCTCATGATGAGAGCACTTCATGATGATGGGTGTGAGTGCGACAGGACGGTAGTCATTGAGGCAGGACACTGAAGACTTCTTTGGCATGGGGACAATGGTGGTGGCCTTGAAGCACGTTGGAACGACGGCACTGCTCAGAGAGATGTCGGTAAGAAAATCTGCCAGCTGGTCTACACATCCTCTGAGCAGTCTGCCAGGAGTATTGTCTTGTCCAGCAGTGGTCTGAGTAGCCGAGGTGGGGGCGGGGCTCCACACGGTACACGCCTGGGATGTTTGTGTAAACAAGATCAAGTGTGTTCGCCCCTCTCATTGCAAAGTCCACATACTGATGGAATTTAGGGAGCACTGTCTTGAGATTCGCATGATTGAAATCTCTGGCGACAATAAACAGTCCGTCATGGTGAGCATTCTGCAGTTCGCTCATAGCCCCATACAGTTCACAGAGTGCTTCCTTAGCGTTAGTGCTGTTGGGAATGTAAACTCCGGTGTGGCATGGGGGGCGTGGTCATGTGTCGGTCTGCGGGAGAGGTGACAAGCCTTACCGCTCTCTCTCTCCCGCAGACCGACACATGACCACGCCCCCCATGCCACATCCGGTTATAATAACAGTGGTGAATTCCCGTGGTAAATAAAAAGGTCTGCATCTAACAGGCACAAGCTCCACCAGCAATGAGCAGTAACTAGAGACTAGCATAGAGTTATTGCACCATTCCGTGTTGATGTAAACACACAAGCCACCACCGCGAGTCTTACTGCACAGAGCTGCATTTCTGTCAGCACGAAACGAGGCGAGCCCCTCTAGATGAAAGGCGGCATCCAGAACTCAGCCACGTCTCCGTGAAAACAAAGACGCAGCAGTCTCTAAGCTCACGCTGCGTAGTCTGCTGGAGTCGGATGTATTTATTGTCCAGGGAGCAAACATTTGAGAGCAGGATAGATGGGAGAACCGGCCGGCTAGGGTTTGTTTTTAGCCTAGCATGGACACCTGCCCTCTTGCCGCACTTTTGCTTCCTCGCACACCGCTTACAATGTCCCCTCCCCCGGGCACCGGCATCAGGCGACGCCGAGGACTGGAGGCCTGGTCTCCGCAGCAAGCCGAATTCGTGTAGCAACTCCTGCAGGTCATCATGCAGCTTGGTTGTTGCATGAATCTTATATTTTAACAGTGTCTGATGATGGTAGACACGAACACCAGTTGCTCCGATGTCCATGTGCCGTAAAAGTTGGGCTAAGTGACAAAAATAGCACCATTTTGGATCCAGAGTGGCCGTTGCGTGCTACCACACCGCCATCGGTTCTATTGTGTAACCTAAAAAAGTGTCCTCATAAACCAAATATACCTGAACACCCACAAACACACACACAAAGGTTCAGTGACATCTGCAAGTTTAAACCAAATCAATTAGAATTTTATTAAAAGTACATTTACATTTATTCATTTGGCAGACGCTTTTATCCAAAGCGACTTACAAAAGAGGAAAACATAAGCGAATCATCTTAAGGGGACAGTGGTACCAAAAGTGCCATACTACAAAGTTTCACTATCATCAGAATAGTATACAAAACAGATTTAAGTGCAACAAGAATTGTAAATATTTTTAAATTTTTTTAGTGACTGGTTAAGTGCTTTTGGAAAAGATGTGTTTTTAGCTGTTTTTTGAAGATAGAGAGTGAGTCAGCTTCACGGATTGAGTTGGGAAGGTCATTCCACCACCGTGGTATGATGAAACTGAAAGTCCGGGAAAGTGTTTTGGTGCCTCTTTGTTTTGGTACGACAAGGTGACGTTCCTTAGCTGACCGCAGGCTTCTGGTGGGAACGTAGCTCTGCATAAATGTTTTTAGGTATGCTGGAGCAGACCCAGTGACTGTTTTGAATGCCAGCATCAGGGCCTTGAATAAAAGTAACATCATAAAAAAACAAAAAGAGATATCATAGTATATATACAGGCTAAGTACGATCTTATACCCATCTTTATGTCTGTGTGTGTCTGATTCTGAACACAGTGATTCTTTCAAGTACGCTTGACATTTCATGTTTTGCCAAGCACAGTGGGCCACATCTGTTCCCACTGCATTATTGTTTTCTGAGAGCTTTGACTCCTACCATGATACAAACATAATCCTCTAATAACAAACAAGGAAAACAACAAATATGCTTGCGCCTACTCTTTCCATTGCAATTCATTCAAGCCAACAGAATGAACTGAAGTCACACTGTTCCAATATATACTGAACTCTATTTCCTGAACACTGTGGTTCTTTAAGTTATTCTTATCAATTGTGTTTACATTCTATTGGCCAAAGCACCCTGCTTTCAACTGAGGTTGGTTTGCATGCTTTACTGGTAGATGCTGTAACTACATCTGGTTCCTTTGATGTGCTCTTTTGTATTACTTTGGCTGGCCATCACTTCTCATTTGATTTATTATTTTTGTTTTTATTTCTGTGTGTGTATTTGCAACTGAGCCACTCTCATTGGATCTACAATCGCCAGTCTTTATTCCATATCTGCACAATTGTTTCTGACCTCTCCAGAAGTTTAAATTAGATTCTTTATCACAGATTACAGATATCATAGTTCATTTAAAGTCTTCCTTATGTCCAAGTGATGCAGCTTCACCTTGTTTTCTTATTAGGATGGTGGATATTTTTAGTTCAAGTGTCCTAGTGATTGTGAATAGTAGTTTGCTAAATGGGATAGTCCCTTCATGTCTTAAGCAAGTGATTATACAGCCACTTTGAAAAAACAAATAAAAACATTTGGACCCATTGGATCTATTCGTCTTCTGCTGCACCCATCACTTATGGAGTCCCGCAGGGATACATTTTGGGCCCAGTTTTATTTTCATTGTATATGCTCCCTTTTGCATTTCATATAATTTGTATGCAGACAATACACAGATCCATCTGCCTTTGAGACAGGTGATAAAAGTTAAAGGATGGCTCAAAATCTTCTTCAACTGTATGAAAAGAAAATTGAGAATAGATCTTTGGACAAACTGCAGTATGGCTACAGAAGTTGGGTTGTGTCCCTGGGCTGGAAAAGTGCAAAATCAATTCAAAAACCTAGATGTAGTTTTTGATTCATCACTGAAATTTGATAAACAGATAAAAGCAGTAGTGCAGATTGTTGTTTTTTTAATTTTAGGATTATTACTAAACTTAAAACGATTCTTTCTACTAATGATTTAGAAAAGGTTATTCATGCTCTTTATTAGAATGCTGTGGCGAGGCTACTTTTGAATGCCAAAAAGAGAGATCACGTTACGACAGTATTACTCTTTCTTCACATGCTACCTGTCCAGTATAGGGTCCAGTATAAGGTTTTAGTTTATGTGTTTAAGGTTGTTCGTGGGATGGCACCAGATTATGTTTCAGAACTGATTAAACCACATAATTTGGGTAGGCCACTACGATCAACCAATAAATTGCTTCTAAACATTCCTAGGATGCATTATAAGCTAAAAGGTGATCATGCATTCTCCGTTGCTGGTCCTAGGTTATGGAATAGTTTACCTGGAGAAGTTAGAGCCACTATATCCATTGCTGTTTTTAAAGGTCACTTAAAGACTTATCTGCTTTCTTGGCTTCAATATGTCTCGTTTTTAACATGGGCTTGCTTGTTTTATTATCTTTATTACTTTTATTTTTGTATATTGTGTATGCTGTATCTTGCACAGCACTTTGGGACTACTGTGTATGGTAAAATGTGCTCCATAAATGAAATGAAATTAAATAAAATTCTGCAAGCAACATATACTATATATTGCTAATATTTAGATGTTTTACCAGTGTGCGATTTATTACGTGGCTCTTAAAAGCATGAAAATTACTTATATTTTGACTTTTATAAGTAATTTTGTCTGCTCCCGTCACAGCTCTGGAAAGTCGCAAGTGACTGAAGGCTTGGAACTGTGTACATTCTTGTGGTGCAATCAGTCAGTCAGCATTTGCATGCCATAATTTGCTCCGGCTCCAGAGTAATGTGTCACATGTCTTTAATGGCTCTAGTAATTGGTTAAAAAAACATGTATTTCAGTTTTTAAATCATGCACGTCCAGGGGTACTAGAGCCAGCTGACCAACTACCATGGAGATTGGTGGAAATGCTAACAGATAGCTTTTTTGACCAACACCCTTTCAGAATTATGTACCAGAATTAACTGACAATCTTTTGGCTGATCCACTGACATTACACAATTAAATCAAACATTTTCTTCTCATTTCCATTTTCCTTCATTAGACAGGAAAACAAATGAGGCAGTGTCAGGTCTTCAGTGGACCGTGTGAAACCTTGAGTGTTAATGAGCACACACCTGAAGACATCGCGATGACACCCCCAGTGGGCTTTAATTGGGGACATACAGATTAACAATCACAGTGGAGGCCGAAGGTGTGTAAGCAGAGTGCGCAAAGATTAAGAGGATCTATCATGCGTCCAACACCCACTGGAAACCAATTCTCATTTTCACTTATGCAGAGTTAATTATTCTCCACATTGAGAGTAATGGGTTCATGCTTATTGAGGAGATAGAGAAAAAGAGATCGAGAGAAAAGAAAGAAAAGAAAGAAAGAAAGAAAGAAAGAAAGAGTTTCTTGGACAGCTTGGTGTAGAGGACTGGAAAAGATAATTTGGTATGAGTGAGTGCCATCCCCAATTACTCTTTATTGCTTTTAGAGGACAGAGTGTAGGAGGCCATAAATGAAATTCACGTGGCATGATGGCCGTTTTTATAAGACCGGCGAAGTGAAGGTCACCGTGTGCAAGTCTGAATTAAATTTTGATTGATTTATTTACTGATGGGGTGTGGACTTTCATTTTCCTCGCTGGGGTCATTGAAGATGAGCACAATTTGTCTCTGTGTTCAACAATATCCACAGCGCTTAATACGGATCAGGATTTCATATTTCAGATGTGTGTCAAAATGATTGGGCAAAGCTCCTCATTCGATTCCCTGATGTTTTCAGTTTTGTTTTGTGATTTAAAACCCTATAATTTAATTAAAATACATTTTCCAGTTTACTTAAGGGATAATTCACTAAGAATGAACAGCGCCCACTGATAGCGCCATTTATTCCTACATGCTACCTGCATTGTTTTATCACGCTATTCATTAAAGTAGAAACGCAAATTTGGTAATAAAGCAAAAACGATAATCTATGGTTATAAAAATTCATAATCCATTAATCAATTATTTGTTAAAGGTGCACTCAGTAATTTTTTCCTCATTAAAAAAGTTAAACTTCTAAAGTCATTAATTTTAATTTAGCTATGTATGTGTCAGGAACGCCAGTTCTGAATATCCTCTCGTCTGCCTCCAGAGGACTCTCTCAAGTGAATACTAACAATTGGACCTCAAATCCCAGAACCTACATACCTGGTCTGGTCGCACATACACTTGTTCCCCATTTCAAGGACTATTTAAATGCTGATCAAACTAGAATCAATGCAAAGTCTTGTTTTGCCATGGCTACATTACTGAGCGTTTCTCCACGGTCTATTGCTTGCCTTCTGACCCTGGTTTGTCTATCTGGATGTTGTTGTTGCCTGTCTGCTGCCTGCCCTGACCATTTGCCTGTTACTGACCATGATTATTGCCCTGTCTTCCTTACTGTTGTTGTTCCTGGTATTTCGGCCCATGCCTGTTTGTACTCTTTTATACACCGCACATGGATCTTAATCCCAGTCCTTCTGAGTCCCTGTTAAAGTTTGTAGGAAATCATTACCACTCACATTAAAATGAAGACTCGATTCATATTAGTAACTTTATAAAAGCTGTTGTATTCTACATGGAGAGGGTCCGCTCATAAGGGCTGCCATGTTAGAATCACATGACCAGCCGAAAACTGCTCTCAGTAATTGAACTGTTATTTGACACTTTCACTTACTGATTAAAGTCATCATGGCTGACTGTGAATACTAAATTTCTACAACGGCATCTGAAACTGAAAACTATTGATTTTGGTAGGATGTAGCCTACTTTCTACATATAATTTAAATAAATACACTTAAGAAATGTGAGTATTGGTATTTTCCTCTTTTCAGTTTAGTGTATTTTAAAACATTTAGACTATGTTTAGTATAAATTTGTGAAATGTTTAATTTACTGTTAATGTATTACTGTTAATAATAACTTGTATAGAAGATACAGAATCAAGATCATTAAAAATTAACATTGTTGATTGTGGGATAATGAATTTATTTTTTATTTAAATTTTTGTCAAATAAGAACATGCTGTGTGATACAGTACATAACATGCCACTACACTAGTTACGGTGAGATTTCAGGCTAGTGCACCTGCATGTTCTTCCGGTGAATGGTGATTTACAGATGGGATGATACAGGGAGATTGGTGGATCAACAGTTCTTGTTGTTGTAACACGTTGCATCACTCTAGTGTAGGACTCTAATTTAACTGATCAGGTTGAATGGGCACAGTAGCATTACGATATATTTAACGTTTAGGTTCGTAAGGAGGATTTGAGACAGCAATTTCACTACAACTTGTGAATAGCAAAAGTTACTGTATTGGTACCAGTTCAATGTTTGTAAACATACAAATACATAAAACAAAAAAACAAAAATACAATCAGGCCTGTTTGATAAATGAAATAAATGGTTCCCGAAACACAGTTCAGAAAGTCTTTTCGTGTTGTCACTTGTCTTTTTTTTATAAACTCTGATCCTTCCAGAAAAGAATAGTGAAGTAAGTAAAAAAAATAGAAGCAGAGGTAGTCACGTGACAGAAGAAATAATTACTACCCGGGTAGTTTTAAACTCAATTTCACTCCAAGTATCCGAAGTATATGGTGTGTGCTATTCTCTTATCTGTTTGAGGACAGATTAAGGATACAGATTTTGCTCCAGAGGTAGACGTGTTGTGACATCAACTAGACACTGTTGGCTCGCCGTTCACTCGTCCACGATCAACTCAAGGAGTACACATCAACAAAAAACCAACCGGAGATCCTCGGAATAAACATAAGATGTTTCTTCCCCCCAGATTTCACTAGAAAATAAATTCAAACTTTTTTTTTCCTCACACTCTATTACTCTCTTTTCAAATATTTACACTCTGAATCATCTTTTTCTTTCTCTGCTCTTCCTTTCGGGTTATTTTCCTATTACCCCCCCAGTGGAGAATAGTAGTTACTACCTTTTCCTACAAATTAAAAGTCTGTTAACTACCTAAATTTAAAGGGGTTACATCCTCCCCTCCTAAATCTGCATGCGTCTCTGCATGTTGTCAATTTACACAATTTCATGAGGTAATAGGGAACTAACTCTAGGGCTCATGTCATAGTCAAGGGCTTGGGAGAATGCTTGGTCAAGTCCACTAAATAGAGATTGCATAATGAGGACTAAAGGATTCTCTAAAGTCGGGAAGTCAGTTTGTGTGGTGGAACTCTTTGTCTAGTAGATCTTCTTTGTGTGAAATGTTCCTGCACCAGTTCATCACTCGATTGAGGTATTCCTTCAGTTTCAGAAGTATCAAACTCTTTAGAGACATCAGCTTTAACTTCATCTTCCTTCCCTTGGCCTTTGATCAATGCCTCTGGAACAGTCAAATCTGTTTCTGCACGAACTGACTGGGTGATCAATGCCTCTGGAACAGTCAAATCTTTTTCTGCACCAACTGACTGGGTGTCAGTCAATTCAGTCAACACTGATGTTATCTGTGGATAGAATGGTTGAGCCTCTGGGCTTAAGGTTGACTCTGCATGTTCCACCTGTTCAGATGTCCTACTTCTTTCCGGAGACTGCACAGGACACATATGTTCTAGTTCAGCAGTCTCTTCTTCTGAACTACATACTTCTCCCTCCGGTTCAAACACTTGCTGGCTTGGGAGCGGGAGGTCAGTTGTTTCAATCCAAGACAGTGACTGGGGTGAGTAGTACTCTACTACACGATCCTCCGGAATGTGATCTGAAACATCATCCATCTTATTTGTGGGAGCATCCGGGTGTACACTGAAACTCTCCATCCTCGGTTGAGATTCTGCACTTGTAGATCCATCTATACAAGTAGACAGAAATCCACAGGGTAAAAGTAAATCCCTGTGTAGGGTTCTCTCTGGACCTTCTGAGTCCACAGGTGCAACAACATAAACAGGTGAGTTGTCGATCTGCTTCACAATCCTATACACAATCTTACTCCATTTGTCAGCAATTTTATGCTTTCCACGAATTCCCACATTCCTTACGAGCACTTTGTCACCAGACTCTAGAATGGATTCCCTGATTTTGAGGTCATATCGCTGTTTGTTCCGTTGTGCAGTTCTGTCACTCTGTTCAATGGCTAGTCGGTAGCTCTCTTGAAAGCTCTCCTTCAATTTCTTTACATATTATGAATGAGACACGTTACCAGGGTTCCTGGGAGTCAGGCCGAATGCAAGGTCAAGGGGAAGGCTTGGTTGTCGACCAAACATCAGTTGGTATTGGGAGAATCCTGTTGTGTCATTCTTGGTGCAATTATAAGAGTGCACCAAGGGTTGAACAAATTCCTTCCACCTCAACTTGTTTTCTTCAGAGAGTGTCCCAAGCATCCCCAAAAGAGTCCTATTAAACCGTTCCACCGGATTGCCACATGGATGGTACGGCGTTGTCCTGGTTTTCTTTATACCTAGCAACTGACAGAGGTCTTTTATGACAGAGGACTCAAAGTCACGGCCCTGATCACTATGAAGTCTCTCTGGGAACCCATAATGAATAAAGAAGTGGTTCCATAAGGCTTTGGCGACTCTTCGCCTTTTGATCAGAGGTTGGAACAGCAACAGCATATTTCGTGAAGTGATCGGTGATTACGAGTATGTTCCTTGTGCCCTTTCCATCTGGTTCCAAGGATAAATAGTCCATACAGACCAATTCGAGGGGACGGCTTGTGTTTATGTTGACAAGAGGGGCACTTCGCTCTACCCTTGCTTTGCGTCTTACACACCTCTCACAAGACTTGATCTTCTCCTCTACATCCAATGCCATTCTGGGCCAATAAAACCTTTGATGCACAAGGTCTACCGTCCTTTCAATGCCCAGGTGGCCAACGGAATCATGCAGTTCTGTAAGAGCTACTTGTCTGAAAGCTTTTGGAAGGACAAGCTGGAATAGAGGCTCCCCTCCAATGATGCGCTTCCGATACAAGATATCATTAGTAAGAACAAACTGGTCTACAACTCTCAACATCACTTGGACTTCTCTATCTTCACACAGCCTAGCACGGCTGAAAAGGTGCTTGTGTGACTTAACGATGTCGATCACTCGGTTCACAGCAGGGTCATTCCGTTGCTCACGAGCCCAATCCTGCAGGGACATACCTGGAAGCGTGCTGGATCCAAGGTAGGAATTTGTGGATAAGAAATCAGGTGGAATAGCTTCTTCACTCATGGCCAGACACTCAACAATGGCTGGTTCGCTATCTGCTCCATCTTCAGAGTCTGAACTTTCCTGCACGTTATGTCTCTGACACACTGCTTTCACAGCCCCCTTAGAGAATGCTGGTTCTGATCCTTCTCTCACAAACCGAGAAATGAAATGTTGTATCCGATCGTCCTCCTCCTTGGAACTATGATCATACTTGTTCTGCGTGTATGGTCTTCGGGATAAACCATCCGCATCTTGGTTGCTTTTCCCGGCTCGGTACTCTATACTGAAATCAAAACTTGAGAGGGCAGCTAACCATCTGTGTCCTGCAGCATCGAGCTTGGCTGAAGTCAACACATAGGTTAAGGGGTTGTTGTCAGTCATGATGACAAATTTGGCCCCATAAAGGAAGTCAAAGTACTTGTCAGTCATTGCCCACTTGAGGGCAAGAAATTCAAGTTTATGAACAGGATACCGCCTTTCACAGTTGGACAGTCCGCAGCTTGCATAAGCGATGACTCTAAGTTGACCATCCTGTTCTTGATATAGTGCCACTCCGAGTCCATGCAGACTGGCATCAGTGTGCAATATATAAGGCTTCCTCGGGTTCGCAAACCCCAAGACAGTTGCAGTTGTCAGCTTCTGTATTAAGGTCTGGAAGGCCTCTTCACACTCTGAGGACCACTTTTCATTAAAAGGCAGTTTCCAGTCTGCAGGGGAAAACTGAGCTCTTTTCACACCAGACAACCTTTTAGGTGAAAGATATCCAGCAGTTAGACTGTTGAAAGGTCTGGCAATCTTTGAATAATCCTTCACAAACCTCCTATAGTATCCCGTAAATCCAAGAAATGATTTCAGCTCCTTGATGTTGTTGGGTCTAGGCCAGGAGGTGAGTGCTGCAATCTTTCCTGGATAGGTTTCTACACCTTTCTCTGACACTACATGCCCAAGGTACTTGACAGAGGTTTGGAAGAAATGGCATTTCTGAGGGGACAACTTCAGACCATAGTCTTTGAGTCTGGTGAGAACACGCATGAGGCGATCTTCATGTTCCTGGAGAGTACTGGAAAACACAATGAGGTCATCAAGGAACACCAGGACTTCTTTTAAATTCATACTACCTACACACTTCTCCATTACACGTTGAAACGTGCTTGGCGCGTTAGTGACCCCTTGTGGCATGCGATTGAATTCCCAGAACCCTATTGGGGTCACAAATGCTGTCTCGTGCTTGTCTTTTTCCTCGACCTCGACTTGATAATAGCGAGATTTTAGATCCATGACTGAAAACCACTTGGATCCAGTCAAAGATGCAAAAGCCTCCTCAATGTTCGGTAGGGCGTACGCGTCCTTAATGGTCTGGCTATTCAATTTTCTATAATCAACACATAGTCTTATGGCACCATTTTTCTTTTTCACTACCACAATGGGTGAAGCAAAAGGGCTCTCTGACTCGCAAATTATGTTAGCATCACGCAGCTCTTTAAGATGGTGTCTCACCGCTTCAAGGTCTGATGGATGAATTGGCCTTGCTCGTTGTTTAAACGGAGTAGGATCAGAAAGGCGAATCCGATGTTTGACTTCAGTAGTATGGCCATAGTCCAGATCACTGAGAGCAAAGACTTCTGGAATGGAATTAAATTTTTGCGTGATCCTAGATTTCCACTCTTCTGGCAAAGGAGATTCGCCAAAGTCAAGAGTGATGGAGCCTTTAGTGTTTGAGCACACTTCCGCACATGGCACTGCAAGTGGGGAATATTTTGTTGCAGTTTGTGTAGGATTGGAAAGAGAAAGATGTATTGAAAGCTCAGCTATGATCTTCTTTGATGGTACTGTAATGTCATGATCTGTGCAGTTTTGCACAAGAACAGGCACCCTGAACGAAGTCCTGGCTGGGCAAGTAAGAACATAATTACAGAACAGAGGCCCACTTGGTAAATTGGAATGGGAAAAAGGCTCAACAAGAATAGGTGTACCCTAAGGCAGAGAAACATTCCTGGCATATCCAGTCAATACCATCTTCTGACCGGCAGAAACTGTGTGTGCCACTTTGCCTTGGAGCTTCACATTCGCGACCCTCCCATTCCTCAGCTCAATTTTATGTCGGTTACTCAATTCCTTTACAAGAGCTGCATATACATGGCTCTGGGGACTTCCACGGTGACTCTCAAGACCTTTAGTACAAACTTTGTACAATGCATCCAGAGTATTTGTCCCAACTAAGGCTGGAATTTCACTGTTGGTTTTGCAGTCTGGAACCACCAGAGCTAATGTACGGACTTCTGCTGTCCTTCCAGCAATTTCTTCTGGGAACTCAATACTGAGATGAAGATATACCAAATAGGGTACTACTTGCCCTCCAGCACCTTCAATTTCGAGTAAGTCATCAAGGGACAAGATTGAATGTGACTGCAAGTATGAGTTATAAAAAGATTCTGACACAGTAGTCACTTGTGAACCAGAATCGAGAAGGCATTCACAAGGGGTCCCATCAATAACAAGTAAAGCGGTACAACGGGGCCCCACCAATCCATTTAGGGGAACTTCTGGGAAAGACTGAATTGGTGTATAAGTTTCACTTTTAACTTTGCAAGATCTTTGATTCAAAGTGGGACGATGGATCAATGGATCATCTTGGGCCTCAATATGTCCCTCTATCGAGACCCTTTCTAGTTTAAATGTGGACCATACTTCAGTTTCCACTCATTTTGCTTAGCCTTCAACTCCTTGTATTTCTGATCCACAACATCTTTGTTAGGGGGATCCACACACTGTCTGGCTATATGGCCATCACCACCGCATTTGAAGCACAACCAAGCCTTTGGCTGGGGCTTCGACATTGTTTGATATGCCTGAACTTCTGCTTTCACTGTGGGCTCATTTCCCTTCTCGATCTTCTCGGATTCTGCTTTCTGCTCCTACTTTGACTTTTTAGAATTCAGCTGCATTTTCAACTCCGCAACCTGTCTCCTCAGATCCTCAGTTTCAACCTGGTAAGCAGTGAGAATGGCTGTATTTGAATCATAGGGTAATGAAGCTTCATTTACCGTATGAACGTTTAAGAAGGGTTTTGCCCTGGAACTACCCAAGTGACGCTGTAATCTTTCAAGCTTCGCAGCTCGTCGGTCTTCCTCAGTTCTAATCTGGAGCAAAAGCTGAGCAAATTCAGGTTTGTCTGGTTTTGACTCTAGCTGTAACAGCAGAAGCAGTGACTGATCCCAACAGCCTCGAGTAAACTGCTTGAGTAACTGTCGGTTGGAATCTGCTTTCTTCAACCCATTTCTTTTCACAGCAGAACTGAGGAGAATTTGCAATCTTTGGAGGAAATCTGAGGCTTTCTCACCTGAGTTCTGATAAGTGTTGAGGAACTTAGTGAATATCTCATCCCCATCCTCCACAAGACCATATGCAGAATCAAGAAGATCAACATATTCTTGTGGGGAAGCAGAAAGACCCAGCTGTTTGACAACATCTGATGCTGGTGGAAGGAGGCTTTCCATAATTTTCCTGCGCTGTACATCAGTTGGCAGACGATCTTGAAACATCAACTGAATGTGTAAACACCATGTCTCAAAATCTACCTCACCAGGTGGTCTTGGAATGCAACCTGAGAAAGATTTCAGCCATTTTGACCCTTGAATAGATGAAGCTGCAGAAGTGTCATTCTTAATAACATGTTCAACTACAATTCTTTGTATTTCAGATGGGTTCAACATATCAGAGGAGATACAAGTAACAGGCTTCTGTACAGGTGTGGAATTTGGCACTTTAGGTCGAACAACTGTTACAGTGGGGGTTCCTCACACTGAGCCATGATTCTGACCTAATCTCTTTGTCTTTCTTTTAAGGAGAGGGGTTTGACTACCGTCAGTGTCAGAGCTATTTAAGTCTGTATCTGGACCTGGTTCATCAGGTGAAGCAAGATCTACTGTATTCACAGTCTGGTCGGTTTCCTTTGTCAAGACATTTACATTATCAACTAGCCAGGTTTCTGTAGCATCAGCTACACTTGGTACATAGCAAGGGAAATCTGGCTTTAAAATACTTATAGGCTGATCAGAATCAAACTCGACAATTGCTTTGGTATTACCGGCTCTATCTGGTTTACCCACCCGTATGACCTTGGTTACATTTCCGTAAGTAGCAAAGGATGCCACTAGGTCATCATTAGAATTAGTCCCAGAAAGGTTTAACACACAAGGGACTTCTGCACATCTACTCCAAATGCACTTTCAAGATCCATGTTTCTTTTCCTCTTTTTTTCCGCATAGAACTACAATTAATATGAAACGAAATAAAAAACTCTGTTGGTTTCAAAGGATTTCAGAGCACTTGAATTTAAGCTTTGAATGTCATATAATAAGAATATTCAAAATTAAAGCTGTCAATAAGAATCCTCCTGGCTGGGCTCGCCACTTTTATATGTAACACGTTGCATCACTCTAGTTTAGGACTCTAATTTAACTGATCAGGTTGAATGGGCACAGTAGCATTACAATAATTTAATTTAGTTTAGGTTCGTAAGGAGGATTTGAGACAGCAATTTCACTACAACTTGTGATATAACAAAAGTTACTGTATTGGTACCAGTTCAATGTTTGTAAACATACAAATACATTATAAAACAAACAAACAAAAATACAATCAGACCTGTTTGATAAATGAAATAAATGGTTCCTGAAACACAGTTCAGAAAGTCTTTTCCTTGTGTTGTCACTTGTCTTTTTTTATAAACTCTGATCCTTCCAGAAAAGAATAGTGAAGTAAAAAAAATAGAAGCAGAGGTAGTCACGTGACAGAAGAAATAATTACTACCCGGGTAGTTTTAAACTCAATTTCACTCCAAGTATCCGAAGTATATGGTGTGTGCTATTCTCTTATCTGTTTGAGGACAGATTAAGGATACAGATTTTGCTCCAGAGGAAGACGTGTTGTGACATCAACTAGACACTGTTGGCTCGCCGTTCACTCGTCCACGATCAACTCAAGGAGTACACATCAACAAAAAAAACAACCGGAGTTCCTCGAAATAAACATAAGAAAAGATGTTTCTTCCCCCCGGATTTCACTAGAAAATAAATTAAAACTTTTTTTTTCCTCACACTCTATTACTCTCTTTTAAAATATTTACACTCTAAATCGTCTTTTTCTTTCTCTGCTCTTCTTCTCAGGTTTTTTTTCCTATTATTTCACTCGTCACAGAGAAAAAAACAACCCCCCTAGTGGAGAATAGTAGTTACTACCTTTTTCTTCAAATTAAGAGTCTGTTAACTACCTAAATTTAAAGGGGTTACATTGTCATATTGTACTTTTACACACGATTATGGAGTATGCAGTAAATGTAATGTTCACAGAGAAACACTCAATTACATTGAGCCTGCTTTGTCTACACAAGCAAGGAAGTGAAGGATGTGTGTTTGTGCTGCATTTGTGACAAGAAAGCAGCAGTGCACTCTCTAGCAACAGATTACCTTATAGACATTCTTTTTACCATCTCTTTATCTGCTCGCATGATAACTGAACATATTAATACTGCAACTGATTAATTGACGATCGTTGAGCTTAATCAATTAAATTATTAACAACAATTAAACGATTATCAATTAATCACTAAAATTCTGTAACATCCAAGTTTGTTACCCCTCCTGCCAACCACCAGATCATTAGTTTCAGCATTAGTGGATTCTGGGGCTGCTGTGAATCTCATTAATCAAGAGATCGTCCAAGAGCTCAATATACCCATTCAATGCTTCTCAACGATCAACATCACCACTATTGACAACACTCCTATTGGTACTGGTATAACCCAACTGTAAGTTCCTATAACCATCAAGATTGGACTATTTCACATGGAGAACATTTCACTATATCTCATCAACTCACCCAAGCATGCTCTTATCCTGGGTCATCCTTGGCTGGCTGTCCACGACCCATCGATATCCTGGAACCAAGGTTAGCTTGCATCAAGTTACTGTCATGAACATTGTCTCCATGTTGCTGTTTCCACGCCATCTCTTACTACCAGTGTAGAAAGTCTTGAGTCACAAAGAAAAAACCATGATACCCGAGGAATATGCAGCATTCCATGATGTGTTTAGTAAGGTCAAAGTTACACAACTTCCTCCTCATCATCCATGGGACTGCGCCATTGAACTTCTTTCCAATACGGCCCCACTGAGAAGCAAGGCCTACCCATTGTCACGCCCTGAGACCCTTGCCATGGAAAATTACATCGAGGAGACCCTTGCCTCCAGTTACATCCACCCCTCCACCTCCCCAGCAGCTGCAGGCTTCTTTTTCGTGGAGAAGAATGATGAGGTCTCTATCCATGTATTGGTTATTGAGGCCTGAATTCTGTCACCACTAAGTACCGTTACCCACTGCCACTTATCCCCTCAGCCCTTGAACAAATTCATGAGGCAAAGATCTACACCAAGCTTGATCTAAGAAGTGCTTATAACCTCATCAGGATCCAAGAGTGGATAAGTGGAAAATTGCATTCATCACAACCAGGGGGCACTATGAATATTTGGTTATGCCATATGGACTTGCTAACAGCCCCTCTGTTTTCCAGTCATTTATCAATTAGATTTTCAGAGACTTATTGAATCATTGTGTGGTGGCCTACGTAGACGACATCTTTTTCTACTCTCAAGACAAGACACAGCATATACAGCATGTCAAGTCGGTCCTATCACGTCTCCAGAAACACAAGCTCTTTGTCAAGACAGAGAAATGTGAGTTTCATATCTCTCATACCACATTCCTAGGCTACAATATCAGCCACCAAGGTGTAGAGATGGATGTCTCTAAGATAACTGCAGTTACCGAATGGCCTTGAACTTCCACACTCAAGGAACTACAGTGGTTCCTGGGCTTTACAAACTTCTATTACAGTATCATTGCAGCACCACATCTTTGCTCAAGTATAAGCCAAACCAGTTGCCATGGAATGACACTGCGTACCAAGCCTTCATCTCCCTCAAGTCAATCTTCATGACTGCTCCTATACTGGAACATCCCGACCCCAATCTTCCCTTTGTCATTGAAGTTGATGCTTCAGATTGTGGGATTGGAGCAGTCCTGTCACAACGTCACGGTACCCCAGGCAAGCTTTCCCCATGTGCCTTCTTCTCCAGAAACTTAAACTCCACAGAACAAAACTATGATGTGGGAAACAAGGAATTACTTTCTATGAAGGTAACATTAGAAGAATAGCATCACTGTTTAGAGGGGGCTGTCCACCCATTTCAAGTTATCACGGATCACAAAAATCTTGAATATATCAAGGCAGCCAAGAGATTGAACCCACGTCAAGCCTGATGGTCATTGTTTTTCACCATGTTCAATTTTACAGTCACTTACCGCCCAGGCAACAAGAACAGTAAGACAGATGCACTCTCACGTAGACATGATCCACCCCACATCCTACCTAATCCTGGATCCATCCTGCCACCATATGTCATCATTGCACCGATTAGTTGGGATATCATGGAGGAAATACAACGAGCTCAACAGCATGAACCATCACCACCTAACTGCCCCCCGACCACTGTGTACCCCAAGCTCTGCATCAGAGAATTATCCAATTGGTCCACTCTTCCATGAGCACAGGAAACCCTGGCGTTCAAAGAATTCCTTCTGGTGGCCATCTTTGGTTCATGATGTTACCAACTATGTTAGGTCTTGTCAGGTGTGTGCCCAATCCAAGACCCCCAGAGAACTGCCCACGGGGTTGCTCCAACCAATACCAATACCTCAAAGACCATGGTCCCACCTGTCCATCGACATCATCCCAGACCTGCCAAACTCCAATGGATACACTACCATTCTGGTAATAATTGATAATAATTGACTTTTCCCTCTCAAGGGTTTACCCACTGCCGTGGAAACCCCTAATGCTTTGTTCCACCAAATATTTAGAGTCTATGGATTACCAGAGGACATTGTGTCCGATTGAGGTCCACAGTTCATGTCCCAAATATGGCAGGCATTCTTCAAGCAACTGGACATCAATGTGAGTCTCACCTTTGGCTATCACCCTCAAGCCAACAGACAGGTAGAACATTTAAACCAGGAGATTGACAGATATCTTCGGAGCTATTGCAGCCATGAACAGGAGAATTGAAGCGAATTCTTCCCCTTGGCAGAATATGCACTGAATTCTCTAACTCATACATCTATGAGACTAACCCCCTTCCAATGCATGCTGGGCTACCAACCCTCAATGTTCCCTTGGTCAGGAGAACCTTCTACGGTGCAGCGGTGGACGATTGGATTAGGCAAAGCGAGAGGATGTGGGACAGTGCACATGTCCGAGCCCCTGCGTATATGGTCAGATAGATCATGTACTCAAGACAATGAGGGTGCCAGATGCAATACTTGGTGGACTGGGAAGGCTACGGACCAGTGGAGAGGTCCTGGGTAGACGCCAAAGACATATTGGACTTGTCCCCGAGACAAGAATTTAATCAAGCCCATCCTAATCGTCCAGCACCATGACCAAGGGGACGTCCCAGCAGAAGAACACCAGGAGTTGTTCTTAGAGAGGGGGTGAGGGGTTCGGTAACATCTGTGGTTGTTACCCTTCCTACCAACCACCAGAAGGAGCCCTCTCCTGAATACTGATCATCTCCCATTTCATCTCTGCTCGTTTCCTGTTTTCACCATGTATTAATAGCATTCACCTCCATTGTTTCTTTGCCAACATTGCCAGTATACCCTGCCTTACCAAGCGTTTTTCCATTACATTTACTGTTTGTTCTCATTTTATGAGAGACTCCGGAAGAGAGAGTGACCAATGAAGCTATGTTTTCATGTGGAGCTGATAAGCACCCTGTTATTGTGTGTTTAGGTGGAGCTGAAAAGCACCCTGTTAGTGTATTTGTGCTGCTGAAAAGCAGTGGTATTGAAGGTCCTTGTTACACTGAAAAGTGCTGAGAATAAAGTGTCTTATGTTGGACGTTTGACCGGCTACCGCCTCCTTCAGTGAGTCGACTTCCTTACAGTAAATTACAGTAATACCTTGAGAATTATTAGCAGCAATGATTGGACTCTGCGGTACATAAACTGTACAAGAAATAGCCTTGATACACAAGAATAACACATTATAATAATCTATCTCTGCCCAGATGTAAACCTCTTACATGAGTCACGTGAGGACGAGGGATGAATGTGTGTTCATCCGTCATTTGGCTTTGACTCTGGCTCGGTTCCTCAAAGCTCAGGTGATGATGGGAGTCCATTTCCTCGCTCTGTCGGTGGGCGGTACGGTAGCTGATTCTCATCGGGTTGAGGGCAAAATAAGTGAAGTCGACTCGGTTGAAGAAGGAAGAGAAATCTTCTTGCTTCACAAAAGTGTGAGACATGGATTGCTCAGCAGTCTACTTCGGATCAATTAGATTTCTCGGTGGAACACGGAGAATCTCGGCCCATCCACCGAGATTGAGTTTGTATGGCCAAAGTTCAGGTATATCTGTTACTTCCTGGGTCAGCGAGGCTACACCTGGGAGCAGCAGGGCTGTAACTAGATGCAGCGAATACTGTTACTGGCAGCAAGCTTTGGAGTACTCTCGATGACATCATGGTTGACGGACGTGTTCTGTCATGCATTTCATCCAACAGGAGCTGAGAGTTCGATCCTTCTGAATTTCAAACGAAATACTGTTGTGCTCGTAAAGTGAGCAGAGCTTGATGGGATCTGCAGCCTGTTTGGCTCCTTTTGTTTGATTTTGGTGCTGTTTTTGTGTTATCAGGCTACAGGCCTCAGTCAGGCTTAATGACTGCGTGTAAGCCTGGCTTTGTCTGTTATCTGAGCACATGAGTCCCAACACCTGCATCAATATACACTCAAAGTGAGTATGTATACATTCACTTTTATTGCCCCATAAAAGCAAACTGCGGGCTAGTTCCATTTAAGCTGTTGTAAGGAGTCAGAGAGATCTTTAATATTGGAGAGATGAAACTTCAGTCTTTCACAATGAGTCATTGCCTCACTGTTTTCTCTCTGTGGGGCCTGGGAATGATCCATACAACAACATTTAAAAACAGCCATTACACAAATCCAGCCTCTGCTCCCTGGGGTTCTCTCAGGAGGGCGCTAAGGTGGATTCAAGTTCACAGTGCACTTTGTTACTGTCATGTTGTAGTTCTGCAGCCCAAAGCAGACTGTTCTCTGACACAGCAGAAGTTACAAGGCTTGGGATCAACGTTGTTCTCACACATCAACAATCTAAAGATTTTTCCAATGATTGTCTATGTATATTGGGATTTTTTTGTAGATCTAAACAGGGATGCTCATTGCACATTTGTCTTTGTTAGTCTTTGTTTTTCAAAAATTTGGTAAACTGTGAGCGGAAAGGTTAATTAAAGTGGATCACGCACCAGACACATCTGGCAGATGACATGGCGCATTCTAAAATTTGAAACAATTATTTTCTATGAAGGTACGTACGCACATACATCAGGCTTGCTGTCTCCAGAGGTTGTTAAAAAGTCTGCAGCGCCATGGAGTTCAACTCATAGTTGAGCATAGTTTTCCATTAAATTCGACCCAAACCATTATTAAAGGACAGATTATTTCCTCTAGTCGTTACTGGATAGTATATGTGACCGATCACGGAAAGTAGGGACACAAGTCGGTTTTGGGGCATTTTGAGTTATTCACATATTCTGAAAGTGTAGTCTCCAAGCTTTCCAACGATTTGTAACACATGGAAATCTGACAATATTTGGAGAAGTTGTGGCCATTTGAAGGTGGGCACTCAAAAAAGCTAAAAGGGTAGAAAACGGCCTCAAAAGATTGTGCAGTTCTCACCTCTCTCTGCTGCTGGGAGTGACAATAGGGCTCATTTACATCTCATTTAGATAAGCCATACCCCCTGTAAAGCTCCCCCCTGTAAAGCACAGGGGGGAGCAAAAAGGTGAGGAAAATGTGCCATCAAAGAAAAAAAAAAGTTTGCAAACAGGTAATAAATAAATGTCTCTTAGCATCTACCGATAAAACTGTATAGGCAACTCTTATGTACACTGAGTGCTTTTCATACAAGAATGTAAAACTAAATTCAGGTGGTTGGTTGATAAAGTGACATTCCACTTTCATCGTCGCTCAGATCGTCTTCAGAATCAGTGAACGCTTGTTCATAAGCATCCGGCTTGTCGAAGAAGTACTTCAAAACATTTTCGTTGTAACGCCACGGTTCAGCTCGCTCTGCGACATTCTTTGTGGCGTCCATCTTCATTGAATTTTGATATCAGATAGAGCCGGCTAGAGCGCTGCATAATAAGTAGCCACGCTGTTGGGGGCGGGGGCAAAAGCGCCGGCGGCTATTCAGTACGGAAATACACACAGACAATGATACGCCCTACTGCATGCTAGAATCTCCGAAAAACAAGCCGATTTCAACCTCAAAATGTACGCTTTTAAATATACCAATACTGTTATCTCAAACATGGAGAGGCTTCTTCATGATCTCAACTAACAGATTCTGCAAAAAAGCGGAAATCACCAATTTTGGAAAAAAACACTTGTTTCTCATTTTGCTCACAAGTTGTGCTGCCGACTTGTGTCACTGGTTTCCGTGACGGGTCACTATTGTGTGTAAGTATATTTCATAGAGCCTACATAATATATTTTCAGTTACAAGTATTTTGTGGTTTGAGAGCTTCAATTAAAGACTTATTCAATGCTACATACAGGGAAACTGTATTATAAACATCACCATTTCTAATAGATCATTTACACAGTTACACCTGTTTTATACACTAACCTGAAAACTCATCAATGTCAATTTGTTCAGTCTTAAAGAAGTACAAAACTTTTGTAACTTTGGACTGGCATGCCTTGTTCATGCTGAGACCAGCTTCAGTAAATATTATGTCACCCCCATGTGAAAGCTATTATGTCATAATACACTGAACGAAATGCAACTGGCAGTGAATTGAAACACACAAATTAGGCTTCTAATTTAAATAACGGCTGATGTTAATACATCAATGCCTCAAATATTTATTGACAAAATAACATGCTGATCAAAAATCAATATATTAACATTTCATGACAGAGGTTTATGTTCTTCCAAATGGCTGGAAGCAATACATCTAGTTTTTACAGTTGCTTACACTGCCACTAATGTTATGCTTTAGTAGATGGTTTACAGTATGTTTGAAGAAAGAGTGACACTGGATGAACTGTTAGAATGAGTGAACTGCAAGCATTTGCAAGCAATGAGTGAACTGCAAGCAAGTCGGTTCATTGTGCTATATAGCATGCAAAGGCTATTGTCAGAGAAGTTATAGGACTTGATGTTACTGATGTCACTTATCTAAGGGAGAAGTCTGGGATGAGATTTGAAAAATATTTTCAAGGTAAAAATCACACATTTAATGTTTTGGCCTTTTGCCACAATTTTATTGAAAGAACTGTAGAGAGAAGGAATATGAAAGCATGCAGAGTGATAGAGAGGCAACAGGACTCTGATACATCACAGGCCACAAATTCATCTTTGAATCCCACACAAACTAGTCTGGGGCATGTACACTAACTGCTAGACCACGTCTCAAAAAATAACACTTACATTTCAAATTAGTTTGTATAGGCCACTACATTATAGCACAAATGCATACACACACACACACACACACACATTCCATACTCTGCTGTTTCTCAAACTCACATGTGCACACATAGGACTTCTTTACAGTGACAGAGACTGAATAAAAAGCTGTGTGGTGGCCTTTTTAAGTGTCAGCTGGTGATTTAGGATCAGTCTGAGGAAAGGACTCTGTCTGCCCTACACACTGTCACTCTACTGCGGCACACACCCTCACACACTTCCACATATCCTGCAAAGATATACATACTCTTAAACACACCGAGATGAGAGCAACAGTCGTGGGAGAGTGGGAACGGGGGGCAGATGTCTATACCCAAACTCACACTTGTCAGTTTTTGCCATTGCTCTGCATTCATCTGCAGTCAAAAGAGAACTGTCACACCTTTGATCCCCTCCATCCACTGAGCTCAACGCTTAATTGCACTGGTGGGAGTGGGAGGAATCGAGCGAAATGTTCACGGACACACTCGTGGGCGTTCGTGCCCTCAGTCGACACTGGGAGGATGTTGGAGACGAGGGGGTGACAAGACAGGAAGGCAATAAGACTTATAATTGATTCTAAGCCACTCTGGATCTCAAAAGTCAAATATAGTTTACGTGCGCACACAGTAATCATCACGCCACATGCACACACCTGGCTTGAATTCCCAGTGGAGCCCCCGGCTTCCTATTGAACGGTAGTGTGTTTACAGAGCAATGCTTCCCATTGGTTTTCTGATCAATGGAATTATATTTCTTATAAAGGAGGGATGGATATGTCTAAGGACAAAAATCGAGTGAATAAATGAGGGATGCAGGAGAAGAGAGGCATGAGAGAACCTATAAGGTGAGGAAATATCCCATTCATACAGGTTGACTGGAGTCCAAGACAAGAAAGTATTGATCTCTCCCTCTCTCTCTCTCTCTCTCTCTCTCTCTCTCTCTCTCTCTGCACTATCCAGTCTATTTTCTCTAAACACTTTTTTCTTTTCTCATTATGTTTTCTTTTTGCCTTTTCTTATCTTTACCTCTCTTTTTCTGTAATTTGTTGACAGACAAATTTCTTGTACATTATCTAAATGCCCAAATGCTTAAACGTGTGTACAAATCACACATCTTATACAATAATTGTGTGAATTAGAGCTAGGCCGTCTCTTAAATCGTTTACAGGTGGGCCCCTTTCAGGCCCAATGTGTAGGCTATAGAAACCTGATCTCGTTGTTATTCTGATCTCACAGGTAATTGTTTGTTACATTACATTTTTGTATGTTTGGATAGATGCTGAAATGCATTTACAGCTCTAGAAGCTTTTTAGAAATGTATATTTGTTGTAACATTTTTACTTTTTTATAAATATTTTAGCACTAGCCCTAAACCCAAATACGTTTCAATAATAAAATAAACCAAAAACTTGCAGGCAGAAAAATGTACAGTGACAATCATTTTAGTTAAAACACAGGGTACAACAGGGCAAAATGCTCCATAAGCTAAAAGGCTCCTTTGATTTTATTTTCTCCCCAAACACTAATTAGCATCAAATACTACCACAGTAGTATCCTAAACACCTGTTTGACACTATAACTGCATATTTTCCTCTTCCAGGAGATCATTGCATGTAATGTCTAAAGGTTGATTTTGAGGCAATTTGATCTATTAGTCAATACATTTTTTTTTAAGTTGCAAATTAATGTCCTGGAAATTATAACATTTATTTAAAAAAAAAAAAAATAAAATGCTTATTTGTCATTTTAATTTTGTTCAAGCTGATTATGTCCAAAAAAAAAATCCAATAAGTGAAAGGATAGCATTTGGGGTTTTAAACCCCCTGTTGCAGATGCTAAAGACCAGTATTAAACTCATTGTTTTTTTAAGTGGGGTGAATATATGTTGTGTGCTCAGACTGACTGATCCAATCACAATGGAGAATAATTAGTTTATAGAATACTTAAGATGTAATGAAATGTCAAAGTTGATTGAAATGAACAAGAAATTATGCACCCTTTTCTGAGGTAGTTATTTTGAATAAGCATTATCTTCACGCTTACTGTTGTAACCTCTGTTCCCTGAGGGAGGGAACGAGACGTTGTGTCCAATGAAGTGACACAAGGGGTCTTCCTTGGGAGCCTCGCATACCACTGAACTTGAGAAAAGGTCAATGAGAAATTGGCAGACAGAATTTGCATGTCACGCCCCCAGACATACAGGTAAAAAGGGAAGCGGGCGTGTGTCTGTCAGTCAGGTTTTTACACTAAGGAGCCGAGAATAAAGTGTGACCATTTACAGTGGTAGGTCCAGTGTCGTGGCAGAAGGGACACAACGTCTTGTTCCCTCCCTCAGGGAACGGAGGTTACAACAGTAACCGTGACGTTCCCCTTCTGTCACTCTCTTGACATTGTGTCGAATGAAGTGACACAAGGGGTCCCGTTCAAAAGCGGTATCCACTAGACTGTGTTACGCCATTAACTTTTCTCTCTGTGTGTCGGGGAAGGCGGTCTTTCCTTGGAAGTCCATGTGGAGGCCACATCCTGACCAGACTAGGGGGAGGTGATATGTGGCCAATACACCACGTGGGTTGTCAAGCCACATGTGGGAGCGGTGCGGTGATAGGTCCTAGTTGAAGAGGGAGGGGCTCTACAAACACAGCAACCGGGGTCAGTGGGACTGCCCAAGGGAGACGCGGGTCCGCCCCGTTCGGCTGTTCAGTATTACCGAGTTCTACCAGTTCGGACCTGACAGAACACTGGACGAGACAGACTCAACCCTGAGATTGTAGAATCTCGCAAATGTGTTGGGTGTTGCCCAGCCCGCTACTCTGCAGATGTCTGCTTAGGGAGGTGCTGTTGGCCAGTGCCCACAAGGATACCACTTCTTGTCGATTAAGCTCGAACCCACAAGGGGGCGGGAAAGGCCTGAGTCTGGAAGGCCAAGGAAATGGCATCGACGACCCAGCGGGCAGCCTCAGTTTGGAGACAGCGTTCCCTTTCCACCGTCCGTCGAAGCAGACAAAGATCTGCTCGGAACAACTAGAGCTCTGCGTTCTGTCCAAATAGATACGCAAAGCACGTACCGGACACTGCAACGAAAAGGCTGTCTTGGAGTGGTGGTGGCGTAGTGGCTAAAGCACAGGGCTGTTAATCAGAAGGTCACAGGTTTTAACCCCACGGCCACCACCATTGTGTCCTTGAGCAAGGCACTTAACTCCAGGTTGTTCCGGGGGGATTGTCCCTGTAATAATTGCACTGTAAGTCGCTTTGGATAAAAGAGTCTGCCAAATGCATAAATGTAAATGTAAATGTCTCCTCCTGGGGCAGATTGCTTGCAGGTTCATGACCTGGTCCCCGAAGGGGGCCGTAGGAACCTTGGGCACATAACCCGGTCGCGGTCTCAGGATAATGTGAGTACGTGCCAGGAAACTGTTGCTGACAGAGAATGCTTGCAGGTCCCCAACCCTCTTGATGGAAGCTAGTGCTATCAGGAGGGCTGTCTTCAAGGAGAGGGCCTTGAGCTCAACTGAGTCAAACAGCTTGAAGGTGAGGCCCAAGAGGACGAATGAGAGATCCCAGGAGGGGAAAAGGCTTGGCTTCAGCCTCCGGGCGCCTCTAAGGAACCTAATAATTAAGTTGTGCTTATCCAAGGACTTGCCGTCCACTGCATAGTGGTAGGCCGTAATAGCGGCTCAATACACCTTCAAGGTGGAGGGGGACAGACTCGCCTCCAGCCTCTCTTGCAGGAATGAGATAACTGACAGAACTGCGCATCTCTGTGGGTCTTCAGATCGGGAAGAACACCAGTTCGCGAAGACCAGTTCCACTTCAGGGCATAAAGTTGCCTGGTGGAGGGAGCTCTGGCTTGGTTGATTCGGTCCACGACTGCAAGTGCTAGGTCACTCCGATCTTCCACATCCCATCCAGGGGCCAGACTTGGAGGTTCCAGAGGTCTGGGAACGGATGCCAGAGGGTGCCCCGTCCCTGAGAAAGAAGGTCCTTCCTAAGGGGCATTTGCCAAGGAGGTGCTGTTGCGAGCATAAGATCCGAGAACCAAAACCGAGTGGGCCATTAAGAAGCCAATAAGGTGACTTGTTCCTCATTCTCCCTGATCTTGCACCAGTGCAAGAAGGCTCAATGGGGGGAATGCGTACTTGCGCAGCCCCGGGGTCAGCTTTGTGCCAATGCGTCTGTCCCGAGAGAGGCTTCTGTCAGGGAGTACCAGAGTGGGCAGTGAGTGTTGTTCTGGGAGGCACCTGTGCCATGCCGAATCGGCCCCAAATCAACTGGACCACCTGGGTGTGGAGACTCCACACTCCGCTGGGCAAAACCTGTTGCGACAGTGCGTCCTCTGTCATGTTGCGGTTGCCCGGGAGATGAGTGGCGCGCAGCTGCTGACTCCAAAGGAGGAGATGGCGGGCGAATTGTGACATATGACGAGAGCGCACACCGCCTTGGTTATGTACGCTACCGTCGCAGTGCTGTCTGAACGGATCAAGACATGCTTGATTCATTAACCTCTCACTTTTACTGGAAAAACAAGACACCTAAAATATTTCTAGGAAAACTACAAAAGACAAAATCACAAGGTGGCCTAGATGCGCCAAACTTTCAAAATTACTTTTTAGCAAACCAGCTCCAATATTTAGTGAAATGGATTCATAAAAACAATTTTAATAACTCAACTAATAAGAAGAAAATCAGTCCATAAATTCCACAGTTGCAGACATTGCCTTCCTACCAAACTCAATCAAAAAAAATTAACTACTTTAAAAATATTACAATCGCTTCAACTCTGACAGCCTTGTGGAAAGTAAACAGAATTAATAAATCACCACTAACTCCATGTAGATACACCCCAATCTGGCACAATCCTGATTTTCAACTATACAATATTGCTGTCCACTTCCCGTCATGGCCGCACAAAGGAATCACTCACCTCCATCATTTATTCCAAAACAACCAATTCATTAAATGATATACACTAGTACAGAAATACAGTCTAGGGAGGGGACAGTTTCTCCAGTATCAACAAATAAAATCCATAATTAAATCAAAGATTAATATAACCAATAACCCATTACACCCTTCTCAGTTAATGGAAGAAATAATGAAAATCACAAATTTATAATCTCCAAACTCTATAAACTAATATCACATACTGATGTAACTATAACACTACCAATAATCAAATGGGAAAATGATTTAGCGCTCTCATCCAACCCCGGACTCTGGAAAGAAATTTGTAACAACACTTTCTCTATGTCTAACAATACAAATTTACTATTCATACAATACAATATTATTCATAGGACCCACATCACCCAAAAAATAAAGTTTAAAATGGGTTTAAGTGACACAGACACCTGCTCACAATGCACTTTGGGTAGAACTGACGATTACTTACATGCCACATGGACTTGTCAACCAGATTATTCCTATTGGATAGCAGTGACTTATAAACTTTCCACTATTATGGGCTGTAGAATCCCTCCATCGCCATCACTCTGTTTACTCGGTAACACCATAGAAGTCGATAATCTTCCAACCAAATATAAAAACCCATTCCTCATCTCTCTAACTATCGCCAAGAAAATAATTCTGTTAAACTGGAAATCTAAAAAAATCTATACATATCAATCATTGTATCAATCTTCTTACAGAATACATCACATTAGAAAAAGTAACATTCACCCACAAGAAGAATATACTTACATTTAATGACATCTGGAACCCATTTTTAATTTATTTGAATCTAAATCAAACACCTGGAACCAGACCCACACACTCTCCCAGTCATATATTTCAGACCAATAAAAAAAAGAAAGAAGGGGAAAGGATAAAAATGTTTAAGACATATTTATATATTTGTGGTTTTAACCGTATATATACAGATGTGAGCAGTGTATGGTATATACACATATATATATATATGTGCGTGTTGATATTATATATTGTTCATATTATTATTTATAGCACTATCATCATTAATACCATCTCTATTATTACCACTATGATTGTTAATACTATTTCATTACTATCAATATTATTATAACTATAGTCAGCAATCATCAATGTCATTGTATAAAGATATTTCCATAATTTTGTCAATAATTTAGTTGATTTAATACATATTTTATAATTACTATGACAGTATTATCATATCATAATTATATTTATAACCTATTAATTTATAACAATAATGTTTATTTTCTTTGCATGTAAATTATGCATGTAATTGGTATATTTAATGCTATTATTGTTATTGTTGATGGGGTAGTAGTGGTGGTAGTACTGATAGTTATGTTAGTATAGAACAATCTATCATCCCTCCCACCTGCCTCCCTTATAAAACCCAATTCCAAAAACATTCTATTTATACACTCATAACTTATATACTATATTAGCTGTCTGGGTCTGGGGGCTGCTCTAGTACTGTCGGTGGGTGCGTTTGGCACATCTTGTCGGCATAGGCATTGCCTGTGCAAATTTTGTTTTGCCTGGCCCCTCCCTTTGCCGCATCTGCCGGCGGTCCTTTCTCTTATTTTAACTTGACTGTGTCGGAGTGCTATCTGGGTTGGATGTGGTGTCTCTGGCTGTGGAGACAACTGGTGCTCACCACAATTCCAGCAAAAGATTGAAAACCAAAATGTAAACCAAACAATGATTTCTGGTCATCTGCCGGGTCACAACCAGACCAGGTGAGCTTGATTTGGAGGTGCCTGTCGTGGTGCCCCAGTATCCTTTGTGGAGGAAGACACAGTGGCGCACAGAAGTTTAACCGCTAGTATGGGATTGCCGGCAGCGGGGGAGGGGGGGCCGGGGGGATTAGAGTTGGGGTTGGTGTCTGTTGGATGTGCTCACCGGCAGTGGTGGAGCGGCTCCCAGACCTAGAGAGTTTCGTATATCGGCAATCATTTTATTGACTAGTCTAAAATTTCGTAAAGCTGAGATTATATTTGTTACGAATGAGGCAGTGAGGAAAGAGGATCTAAATGCAGGCTTCTTTATTTATTAAACAAATACAAAACAAACACAAAGGAAAAACCCTCGATGGGGAAACAAACATAAACTAAGAACTCAGGCAGGAAAACACAGATCAGGCTTGACAACATTCAACGAACGACAAGGAGTGAACAAAAAGCAGGGCTTAAATAACCAGGGAGTGATGACTGAATTAGACACAGGTGAGAACAATGAACAAAATGGCAGTGGTGATGGCAGGTGGATTCTGGGAACCGGGGTGAGATTGCTCTTTTCCCAGTTGACCTGAAGCCCTAGACGGCTGAGGTGCCTGAGCACCTGGTCCCTGTAAGCGCATAGTAACTCTCGAGAATGAGCTAGAATGAGCCAGAAAGAAAGAAAGAATTAGATAAACGGTTGAAGCAAAGGATTTTTAGTTGCCACAAGAGATATACATTTTTAATAATAGGACTGATAAAAAATTAAGATATTCTGAAATCACACATCATGATTCTGGGTGCCTATTTGACACATTTGAACCTTTTTAAATATAAATCTTATCATTCAGCATATTCAGATAAATGTTGCATAACGTTTTATAATGTTTGATGTGTTTGGTAACTTTGTCATGTTAGATCATGTCATTGTTTATATTCAAGTCAAGTTTATGTCAAGTCAAGTTTATGTCTAGTCAAGTTTATATCAATACAAGTTTATAGTCAAGTTTATGTGTTTTTTTCTCATTTATAATTATTGGATTTCACGTTTGGAATCAATTTGTACTTCATCGTCATCATCTTTACCATCGTCATTGCCAGCACTAACATTACAGAAATACATGAACATCAATGAACCCAGTAATCCAACTCCTATGCCTACATCAGGGGAATCATCCCCTGGAGGATTATGTGGAGGACTTCTGCGCTCTGGCCTGCCGGGTGGACTTTAATGAGGTAGCCCTCAAATACATTTTCCAGGCAGGTTTAAGTGAGCCAGTTTCCTTAATGGTAAGGTAGTACCTACAACCTGACTCGGTATATGGCCCTTCAAATAAGTGGTTCACCGTTCACTGTGTGGGAGGCAGACGATGAGCCAGCATCCCACATCATGGTCGATGAGGCAGTGTCCAATGTTATGGTCAATGAGCCAGCGTCCCACGTCATGGTTGACGAGCCTGCATCCCATATCATGATTGCTGAGCCAGCATCTCACCTCATGGCCGCCAAACCAGTGTCCCATCTCATGACCGCCGAGCCAGAGTTCCCCGTCATGGCTGCCGAGCCAGAGTTCCACGTCATGGACGCCGAGCCAGAATTCCCCGTCATGGCCACCAAGCCAGAGTTCCACATCATGGCCGCCAAGCCAGAGTTCCACGTCATGGTCGCTGAGTTAGCGCCATCTTTTAACCCGGATCCTGAGCTTACTCGATGTCATGTCACAGCAACACCTCAGCATGCTCCATGCCATGTCACAGCAATGCCTGAGGCTGCTCCATGCCATGTCACAGCCACGCCTAAGACAGCTCCATGCCATGTCACAGCAACGCATCAGCCTGCTCCTTGCCATGTCATAGCAATGCCTGAACCTGCTCCATGCCACGTCACAACCATGCCTCCGAGTCTGCTTCATTCCATGTCATGGCCACATCTGAGCAGTTGGATCAGGAGATGGTTCCCGCCCTTGTCCCCACCCTATGGATGCTTCCTCATGATCAGGCAAGTGGAACTTTTGACCCCCTGACCCTCACTGGATCCTCCGAGCCCTGGACTCCGCCTTGGCCTGTTGATCCCTTGACATTGCCTCAGCTCTATGTTCCCTCGGCTCCATTGTGGTCCTTCAGCCTGTTGGCTTTATCAGGGTCCTTCGCCCCTCCAACTCCTCCTTGGTCTGTCAGTCACCTGGCTCTGCCTTGGCTCTCCGATCCTCTGGCTGCGCCTCATCCCTCCGATGCGTCAGCTCCACCGGGGACCTCCATCCCAATGGTTCCGCCTCAGTCTTCTGATCCCCCAGCAGCACCTTGCTTCTCCGAGCCTCCAGCACCTCCTTGGTCCTCCCTGCCTCCAGCTCCAACCTGGCCCTTCGAGTCTTTGGCTACTCTCTGGGTACTAGTTACCTGGTGTCGCCCTTCAAGTCTCTCATGGCTTTGCCTTCTATGGCTCTGCCCCTCAAGTCTCTCACAACCCCACCTTCCATTGACTCTGCTCTGGTTCCATGCCCCCACACCCTGTCTCACCAGACCACGCCCCATGCCATGTCTTTCCAAGTCACACCTCAAGACCCCCCCCCCTCCCCCGTTCCAAACAGAACTTTGGAATTATGTCATGTGTGGGGAGTATGTAATGTTTGATGTGTTTGTTTATATTCAAGTCAAGTTTATGTCTAGTCAAGTTTATATCAAGTTTATATCAATTCAAGTTTATAGTCAAGTTCATGTTTTGTATTTTGTTCACAATTATAGTTAGGGTTTTTTGGATTTCACATTTGGAATAAATTTGCACTTGGGTTCTTCACTTTATCGTCAACGTCTTTATCATCATCATTGCCAGCACTAACGTTACATCCATTATAGCCATTGGTTATTTATTTGTATCTGTATTTATTAGATATTTTAAATTCATAAGACACATTTTACACAGAACATCAAGACGCTCTCATTAGAATCTTTCTGATGTAAACCAGTTAGACCCAAACTCTGTTCTTGAATATAATTCTGTGCATTCAAGGACAGCACTGTTTTCTTAGTCTTCTGCCTGTTTGATAAGTGAGTTTAAATAATTCCTGCAGGTTACAGCATCGCTCTCTCTATCTGGAGAGGACAAATGTATTCATGTCTCATGCCACCCTTTCGATTACTGGACTTCAATGGAATTAAAGGGCACACCACAAAAATCATCATAGAACAACAAGATAAATATTCACACATTCTCAACTCCGACACCTATGAATCTCTGCAAATGCTCTTTATCTCAGCATATTTGAATCTTGGGATGCAGTGACATGCCCTGTCAAATTAAAGCGCTCCCTTTCCCAGTGTCAGAGATACACGTACGCCCTCACACACCTCAAGTACACTTAAAACATGATTAATAACTGAGGTTTGGTCCTTGTGGAGAATAAACAGAGAAAGTATTAGCCAGGCGTGAAACAACAAATGCGTAGCTTGAGCACCTGTTCTTTTTTCTATTAAATTGTTCTCTCTCATCCTCGAATCTCTGTCTTGTTTTCCACCTCTCATCAGCGGACTGGCAGCATATGTAATCCCCTGTATTGGATGTTTAATATTTACACGTTTGGTGTAATCACTTAAATGCCTGTTTTACCACAGCCTTGTTTGGGTAGTTGGAGGGCATCTGACAGCCTATTCATCACAAAGTGAGCGTGCAGAACCTCTCGCCCCCTTAACAATCAATCAACCGACAACTCCAACAACCAACACACACACACCTGACTTGGTGAGCCATTGCCATTGCAGCAGAAACAGCCTGATTGTGTGTTATCACTTGTGTTTGCATAACCCCCCACCACCCCACACACACACACACACACAAACCCCAGAACGATACCTATTAGTCCATCATCTGAAAGGCGCTACCTGTGAATAGCACCATAGGCTCCGGGGGTTAATCTTTAGCCCTTGAAACGTACGGCAGCACTATGCATTTAGAGAGCCTCTATTGACTCAGGTAATGGGATGTGGATTTACAATGAAATACATCTAATCATAAGGTAAGCTTTTGATTTGATTTGAAAGGATTCAACCAATACTGAATTACTTGCCTTGGCTGGCAGAGAGAATGTGAAATAGGTATTTCGCTGGACAGCTCTAGTTTCGATATTTCAAAAAGTCGCTCAAGTGCTGAGCTTCCCTCGTTCATTGTCCATTGGAAAAACTAATCAATGGCATGTGGCCACTAAATTGAAGGGCCATTTATAAGTAGACTTGTTCAATATAACAGCTCAAATTAACGTAAATAAATATACTTGCTGAACGCTAAGGCTACTCTATCCGAATCTTAAAGGAATTGTTCACCAAAAATAATTACATATTTAACTTTTTTATTTTTACACAATTTTTTTATCCCTTTATCTCCCCAATTTTGGAATGCCCAATTCCCACTACTTACTAGGTCAGGTAGTTATTTCCTTGTAAAGCCGCTCATAAACGGCAATGTTTAAACTCTTGTTTTAGCACAGTGGTTGATAGACAGGTGAGGGGTGGGGCTTCGCTGCTGCCGGGACACATTCAGTCTTAATACCATGTGTAAAAAGGGGTTTATGGATAACAGAACCATATGTTGCCTGGTCCTGCACCATTGACTTGATTGTTATTGTGTTTGTTTTCATTGTTCCAGCTATTTTGTCAATCAGTCGTATTGAGGGTTTCCTTCATTTCGACCCACAACTTTACCAAACATGATGTTTTCTACCCTCGACATTACCAAACATGATGTCCTTTTTTAGCAATCTGTCTTTACTGAAGACCTGCCCAAAGTTTGAGAGTCGAAGTCTTGCCATCCTAGCATCTAAGGAACATTCTGGTTGTATTTCTTCTAGGACTGATTCTTAATATTATATTAAGCTGGGATAGAAGAAAGTATTTTAACATAGAAAATTATTAGAAAAACTTTAGAATGCACTCTTATTGAAAAGAAACACATTTTCAGATGTTTATAAACTCAAAACTACTTTAGTATGTAATAATAAAATTTAAGGCAAATCTTAAATTGATGGAAGAAGAGTGAACATGATTAGTCACAACTGCATATCACTGCCCACTTTATAAATGTGTAATAACCATGTTATATACCCCTAAGAATTATAATCTTATTTTTAATATAATTTGCAGTAAAATTATGTACACTATGATCAACAGCAAAAGAAAATATAACCTCTTCAGGAATGTGAAAATCTATTTTTATATATTATGGATTTTATTACAAGAGGATTAACAGAGTGATCTGATGTATATTTGCTGCCCCCTGTTGGATAATGTTTGAGGGCCCATTGCGGAAGGGCATCCTGAAGGTTTTTGTGTATACAAGTTTTGCAGCATCTTACCTCGTCTCTAGGTGTGTGCAGGCATGTGTTTTTAGTAGTAAAACACAGGGGAAATGCCTGTACATGCAGTGTGACACACCACTCTCACAAGCAGCGCATCAATCAGTGTAACGCAGAAGCTTTCTGTCACGGCTGAATGTGTGTGTTTTCTCTTGCTTGCTTCATCGGACCAAGAAATATTAAATTCCAAATTGTCACTCTTAGCGCAGGAGATGCTCTAACCTGTTTTGATAATATGTAATATAGTTCACACACTACAAACATTACACTTTAGCTAACACATTATTACATACCTAAGAATCAAACAAGCTCTCCTGGTCTTGCACCCTATTATTTATACTGAAATAAGCCCTGTATAATTCCCACTCATTACCTTTCACAAACGTTTTGGACATTGATACAATTGGTACCTATCATCATCAAATTTGTCGATAGGACATTTCATAACAAATTGTTATTCTAACAGGCGAGTCATTTATCTACTTGTTGAAATGTGAATTGTTGAGGAATTAGTCAGTGTTTGTTTGTTTTTAGTTTTTTAATTTTGTTGTTTAAGTTTTTTTGTTAACCTGCAAAATGCTTCCTGCTCTGATTGAGTATTTTTACTGGCTGCATGAACCATGAATTCTCAGAACAGAGCTTTTCGGTTGAAGAGTTCAAAGCAGTTAGTATATGTGTCAAGTGTGTCAGCACCTATTAAAGTCTGATCTCATGAGGAAAGAAGGGACATGCCTGTGTTTTCAGGTTGTTGTTTGGTTGTGTTTCTATAAAATGAGAGAATGTGTGTGAGAGATTGTTTCTGCCATTCACCCACCACTTTGTTCATGGTGCAACAGAGGAGCAAAAAACTCAATACTCTCAGCAGCAGCTTCTCATACTAACAGGTGATATGTCAGGTACTTCTTAACCAGTTTGTGTTAAGTTTTATGTGTGCTGTAAGAACTGGTCAGTCATTGTAGTGTTTATCTTATATACTGTATCAATTATGAATGCATAATTCTGTGCTTTGGTGACAGTGAAAAGTCTGCATCTGTCTGCTGGAGCATGTTTTGTAAATTCAAGGCTCACTGCATCACTGTTTGTCGCTGCTAACAATTTATATCTCTGAGCCATATGGTGCCTGCAAGTATCTTGCCATATTCTGCTGTGCTGTCAGGGCTGTTATTTGAGATATTTTAACACCTGAGCTAAAACAGTAGAAAACACTCATCTGTATTCCTGCTGTCACCCATTTACCGGGTAGTTACGGACATAAAGACAGATTATTTTTAGCCTGAATGGGTGTGTAAATGTCAACTTATTTGCTAATAATCGAATATTAATATAAGTCAATTCGTTTGAATTGTTTGAACTTAATTAAAATTTCAGCTAAATGTTTCATTGTCCTTCCCACATTCAAATGTATTCATTCAAATTTTTAAATTGAAATGTACAAGTATATGACTGAATAGTGATTATTTAAATTGCTTTACAATGTAAGCAACATAACAAATATACATTAACATGGTACTATACACATGTTTTATAGGCTTAGCTTAAAAGGCAACACTCAGTTTCAGCTAATTAACTTAGTCTCTTCAAGGGGTTCTTGGCCTGAAAATGTTGAAAACCCCTGAACTAGATAATCTATTTAATGGCTTATCTGGTTTAAGGCTTTGCTGGATGCACGTTTTTCTCAAAGGAATTTATACAGTCTTGTAACCTCACTTTTGCAATCTCTCTGTTCTGAAGTAAAGCCAACATGCAGACTTCAGAGGCCGTGTCAGCAACTTTAACAACCAACAGGAACTGTACAGGGGAGATCACCAATGTCACCAATGCTTATTGCCTTATCAACCCAAATTATTGAAAATTATGCCTGGCCATTTTGATAAATTTTAATTGTAATCTTAAAATTTAACTGTCCCATCTGAAACATCAATTGAGAGTAAATTAGGTCACTAGGGTGCTTCCGAGCATTGCACTGAGGGGGGTTCCCGAGCTTTAGCTCCAACTGTTTTTTGTAAAGTGCAGAATGTTTTTGGTTGGGAAGTAAAAAGTATGATGACAAAATTAAAATAATTGTGTAAATGTTCTTTCAAGATAATCTTTAAAATGGTCAATTCTATTCAGTGAGAAAAAATTTTTTGTACTGGAATATTCTTTAAAAAACAGCCTGATCTCACATAAAATTCAGAAAGTGTGTGCTGATTTTTCTTTAGCCGCAATTGGTATACTTTGACTGAATTTGAAAACACTGCCTCCAGATGCTAAAGCTGTACATGTTTCAGAGCATATAAACAAGTGTGACATCCATTTATATCCAGGAGAGTTTGCCAGAAGCCATTTTTAAAAAGAATTGTTTTCAGCTGAACAGGGTGTAAAAGAGTCCTAGGGTACCAGAATTATTGGAAACATCATGCCAACTTCCCATGTGATCATGTTGCAAAAAAAATATATAGAAAATTTGAAGGGAAGTGAATATAAGAAGTACTTTTTATTCAGTTGCATTATTAACTGTAATTTGATTGTATTTGTATTACGTTATTGACCAATATCAACTATACATTTCTGTCAGAGTACATGTCCAGTGGGTTCAGTTGCCATCCTCCACAACCTACCATCCGCACCATCAGGACAGAGGTCTGCTCATTCACTAATGCCGAGTTTATACTATGCGATTTTAGGCCCGATTTTCACTCGCCAGTTTTGTGGTGATCGCAGACAAAAGCCCAAAATTATAGGCAAATCGGAGCTCGCTCCCTTGAGCGACGAACGCAATGTACGAATTATCAAAGATGAGAGAAGTGCCTATGTGTGACCGACGTCAGCAAGATGTCTAGAATGTTAAATATCTGGACATGTGTGCGATTCCAAATCACACAATGTGAAATGTGTTTTGACTGAATACAATTGCAGCGTTGACCTACAGCCAATGGTGGTGGCGTAGTGGCTAAAGCACAGGGCTATTAATCAGAAGGTCGCAGGTTCTAACCCCATGGCCACCACCATTGTGTCCTTGAGCAAGGCACTTAACTCCAGGTTGTTCTGGGGGGATTGTCCCTGTAATAATTGCACTGTAAGTTGCTTTGGATAAAAGTGTCTGCCAAATGTATAAATGTAAATGTAACTAGCATGGCTGTGATATTGAGAAAGTCTCATTGGGCTGAAGAAATGGAGGAAAAATTTGTGGAACATTGGCAGGAGCACCAGTGCCTATTTGATGTTTTTTCAGTTGGAGGTACTCTTTCATATTGTTACCACTAAAATGCCTTTAGGCGATTAAAAACATGCACATCATATTCTAAAATACACAACATATGATCATGCATTTGTTATTATATTCTCGCATGTAGTCTGTTGTGAAACATAATTTGGAGTCCATGCAGTGTCGTCTGGGATTCGTCAATAGTGATAAACCCGAAATCATAGGCAAATCGGAGTTCGCGTCCACGAGCGATGAACGCAATGTATGAATTATCAAAGACGCAATCTGAGAGAAGCGTCAATGCTTCGCCAATGTCAGCGAGATATCTAGAATGACAGATGACTTCATCGAAATTATGTAGTACATTATCCAGCATCACGGATTTCTAAACCACATGTATTAAGATTCAGATTGCTGCAACCAGAGATGGAAGTCATCCAAATATGAGGATCTTTTACTCTAATTTCATATGCCCACTAGGAGATGTGCCAAGTACATGAAACAGACTCAATGATGGCTCAAATGACACAGAATGAAACTGAATGAAATATCGTTACTCATGCCTGCATGCTTTGGAGAGAGAGCATACCTTTAGTCGTTATTGAATTTGCATGCGTAATTAGTTCTTAT
The DNA here is from genome assembly GCF_025860055.1 of Xyrauchen texanus. Lineage (NCBI taxonomy): Eukaryota > Metazoa > Chordata > Actinopteri > Cypriniformes > Catostomidae > Xyrauchen > Xyrauchen texanus. The sequence goes on from NC_068287.1 coordinate 28,383,240, forward strand.
GTACACAGATTATGAATATTTGTTTAGAGAGGCTTTTGGATACATGCTTTTGGACACTAGGATAAAATGTTTTTAATGCTATAATTTTTGTATTTCTTTGTTGTGTCAACAACATTTTTTACTCAGATAAAGGCGACAGGATTGGGAACAAAACAAAAGTAGTTGGAGCTAACTTATTTACACCCTGATATATATAATATCAAATCATAAAAATAAGAAACCCAATTATTTTTGGCTGAAGTTTTTTTTAGTTTTTTCAGCAGTTTCTTAGGCTAATAGTCTCAGAATTTATCATAATCTGTATAATTAAAAACCACTTGAACCTCCTTGTTTTTTTTTGTTTGATTTTTTTATAAATTTTTGTGGGGTATGCCACAGAAACAGGAAATCTTTAAAAACTCCCTCAGAGCTCAAAAGATCAATAGTACTTCTATGACACTTTTAGCTCTCGTGTCAACTTGCATGCTCTTGGACTCATACGCAAGACCTTTCATGTGCTTGTTAATGTAGCCTGTTATATACTGCAAACATTAAAATATATCTTCTTACAAAATGTAAGTCAAGTGCTATAGTAAAAATTTTTCATGTCATAAGATTGAAGCATTATGTGTTACGATCCCTTGTTGTCTGCCCCGTGTTTCTCTTGTCACCTGTTATAAACTACAATTCCCACAATTCCCGGCCCTCATCACCGCCAGTGACAAACAGGTGAGAACAATGATTGACTGCTGGCAGTGATGAGGGCCGGGAATTGTGGGAATTGTAGTTTATAACAGGTGACAAGAGAAACACAGGGCAGACATCAAGGGATCGTAACATTATGTGAGGAACAGAGCAAAAATGTAATGTTTGTGAACTGATAATTTGCCTCGTTATTCATAATTTGTATGAATGGGAATGAAAGTCTGTGTTGTCGTAGTGCCTCTAGTGTTCATACTTACAGTATAATGAGCTACGTAAAAATCATTTTGCACAAATGTAGGGATAGTAATGTGATTCTTTTGATGTTACTTTTTGATGTCTGTGATTCTACCTACATTTATGATGTCCAGTTTTTTTTTACTATATTATTGCTCTCTCTCTAAAAAAAAAGTGTTTTAAAAAAATGCAAATTGGCACTCACATCTTGTTTTGAATATGGATACTTTTTTGCAAGTTCCAAGTTTCCATGCATGTCAGCATTGTGCAATGTGCCTCTTTAACATTAGCTAAAATGTGTATAACTGTGCTACAAGCCAAGGTAATAGAAAGAAACCCATAGTGTATATACAGTATGTATTTGTGTGTTTCTGGGTCTCTGGGTATGTGCCTAAAGAGGGGTAATACTAAATTTAAGTAAACATGCTTGTTTGCATGTGGGTATGTACTGTTCTTGTTGGTAATCATAAAGACAGGGAAAGGGAGAGAGTAAAAACACAGTGACTCTTTCTGAACATGCCCTTATCGAGCAACACCCTGCACACTCAAACACACACACAACTCCGGAGTCCTTCAGAGGTAAGCCGTTAATATCCTTAGTGACTAAATATTTTTAATAATCATAGCTTACTAATAAAAAATAAATGCCAATTCATGCTTTAATTTGCACTATAAATTTAAAACGCAAATATTTTATTCTGTTACAGACACTTGAGCAATTCTATTTCACACTCCCCGCTTCTTTTATTAGAACAAGGCATGATAAATGTTGAAGATTGCTACTGCCACAAGGGTTTTTGACGTGGTGGTCTCTGCAAACATTTTAACTACTCTGACATTGTTTTTTTCACTTGTTAGTGTTGAGAGTTGCAATGAAGGAAGGCCAGAAGTAATCAATGTGTAAAGAAGTAATCGAGAAGTAATCGATTGAAAACAGCTATGTGAATTTTTTTTTATCTATGTCAGTGATTTTACATTTTATATCACAAGTTTCCAATTGGAAAGATCTACAGTATTTGAACAATTTTGTATCTATGTCAGTGTTTTACATTTTATATCACAAGTTTGTATAGTCACATACTCACACAAACAAACATACATGACATTCCTCACAACACAGAAAAGCGTTTAGATGTTTTTGAGTTAGCTGACTATTTTTCAGAAAAAGACTATGCTTTTCCTTGTATAACGTATGATTGAAAACTTTATATCACAGAAAAACCAGAGAAAGTTATGTTATTTTCTCGGTGGCCCAACAGAGTAAACAAAAAATGATTTACCCTTTGTTTTACTGTTAGGTGCAGACTCTGTATTACTTGTTTTCTCTGCACCATTCTTTCCCTTCCTACTTCTCTCCATTTAGCTGTCAGTCAGAGCTATTGCATATCATCATGACTGAGTCTGCTGAGGCTCCGGCTGCCAATGTGAGCAGCAGGAGAAACGTCACCATCGAGATCTCCAACCTGACAACCAACTACTGCCTCTTCAACCCGGAAGAGGTTGAGAGTGGAAACTGAAGCAAAGCTTTCTCTATAATGTTAAACCAGCCAATCAAAAAATACTCACCAGATAAATTAGGGACTAGAGAAAATGCTTCTATTTTGCATTTATCTAATTTACAGGGTTTTTTTTTCTTTTAAAACTTCAATTTCAATGTGTTCTCAGGTTTTTGGTCTTTAAATTAAGAGATAGGGTTTTAGGGTTTTAGAATGTACTTTAATGTGAAAGCGTACATGGCAATGGTGAAATATTTTTAAATAATGTATCTATGTCAATGAGTGTATCTGTCCTAATGTATAATTTATGCTTAACACTTCCATCTAATCCCACATCTATCACACGTCTATCTGGAGAGTGGTGAAACCTTCAACCCACCTCAGCCCTCTGTACATCCTCTTAAGACTGAAGTATGCACTTTCTCAAAGACCAGCGCCCAGGCCACTGGCAGTGTGGGGGTCATGACCTTATGAGCAAAGCAGTAATTTCTACATTGAGATCCTGACTATCAAGTTCTCGATTCCTTGGGACTACAGTCTGTACAAGAATTGGATTGTATCGGGCATTTACCCTAAAGGACAGGAGTGTGATCAAGCCCTTTATAAAGAAATGTATTATCAGAAGAACCAGCAGGGCTTTGTAAGGGAGGAGGCTAATGGGTCAGGCATTAACTATGAGGGCAACTACCTAGCTATCAGTGCCACCATGTGTCCTTTAGGCAAGGCCATCATAAATCTGGAGGTGTGGGACAAGCTATTTTCTCCTTTGACTCAGCAGGCTTGCTGAGAAGATAAGCCAAACTGACTCAGATCATGCAGTCTATTTTCACAGATTGTGTTTCTGATATGTCAGTTATCATCAATATTCAAAGTTACAACTGTTGTCAATCAAACAGAACTTCTCCCTTAGCTTTCTAGCCAGCTTTACAGACCACCAACGTGCATGTTAATTCTGAACTCTGCAGAATGATCTGAGATTGTTTAAACTACTCAATCTAACACAAGTTGAGCTCTGTACATGCAATATATTTTTTACAGCTTTGTAATGCTCCACTCTTTAAACAGTTTTTTCTCTCTGTCCGTAAGATGTGTGCTTACATTTTTTTAAATGCTTTCTGGAAGCTAAATTCGCTCTCACATCAGCCAGTCATTGTTGTGTTATTATTCAGTCGCACCATCTTACAGGTTGTTTTTTTTTGCACCCTCATCATGCAGAGAGCCCTCTGAACAATACACACTGTCTGTACCTACTGCCAATGGTGAGCTTTTCTTTTTTTTTATTTTTATTAATATTTATTCTGCAGTTTAATCTTAATACCTTTGTCTTTTTCTGAGCCTGAAGGCTTGGAACTGAGATTGTCAGCTTTAAGCTGGAAACAAATATTTTTTGACTCCCCTGAATAGGGCAGTTAAACCACAGAAAACAGGCAAACACAGAGGAAGATATAAAGAATGAATGTCGAAAAGAAAAAAGGACAGCATCAAACAAGTGGTGGAGCAAGTTTTGAATACATCTTTTGATTATTCATGTCCTGAATAACGTCTCAGTAGTAGTGATGGTATGGATTTTAATGAATCTGGCTCCAATTCCACTTTATAATTACAATTACTTAAAAATGTTGAAAATGATTTTAGCAGTTCTAGTATTTCCCCAAACTGAGATGTTGGATTAGCCACACCCCCTCTTTCTAAAACCATGCACTCAAAAAATATCAAATGAGCTTTATTGAGACCGACATTGAGCAGAAGCGGGTATAGAAAACAACAGCAGCAAAATAGCAGCATCAACTGACAAATGTTATGAGCATCATGGCATAAAAATGGCATTAAGCCTCTCTAATTTGCTTAAACTTCAATACTATGAGAATACACAAAATTATTGACAGGCAGAAATGTCAGAGACCACGGCCCGAAGAAACATTTTTGTATGTTGTTTACAGAGTCTAGTGCTGTCACACTTATTTCATTAATATTTTTCAGGGAGTAGGCACAACTTTTGCATACCTTTCCATGAAAAAAATCACTTACAACACCTTTAATGATTCCATTATCAAGGAAACCCTTTCACAAGTGTATTTTAGTTTGGGTCCATAGACAAACCCCATTGTGAAATGTTTTTAAAAAACAAAACCTGTTCTCGATTCCCAACACTTTTGAGTTGGCACTGGATGATAACTTACCCAATTAACAGAGTACTGTTGTGCACAAACAGTTACCAATTTACAATCAATTAAATTTCAATGCCCATTTCTCAGTAAGAAATTGAACTATAACTGGCAAACTACTGATGCAATCTTCCAAGCAAGCATCACTTTCTGCCCAAATCTGGATTGACTGACATCTCATTTAACACCCCCAGAAATCAAGTCATCATGGTCAAAGAGCAACATTTGTTCAAGAGGCCACTATTACAAACATCTTAAGCAAAGACAAGTTTTTACTAAGATCTTAAATCAATGTTTAAGAACGTCTAGGTTAAGCATGTAACTGATGGAGGGAACAAGACTTTGTTTCGAAGAAGCAACACTAGGGGTCTCTCTTGATAGCCTTTTGCATCTCTGATTTATGAGAAAAGGCCTATGAGAAATTGGCAGACAGAATTTGCATGTCCCGCCCAAGGACATACGGGTATAAAGGGAAGGAAATGCTTCTGTTTCATTCAGGATTTTTCTGAGGTGCCGGCAATGAGGTTCGGCCGCAACAGTGGCTCGGTTCAGCGATGTGGCCGGGAGGACACAACGTCTCGTTCCCTCCATCAGAGAACGGAGTTACTGAGGACAAGGTCTCGAGGAGGCGTCCTCTAGACTCGTCAAAACTGGCCGGCCGGGGGACAACAGTCGTGGGGCTGGAGGCGAGAGGTCTGCGTCCAATGTGCCGGGACTGATGAGGTGTGGCGGCAGAGTGCCATGAGAACGGCATTTGCGGGCAAGGTGACCCTGAGACAAAGGGAATTGCTCATTTATTGAGAATGTGGGTACCGCAGCCCAAAGGGGGTGCGGCAAAGTAAGTAAACTTAACTGAAAATTCTCCTCCCGGCCCTCCACCGGGCCACGGAGGGGTCTGTTTACCAGCTCCGGAGCAAACATCTTGGTCGCTTGGTCGTCCGTCTGAGGAACGCTTGGGAGCCTTCGGGTCCTCGAAGTGGTTCATGAGACGGGGGCGTGCGCCTCCTGCAGGGTGCTCGACCTTAGGGCTGAGAGCTGGGCCCGGGTTGAGGTGGAGCTGTGTGTTTCTTAGGTGCCGCAGGAGGAGGCCCTCAGTGGGCAGATGGGGCATGGCCCGCACTGAAGGTGCGGCGGGGCATGATGTGAGATATGGCCTCCGTCTGCTTTTTCACCGCTGAGAACTGCTGGGCAAAGTCCTCGATGGTGTCGCCGAAAAGGCCGAACTGGGAGACAGGTGCGTCGAGGAAGCGTGTTTTGTCCACTTCACGCATCTCGACCTTGTTCAGCCACAGATGATGTTCCTGAACCACGAGAGTGGCCATCACCTGCCATTCGTAGCACTGAGGGTGAGGTCGGTCGCTGAGCGCAGTACCTGCAGCACGTCGAGATCAGGACTACCCAAGTGCAGATCTTTAAGAGCCTTGGCCACGTGGACTTGCAGGAGGGCCATGGCATGCAGGGCGGAAGTGGCCTGTCCGGTGTCGCTGTAGGCTTTAGAGGTCAGTGAAGATATCATCCTATAGGCCTTGGAGGGAAGCACAGGGCGACCCCGCCAGGTGGCGGCATTCTCGGGGCATAGGTGTATCACAATTGCTCTGTCCACCTGGGGGACCGCCGTGTACCCGTGGGCCGCTCTGCCTTCAAGGGTAGTGAGAGCGGATGAGCTAGAGGCACGGTGACAGGTGGAGAAGAGTGTCCGCCACGAACTCGTCAGCTCATCATGCACTTCCGGTAAGAAAGGAACTGGGAGGGGGGACGTGGCTGTGAGTGGCGAGCAGACCCGAGGAACCAATCATCCAGCCGCGAAGGCTGTGGGGAGGACGGAGGTTTCCAGTCCAGCCCCACTTTGACGGCTGCCCGCGCAAGCATGTCAGACATCTGGGCGTCAGTCTCAGACTTGGCGTGCTGGCCCGAAGGTGGTAGCCCAGTCGAGTCATCCGCATCAGACGCCGGAACACTCTCCGACGCCGGAACACTCTCCGATGCAGCGGCAAGCTCATCCAGCTCGGGGGCTCAAGAGGATAGGCAGGCTGGCCGTGAGGCGAGCCGCTGTTGCCTCGAGCCCAGACGGACATCAAGCTGGAGTGGCGTTCCTTCTCAGAAAGGAAAGCCACGACCACAACGTTGCCATGGTCATGTTCTCGCAGTGAGAATATGAGCCATCCACAAACACTACCTCGGTGTGATCGCTGCCCAGACACACGAGACAGTGCCTGTGGCCGTCAGGAGCGGGGAGCACTCTACCGCATCCAGAAACTACACAGGGGCGGAAGGGGATCTTTATAAAGATGCGTCCTGAAAAGGACATTCAACGCCAGCTGTGTATATGCTCTTTTAGAGAAAATAACACTTTTAGAGAAATAACTATTTAAACTTCGCTGTTGAAGAGCCCAGGGGCAAAGCTGCACTGCCGTGCAGAGAAGGAGAAAGCCACTGATATGCGCCATAGATCCAACAGCAGTATCGCTCAGAGATGGGAGGAACAGTGTGTGACTCGCAGATCGCTGCATACACAACCAGTCGGCTCCAAAGAAAATGTCTGAATGAAACAGACGCATTTCCCTCCCTTTATACCCGTATGTCCGGGGACGGGACATGCAAATTCTGTCTGCTAATTTCTCATTGTCCTTTTTGCATAGATCAGAGATGCAAAAGGCTCTCAAGAGAGACCCCTAGTGTCGACACATGACATCCACACATGTCGAAGTGAGCGACAGATGGGAACACCACAACTTAATTATACTATAACTACATTACCCTACAATTGATCAAAGGTTACCTTCTCTATCTGCTGTGGCATTTCCATGAAAAGCCATTCATAATTCAAAAGGCTAAGCCTCAGCTCTTTAGCAGATATCTCTTGAGCTTTGTTGCACTATGTATTAAGGTGGAGAACTGCCGCAAACATATGGCAAGTGCCTTTCTGATGCTACAGTGGGTATATTGAGTCAAGCGGGTTTATTTCCCCCACTTCTGAGCTTAGAATCACAATCCTTTTTACTCTCCCTAGAATATTCTTTTTGCACCATATGAAATGTTTTGCATTTACGGTTTCACCAAAATGAAAATTCTCTCATAATTTCCTCACCCTCATGCCATCCCTGATGTGTGTGACTTTCTATTTCTGCTAAACACAAACAAAGATTTATAGAAGAATATTTCAGATATGTAGGCCCATACAATGCAAGTGAATGGTAACCAAAAATGGCATGAGAGGGGAGTAAATGATGAGGGAATTTTTATTTTTGGGTGAACTATCCCTTTAATGAGGTTTAACTCTGTAATATGTTTAAGTATGTTAATTTAATTAAATATAAGCATATTTAGAAAATAATCTTGAGGGTGCACTCTGTAATTTTTTCCTCATTAAAAAAGTTGACATGAATTGTATTTTTTCACTATACAGTATGTAGTAAATCATGACCACTCACATTAAAATTAAGACTCCACGTTCATAACAGTAATCTTATAAATCTGTTTTATGCAACATGGAGAGGGTACGCACATGGTAGCATCATATGACCAGACAAATACTGCTCGCTTAACCATCCTGCTATTTGACACTTTCACTCATTGATTAAAATAATCATGGCTGACTGTGAATGCTAAACTCCTACAATGGCATCTGAAACTGAAAACACTGTTTATGCACTAGAGCTATCCAAAGCATAAGTGTTAACACACAAGTGGGAAACCTCAAAGATACCGCAGAGAGGAGGACATTGGGTCAAGATTAAAGGTTACACTACAATGCAGGTTCTACAATATTTAGAGCTAATTTGAGGGTTTTCAGGTCAGTGCTCAAGATCAGTATTAGATTGAAAGTGACAAAATTAACTCAGAGGTGCACTGAAGTGAATTCAAGATCACAGTGAGAGGTTCAAAGTTGAAAAAGCTAGAGGCCACCTTACTTAATGTCAGTTGCATGTTTATTGGTCATACTGGAATAGGACACAAGGCTGGACACTGGAGCTGTTAGGATTGATGGGCAGTCTGAAATGTCAAAAGTCTCAAGAATGTACAGATTCTTAAAAAAAGAGTCTACTCATTTTCTTCTTGAAAACAACTCAATGATCAATGATGATGTTGTGGCCACACATCGCTATAGGGATAACAAGTGCACAAGTGTCTTTACATGTACCGTACATTCTACAAATATTTTAATTTGATTAGAGAGACAATGTCAGTGACATCACAAACTGGAGGTTTCGAAGTTAATCAAAGAAGAGTTTCAAAAGAAAATAAATACACATCTTGCATGTCTGAAAATAGGTCTATGTGCATAAATCACTTTAATTTGATTAGAGAGACAATGTCAGTGACATCACAAACTGGAGGTTTCGAAGTTAGTCAAAGAAGAGTTTCAAAAGAAAATAAATACACATCTTGCATGTCTGAAAATAGGTCTATGTGCATAAATCACAATACATTTTCCCCGAGCCTTTACCAAGGGGTTTGCTGCAGCTGTAATGCAGTGATAGAGTGCCACTGTGTGGATGAATGAGGTACAGTGACTTAATGCTAGACACATATGCAAAATTCATACAAATTCTAGGTGTTTCTGTTGTTATGATTAGGCATTCCTCTGCTATTGGTCTTGTATAAGATAAAATAATTACATATGAGAGTTACATACAAATATGTTTTAAGATAATGAGAACACTGGCCAACCAAGTGTGTTTAAAAATTTGACTGGAAGTCTACTGAAATCTTTAAAGTAATTATTTAATACATGTATATATATATGTATATATATATATATATATATATATATATATATATATATATATATATATATATATATTTTAAAAATGCTCTAGTAATAATACACCATGTCTAATGAAATATCTTCCTGTGGTTGTGTTCTAGTTTTGCTGTGAAGTATAAAGAGTTCAGCCTCAACCAGGGGCCTGTTGCATAAAACTGTTTTTTAACTAGTCTTACAAGTTAGTTGTCTAAAATTTTGGTATTAACTTCTTCAGTCATTTGTATAAAAAATTAGATTGTTCTAATTTAAGACAAAAATGCAAGACTGCAGACCCATAGGCTAACTTTCGTTTACATTCCATGTTGCCATTGAAAATAACTGTCAGCTGAGCTTGTGGGGGCTTCAGTTGGGGACTAAAAGGACTTGAGTTGAGACTTGGTAGAAGATTTTACTTCTATGATGGTAACAAAATTCCTTAAGTTTTTTTATTATTATTATTATTTGGGTTAAAATCACTAAATTTGTTGATTACAATACATTTTGAAGCATTGTTTTCTTCTAATAGGCAAATATTTTCCACCAAAGGAAAACTATGTTGAGTGTCCACTGTTGGCCATTTTATTTAAGTTGATCATTTCATTTCCCATAATGCAATGCCAATTAGACTGTCTTACTAAAGACAACTGTGGAGCTTGTTTTATGCAACAGGATTTCGATGGCTTCTTAAGCTAGTCATACTAATTGTTTGAAGAAGTATTACGTTTTACGACTATGTTTATGCAACCGGCCCCAGGTTACATTCTACAGTCTTCAACCTCCACAATAAACAGCTAGAATCCTTCATATAAAGAGAGTATTAAAGCAACACCATATGTACATTTGTTTGCTTTTTGTGCCATACTGTTAAAGGACCAACACAAAAAAAAAGCACATTTTTTCATTTCTATATTAAATTACTTTTAACTTTATTCTAGAATCAAACTCTGGCTGAAAAGGAGAGAAAAAAGAGAAAGATAGAGGATGATAAGAACAACAAGTCAATGTGCATGTTTGCATTTGCATTTGCAGTCTCTGTGTTTGTTCCTAACATTCTTGGCCTCTTCTTTGAAATGTGCTTCAGTTTTTCTGTGGTTCTTGGCCAGGAGACCTTTACAGCATCCATCTGCACACGCCCACTCGCTCGTACCCAGAATGACAGCATCTCCTACTATACACAAACAACAAGACCGTCAACTAAAACAATTCCAGATAGAATCGTTCTGTACAATAATAAATAATCAGTGCCATACCTCAGAAATTGAAGTATTTTATCTTTTGATATTTCTCGTGCTGGGACCATGTCTTTTCTAACATGACTTCTGATTATTGTGGGGTTTTTTGCATCTTCAATTCAGTCTTTGTAAAGTGAGGTTTTTAGAGCTCTCCCAATCATAAGCTTTAATCTTCAGGCTCAGTTAACTATTATACCCACACATGTATTTGTTGTATTTTTTCTTTGTCATGACTTTGAAAAATGTGGTGTACGATTATCAAAAGAAAAAATCTTACTTTGTACACTTGTAACTGCAAACATTTCTTAAACAAATTTAAATTTCATGTAATTTAGGAATTTGACTCACTGATCGATATTATGTAATAAAAGTGACTGTATCACTAACTTTGTACATATCCCTGGGTGCCGACATTTTTGTGTGATATCACACACCTACACCTGCATTTCACACTGTTTCGAAGTTGGAAGTCTGACTTCAATTGCATTCCACTAGACTTTTCCTAGTGGGAAGTTTCAGGCTTCAGAATTCAGACTTTCTGAGTGTTCTGAGTTTGAATACAGAACCTACAAAGTGGACTTGGATATATCGTAATTCTGAATTCCAAGCATGAGAAGTCATATTTTCAAGTGGGAAACATCTCCTGTTACACATGTAACCTCGTTTCACTGAGATGAAGGGAACAAGATTGCTGTAAGCACTACAGGGAGTGCTTCTTAGACGAACTGGTTGAAACCCTTATTACATGACGGCAATCCTCTGTTTGGGAATTAGTGTTTGAGCCCCGCCACTTTAGGCACGTATTTGGCCTATGTAAGAGGTGGCTGTGTCAATAACAGTCAGTATCCCAACCATAATAAGGGCTTGGGGTCACCTGCTGAACGTAAACAGTGCAATATACAGAGAGGACTTGTCAAGAAATGGACCTCACGAATGTACAAAACCTCACGAACGTGATTTGTGAGGACCATTCTGCTGTCAAACATATGTCTTGTAAGGACAAACCATTTGTCCATGCCCATGAAGAGCCCATGCCTTTGGAATGCGCTTTGACACCAATAGGGTTAATCATGCCCTGTGATTCGTAAGCGAGGGCGATCGCATCAACGATCCAGTGAGAGAACCTTTGCTTGGAGACAAACATTCCTTTTTTAGCGTCCTCCGTAACAAACAAAGAGCTGATCCGACAGCCTAAACTGGCAGGTGCGCTCGACATATGTATGCATATGTTTCCCTGCCTTCGGCCCGAGACAGCTGGGATAAGCTCCATCACTACCCGTGACCCTGTATAGGACAAGCAAGTATAAAAGATGGATGAATGGATGGATGGATGGATGGATGGATGGATGGATGGATGGATGGATGGATGGATGGATGGATGGATGAATGGATGGATGGATGGATGGATGGGTGGGAAAGAAGGCATGTAGCGGACCACTTGAGCCCAAAAGGGCATTGCTAAAACCTAAGGCATGTAGCCTTTTCATAACCTTTCCACAGCTCTGGATGGGGATGCCAAATTGTGCCCTGTGCTTGAGAGAGGAAGTCCCCCCTCAGAGGTATTTCCTAGGGCCTTCTAGTTTCTCTATCATCTCCGGAAACCTGGACTGGTTGGGCCATTTCAGCATGACCAACAGAATTGTTTCACTGGGGGAAACCTGTATCTGGTCATTTGTGCGGTAGAGCGTTCACCCACGTTGGGGATTGGGACATGGAGTACCAAAGGGGACAGTGGGCGTTCTCCGTGGAAACATTTTGATCTACACATAACACATACTGTAAGCTACACATGCATTACACTTAAGTATTTTTTCAGTCACTTATTGTGTATAAATAGATGGACAACTTACATAATTTCAGTAGTACACCCAAATGACAATAGTTATATAGGCTATACTGTTCATGTGTTGTAAGACTGCAGCTAATGATTATTTTGATAATCAAATATCTAATGTTTATTAGATTGATTATTCAACTATTCAGGCAATATTGTAACAATTAATCATAAGCTATTAACCGACAATTCAGCTTGTGCCTTAAGTTAAGAGCAAAATTGCAAATTGCTAATTTATATATCTAATAAAAGTCCTTGAAATTCACACATTTATTTTGAGACAAAATATTTATTTGTCATTTTTAGTTTTGTTCAAGGTCATTAGATCAAATGTTTTTAATAGCTGTCCAACAAATGAAAGAACAGTATTTAGGGTAAAAAGCCCTCCTTTTGCAGGGGCCAAAGGCAAAACATGTTGTTTTGTAAGTGAGGGGAATAGATTTGTTCTGAAAAATGTTAAATGTGGGCTCACACTGACTTATTCAATCACAATGTGGATTCATTTGATTATAGAATACTTGAGACGTAATAAAATGCTAAATGTGTTTGAAAATAACAGGAAATCATGCACCCTTTCCTGAAGTAGTCATTTTGAGTAAGCTTTATCTTAATTTGTTACTCAAAAAAGCATCTTGCTGTCTCAAATTTATTTGCATTAGTTGACAAATTGTGCTTTATACCTTTTGCCCCAATATCTACACAATATCACTATAACTGTGATGCTTCTGTATTTTCTCATTTTGTATTTTTTATAATTCCTTAATACTTTGCAATCTACATCACCTTAAGTTGTTTGGAAAGTTTGGATTGCATCTGTACTATTCGAACACTATCTTTGTCTAAATGTTCAGCCCTAATGTGTTGTACCTGCTATAGTTTACATATAAATATACATGTTGTTTCATCATCAAATAGCAATGTCAAATGTAAATCAAGTCAATTACTGAAATAACAGCAGCACCTTGAGTAAGAAATAACATGTATATTTTTTACGTGTACACATATGGAATAATGATAATTCACTTTTGTTGCACAGAAAATCAACATGATATAGTATTTATTTGTATTAATATAGTACTAATTTCTCTTGTAATAAGAAAGAAATATAAATATAAATAATTATATATCCTGTGATAGTAAACTTATTTAGAAATTAAATATGAATCTTAATCATATAATTTATAGAAGTGCAAAAAAGAAACGCAGAAAATATCACATACCTAGGGTCTCTTTTGGTACTTATACATAAATAAATATATATTATTTTGCTATTTCACTTGAATGCGTAACATGTCATAGGAACGGATGCCAGATCTGGAGATCTGAGCTTTCCACTTAAAGGCAGCATAAACTTATACAATGAAACCCGACTTAAACAATAAATGTGTACATATTTTCTTTATTAACAGTCATTCAATAGGCCTATCATAAAATAAATTAAAAAAAATTTAACAGAAGAGATGTTAGCATTATGCAAATGAAATTCCCCAAGAACAGTTAATCATTTTAAAGGTGGGGAGAAAACTTCTTATAAAAGAAAAGTTCAATCAGATGTCTACTTCTTTTTTTTTCTTTTTTTTTCTCAACATGGCAGCACTCATGAATGTGAACCCAGCACCAAATTTAGAATAAATCAGCTTTTTCTTTAAAGAGCCCATATTATGCTCATTTACAGGTTTATACTTTTATTTTGGGATCTACTAGAATAGGTTTACATGCTTTAAAGTTAAAAAACACAAAACATTTTCTCATACTGTACATTACTGTAGCACCTCTTTTCACCATCTGTCAGACATGCTCTGTTTTAGCTCCTGTATCTTCAAAGCCCCCCCATCCGAAAAGTCCAGTCTGTTCTGATTGGTCAGCTAGCCAATTCTGTTGTGATTGGTCAACTGCTTTGAGCGTGTGTCCGAAATGTAACATCCCTTACCATAATCGAAGTAGCCCTTAAGTGGGCATTATGCAATATACATAGTGACATAGCTAAGTCACGGAAGTAATGTCTGGACTGCAAACCAGGTGTTTCAATCAGTTCAGAGCAGTGTTTTCTGTGGGAGAGAGTAACTCCCTAGGTAAAATCCCCAAAAGCAGAACAGGTTATCTTTAAGACGACTACATACCATTTAACATGACTACAATCATCCCATGTAGGTGTACATAAATAAATAAAAATCACAAAATATATGTATGTTTGCAAGCCATTTAGTGTGATGTTTGTAACATGGCTGTTTTTCTGGGTCTGCTCTTTTGGGAAAGGAAGAAGCCTGCAATATGGCTGTTGAGCAGAGTATCTCAGAGTTGATACTATAGAAATTCTACAGCAGAATGATGACATCTCAGATTATTACTCCGTTTCTTGTTTGTTAAAATCAGCTAATGTCGCTCACTCTATAGCATGCTGTCGTTCAGGTAAAACTATTCTTTCAGACACTAAAGATAGCTTCACTAATAATCTTCCAGAATTGTCTCACATACTCAGTAAGACAAAAAGTCTAAAAAAAACTTGATGAAATAACAGAAATATAAAAACAATCTTCTCTAGCACTCATGTCCCTTCGATTAAAGAAAATTAAAGAAAAAAGCCTTGCATTGTGGTACAATGATAACTCATGCTCTCAAGATAGCAGGTAGGAAAATGGAGCACAAATGGAAGAATACAAAATGAGAGCTATTTTGTGGTGCATGGAAGGTTAGTGTCTATAGCTACTGACAGGCACTAAAAGTTGCCAGGTTAGCATATTTTAGAAAACTCCTTGAAAATAACCACAAAAATCCAAGATATTTATTCAGTACTGTGGCTAAATTGGTTAGGAACAGCACCTCAGAAAACAGTGTCTCATAATTTTGCTCATGAGCAACTTCAATCCAAAAATCAAAAGCCATGTGAGTGGAACATGTATTTTAGATCCAATAACAACTAAGCTCTTAAAAGAGGTATTCCCAGGAATCTCAGAACCTCAAACATGTCCCAATAAACTTTAACCTGTTGATATGCACCCCCATTTTGAGCACAAACCATGAAAATGACATACCTGAACATAAATGGTTGTATTTTCTGGACCCTTTGGAGTATGGACACAGTTGTAGTATCTTCTGACAGTTTGAGCTTTATTTCCCCGAGTTTCAAAATTAATATATATTGTTATTTTTTAAAGTTAGAGAAGCTGAAGTTTATAGTAATAGAAATATTTTGTGCTGAACATGTTTTATAATCTAAAAAAAAACAATAATAAAAGTGCCAAGGCAACCCAGAAATACAATGTTCTCAAAGCCACAAGTCTAAAGAAGTTACGTTTCAAATTTCAAATATGATCTTACAAAAAATGTGGTTCCTGCAAGCTTTTTTCTCTGAAAATCGCTGCCGGTATGCATAGTCAAATTAAGGCTCCACCTTTCAAGACGGCACAAAATTTGACAGCACATCCTGGCTATTATGAATAAAACTACACCGCATTTTTTAAAATAGACTTTGGAGACAGGCTCATTTTGTTTACAGCACTCTAACATATAAGATCATATACTGGTTTACAACATGAATGCTGCTCAGATTGCATAGTTTGTTGAAGAAAGATGACAAAGGGTAATTCTTTCAGGCGAGATCGCATGTAATCAGTATTATCAATATATCTCAGATGTATCACTTTTATGGACAAAAAGTGCTATTGGATGTTTTTCAATGAACGCTTGACATGGACAATTGACCCAAGTGTGGCGAACTGGATTCACCTGGCAATCGCGATTTCATAACAAAGGTATGAAGTCCCGTTTTGATATTGCATGTTTTCATTTATACTCCTGGCACAAATAACTAAATTACTGTTTATGGAGCATTGCTATCATGAAACAGAGATCGGATATCAATGTTGAACCCTTAGACCTTTGAAAAGATGTATAATTTGTATTATACTTTATTAACTTTAAAATTCTGTTAACTACATACAAAGCTTTGAATGCTCTAGCTCCACAGTACTTAAGTGACCTTCTGACACGCTATATTCCATCACGTTCATTACGATCACAAAATACTTTGCTCCTAAACTATGGAATAGTCTCCATAACACTGTTCGGGATGCAGACACACTCACTCAGTAAGTCTAAACTAAAGACTCATCTGTTTAGCCAGGCATACACCAAATTTATCCTTCAACTCACAATTAGGCTGCTTTAGTCAAGTCAAGTCAAGTGTTTTTTATTGTCGTTCAACCATATACAGTTAGTACAGTACACAGCGAAATGAGACAACATTCCTCTAGGACCATGGTGCTACATAAAACAACATAGCACAAACACAGATCTACATGAGTCTACACAGACTAAATAAGACCAACACATTTCTACATAAAGTGCACGTGCATACATATGCAAAAAGTACGGGACAGTACAATAATTACTCAAAAGGACCAGGACAATAGGCACAGTAAGAGACAGTGCAGTGCCGACCAGTACACATTTGGAATTTGAGTAGTGCAAAAAGATGATACTTTCTAAAAATGCCAAATGTAAACATAACATACAATGAAATAGTGTTAAATGGACATAGCAGTTATTGAGGTAGCAGCCAGGTATAAAGTGACAATGAATTAAGTGCCACTCTGGACATGTGCAAAAGTTGGATGGTGTACAGGTGTGTGTGTGTGTGTGTGTGTGTGTGTGTGTGTGTGTGTGTGTGTGTGTGTGTGTGTGTGTGTGTGTGTGTGTGTGGTGTCAGTCCAGTCTCTGAGTATTGAGGAATCTGATGGCTTGGGGGAAGAAGCTGTAATACAGTCTGGCCGTGAGGGCCCGAATGCTTTGGTATCTCTTGCCAGACAGCAGGAGGGAGAAGAGTTTGTGTGAGGGGTGTATGGGGTCATCCACAATGCTGGTTGCTTTGTGGTTGCAGCGTTTGGTGAAAATGTCTTTGATGGAGGGAAGAGAGACCCGATGATTTTCTCAGCTGTCCTCACTATCCTCTGCAGGGCTTTGCGGTCCGAAACGGTGCAAGTCCCAAACCATGCAGTGATGCAGCTGCTCAGGATGCTCTCAATAGTCCCTCTATAGAATGTAGTGAGGATGGGGGATGGGAGATGTGCTTTTCTCAGCCTTCAAAGAACGTAGAGATAATGCTGGGCTTTCTTGGTAATAGAGCTTGTTTTGAGGGACCAGGTGAGGTTCTCCAGGATCCTCACATCAAGGATTTTGGTTCACTTGATGATGTCCACAGAGGATCCGTCAATGTTCAGTGGAGAGTGGTCACTCTGTGCTCTCCTGATGTCAACAACCATCTCTTATGTTTGGACCACATTCAGAGACAGGTTGTTGGCTCTACACCAGTCCGTTAGCCGTTGCACCTCCTCTCTGTATGGTAACTCGTTGTTCTTGCTGATGAGACCCATCCACGGTCGTGTCATCGGCGAACTTGATGATGTGGTTTGAGCTGTGCATTGCTGCACAGTCGTGAGTCAGCAGAGTGAACAGCAGTGGACTGAGCACACAGCCCTGGGGGCAGACCGCCAGGCCTGAGTCTGCTCCATGCCATGTCAAAGCCAAGCTTCAGTCTGCTCCATGCCATGTCACGCCTCAGCCTGTTCCATACCATTTCACAGCCATGTCTGAGTCTGCTCCATGCCATGTCATGCCCCAGCCTGTTCCATACCATGTCACAGACAGGCCTCAGCCTGTTCCATACCATGTCACAGTCACGCCTCAGCCTGTTCCATACCATTTCACAGCCATGTCTGAATCTGCTCCATGCCATGTCATGCCTCAGCCTGTTCCATACTACGTCACAGCCACGCCTCAGCATGCTCCATGCCGTGTCTCAGCCAAGCCCCAGACTGCTCCATGCCATTTCACAGCCATGCCAGAGTCAGCTCCAGGCCATGTCACAGCCACGCCCGAGTCAGATCCAGGCCATGTCACCGCCACCCCGGGTCTGCTCCATGCCATGTCACCGCCACGCCTGAGTCCTGTATTTAATAATGTTTCTACGGGAAGAGTCATCCAGAAAATGTGATGCGATGCTTGCACAACAAATGTATTGTTTTAGGTGGAACTTGGAAAAGGAGTGTTGAATAAAGATGGTTAAATTGATTTCAACTCTTTAGTGTTTATTTGTAATTGTTTACACATAGAAAACAAAGGAAAATGTACACACATACAATTCACCTCTGCAATGTCTTTTGATTATTTTATCAAGACATTTCTCATGGTACACACACACAATCAAACATATATGGCAATAAAAGAGGGGAAATTGTTTTCTGTGGGTGTTTTTATGGGAATGTGGACCTTTCAGGTCAATTTGAGGGGTGCCTATGGTATGCATGTTCCACATTTTATCGTGAGTGTGTCATGCAGTGTTATACTCCCACTGGTCTGATCTTGGTTTTGACTCGGTCTCGCCCTTCCTTGGTCTTGGTCTCAACTTGGTCTCAACACCTCAAAGTCTTGGTCTTGTCTTGGTCTTAATACACTCTGGTCTTGGTTTAGGTGGTTGTGGCAGAGTGGAGGGCGGGGCCGGATCGTGATCATACTCACCCGGTCCCTTATCAGGCTAATCAAGCTTCCGAGAGGGATAAAGGCCGACTGCGGATGATTGTGCGGGAGAGAGAGACACACATGACGGACATGTCCGTAAACTATCTCTCTCTCCCGCACAATCATCCGAGACTTTCTCCTTGTGGTTCCCATGACCTAATCTATGTGCCAGCCCAGAGTATGCTCTCAGCCTCTAGAGTCCATATATACCAAAAGTCTGAGCCCACCTGTGAAAATGCTTTTTTTTTTTACGTTTTTTTATTAAGATTTTAAACATGGTTGGACTTCTTTCAAAGGGTTATTTGAATTGAATAAATTAAGAATGATGTATTGTAACTTTATACAATAATACAGCAATAGCCTTTTTGTTCAAATGGAGGTCATATGTCTTTACATTACTTTTGGGTCTTGTCTAGAATGTAACTATCCAGCTGCCGAAAGTTTTTTTACTCATATGTGGCATTCCCACACTGTGTTTATTGTGTTTATTTTGAGTCTCACAGAAACCCTACACTTACTCCTAACCTTAATCCCACCCCTGAATCTAATCCTAACATTAGTAACAGCAAATAAGACTTTGGCAGTCAGACAGTTAACTTGTTGAAACAGACTTTTGTGTTTTTGAAGACTACTTGAACAATTATATTGCATTTCTATTTTGCGGCATAAGAGGGCAGTCTTCTCAAGCTCATGAAAATGGGTAAAGCCTGAGCCCCACAATTGAGATATATGTAGGCAGAGGTCTATCCAGTTGTGAGGAACCAGAGCTTGGCCTTTCAAAGTGCAATACGTATATTTATTATACTGCTTTTACTATACCTAAATATTTTGTGTCCCTACCCTCCCACACACAGCGTTATACATTTTAAATGCAATGAAAATGTAAATATTATTAATTTAGCCTTTAGGGAATTGTCACACATGCTGATTTCTTAATTCAAACTGTGATGCTGGTCATGCCAGAGATATTTACATACATTATTAGTTGAAATTATCACACGAGTCGTTATAAAAACATGTAACGTAACATGTGGAGCAGAGACACAGGGAACAGCTGGCTGGGAGGTCTTGAAAGACTTTCTCCTTGTGGTTCCCATGACCTAATCTACGTGCCAGCCCAGAGCATGCTCTCAGCCTCTAGAGTCCATAGATACCGAAAGAGCCTCTGTCAGGCCTGCGGTTCAGTTTCCTTTCAATGTGAGGTGCAAAAGTCTGAGCCCACCTGTGAAATGTTTTTTGCGTCTGCTCTTTTAAGTACAAGGTTGAGAACTTTTAAGTATAAGTATTTTCCTTTATTAACGTTCACAGTTTCTTTGAATTTGGAATGTACTACTTTTGCTTCAATAACATTCAGCTGGTATAAACAAAAAGTTAATTATGCAAATTTATGACATTGGCCACTCCTTTAGTTTGTACAAAATGTCTGATTTCCTTGATTGCTTTGATGCACACAACATTCTCCTTGCAACGTTCTCAGATCATGCTGGGATAACATGGATCATCAGGTTTTGAACAACTTTTGGAGTCCATGCCATTTTGATTGTATGCTGTAATTAAATCAAAAGGTGCACACTTAGAAATTCATGTACATTTTTCAACTCTGTTTAATGCTAATTTAATCCATGCTAATAATATAATTTATTATGAAAATATTTGTATAAAATAATAAAACAATGCTAAATAGAAGCATTTTCAATAGTGTACTTTTTGCACCTCACTATTTTAAAACGCTCTAAGTTGAAAATTCAGTCCCTGTTTCCAGTTTGGGAGTTTTGTATGAAGACTTAAGAAGACGGACCATGAGTAGTGCACAAATTACTCTCTTGGCCCCCTCCTCCTCTTTGACAAGAGTCCTTTAGACTGACTGTGCTGGTTATGTGCTCATGAAAGGTCTGTTTACTTTGGCTGTTTCTGTGAGGGGGCAGAGCTACCGTTTACTCATACACTCAGAGAGAGAGAGAGAGAGAGAGGAGAAGCTGATGCAATCCCTATGTAACTTGAAGTGTTCATCAGCTTACAGTCTGCCATCGTTTTTAACCACATGTAACCCATAAAGGACTTCTCAAAGTTTGCAAAGTTTCTGAACATTGAGGTTTACAAAAGCAGACTATTTCAACTACTCACTCCTTAAAGGCTGCATTGCAATGTGTGACAAGTTGATGCATTTAATGCAGAAGCTGCCACATGAACTGTTGTTTCTCATAATAAGTCTGTGTCAGAGGAAGTTGACCCATCTGGAAACACTGCATAAGTTACTCTTTGTGAACAGATCACATGTCTTTAGACCTTAATAGAAACACTGTTTCTGAGAGCCAGTTGGTGATAATGCTCTTTTACATAGACATATATGCACAGGATGTTGATTGTGTGGTACTGAATTATTCTCAATTCCCTGCTGCAAAAAATTATATATATATATATATATATATATATATATATATATATATTTTTTATTTTAAAGGAAGCTTTTGGTGTGAACTGCCCCTTAGGCCTTATATAAAAAAGTTAGATGCGGCGCCATGAATGAGCAGAACGCAGGTGTCTTAAGATGCGTTTTTAACAGTTAACAGTTAGTTTTCTTTTTTACATGGCAAAGCATCTAAAATCATGGTGCTACTGCGCTAGACAATGAAACGAAAATAAGCATGACATGGCGCAACGTCTAGTGCATGTTTAGGAAAGCAATTGAAAAACTGTGCGGACGGTGTTATGACTGGTTAATTCATCACCATGACTGTATATCTCTTAACATTGGCTTACTATAAAGATTTACTACAGTGTATGTGTTGTGCTCAGAAGCTTACTGTGGACAATGATCAGTATTATGATTTTCATCAGTATAATCATACTCAGTATTATGAATCAAGTAAAATTGTGAGAATGTTTCACAGTGCTGTTTTCCCCAAGGCAGCATAAGTTTACCACAAGACAATCTTCTTCTAGGGGAAGGGCTGAATTCAATTCAATGGTAAATGCAAATCATCAGACCAGTTATCTGTTGTTTTGTGGTTGTTGAACCCTTGAGATAGTTTGGTATTTTTAGAGTGGGCCACATAGATCAAAATAGCATGAGACGTTTGATAAGAAGGTACTGGAAAGAAACACAACAGTAAATGCCTCTTGTCCATAGCCTTTCAAGTTCTCCCCTTAGAATGAATATCACTTCCTTCCTCAGGCAGCTGCTTAGTTGGTGACCTAAGTCCCAGTAGACCGTCATATTGTTATCTAAACACTGTTCAGTCAGCCATGTTGAATGAGCTATCTTTGTGTTTATTCTCTGATGGGATCATTGCCGGACTGAGCCTTGTGCCATGGTTTTGTGTACATCTGTGGTTTTCTGTACTTGACGCACTGTTTTGTGAACATGGGTAGTGTTTGTTTTGAAAAATCTGAGAGTAGTGGTTTAAACTTGTACTAGAAAAGGTGTGGTACCACCTCACTGTTTGAATTTGTACCTGATGATAACTGTGCAGCAGACTGACTGGCTACTTTGCTTAAATTCAAATTCTGTAGACCGTTCAGGACTTTATGCATTCAGAAAAGATGCGATTACAGAGTGTTTAGGTGACACAATTGTATTTGACAAAGATTTGAATAAGCCATGTTGAAGCCTTGTGTCCATAAACCAATAAAACATTTAAAGGCTAATTTCCACAAAGCCAAAAAAAAAGACATTCAACTTCTTTGAACACAACATGAATGACTGTTGACAAACTGTGACATTGGTTTCTTGTTCAGTGTTGTAGGGGTCAGGGGTGATCAGGGGAGGGCTTATGTCGAGGTTAGGGGTTGGCAGTGGGTCAACAAAGGTACAGAGATCTTACTGTTTCACCCCCATCACAGAGACCAAAGTGAAATAATTTGTATGTATGTGTGCAATCTTTTTAAAAACCTTCTCAATGGTCTTCTGTGTTGTGGTTTACAGGGGACACACCTCTACTGATGTCATCTTTTATAATTAATTCCCAGAATTTAGCAAAGGGTGTTGTGAAATGAAATAATAGCATAGCATCATCCTCAGTTTCAATTTCAATTTACTTCAGTTTACTCACTCTCATGTTGTTTTAAATCCACACAACTTTCTTTCTTCTGTGGAACAAAAAAGATGATATTTTGGTGAGTGAATGATAACAGAATAAAAAATTTTGGGTGAAATATCCATTAAACTTTTAACTTTTACTATTAACTTTTGAGACAAATATTGATCATGGTGTTGGTTTCTGGATTTAATCTCTATAATGTTGTTAGTGGTAGACAAAACTCTAAGGCCCATTTTGTCAATTGACACTTCCCATTTTTAGCTCTGTGTTTCTTTAAGAGAGGAGGGAGGAGAGAAAAGAGTGTAGACAGGCTCTGGGTTCTGAACGCCTCTTTTTTAAACAGAAATTCCTCTCTCAAGAGTTTGGCATTTCCTCTGAGCTCACACACTGAGAGCCCGCTCTCCTGTTTCACACAGCACTTGCTTGCGACAAAAGGGGGGATTTTCAAACATCCTGAATGAGAGGACTGCTCTTGCCTTGGGCGCACGCCGCATCTGCAAATAAACTGTACAGAGTACGCTTCCCCTTACACAACAGACAAGACAAGCTGGGTTTCAGTTTTTGTGTGAGAGGGCAGAAAGAACATCAGCGTGGCCTGGATTTTAGAAGCTGGAAGAGCAGTTCAACATGGGCTAGCCCCAACTTTCCCATACAGTTGAAGTGGACTGGAGAGAACGAGGAAGAGGATGAGCGTTTACACACTCAATCTTAAGTTGTTCTGGCCTCTGGTCATTTGTATCCTCACTGCTCTTCTGCTACTGCACCAATTCATCTTCATCGGTTCAGAGGACCAAGGTAATGATTGTACTGACCAGGGACTTGCTGCTGTCTCACTGCTTAAATACATCTTGGCTTTTATATTATGCTACTTCTTCATTAAGTACTTCTCAACTCAGCCTATCTCTGCTACGGGGGGTTTCCAAAAGCCCTCTGAGCTACACTCAAAATCAGGAGTATCTAAGAGAGAACTACTGGACGATCACTATGAGAAGCATGTGCGTCTTTCCCCACATGTTCTGGGACACAGTAAAGCCCATGTTGCCAAGCTAGTGAGTGAACTTGTGAGGGTAGGGCGCACAGACGTCCCACCTGAGTCTTCCCTGGCCTTCCGGGGTGACTCCATCCAGGTTGGGAGCTCATATGAGGAGCACAAAGTGGGCTCGCCGGATTGCTTTGACATCCTGGTGCCACTGCGGGCCCCTCGGGGGCTAAAACTGGAGACTAGTATTTGCTCTGACAAACATGGGGGGCCACCACTATGCACGCTGAACACACCTCGCAAAGCAGAGTGGACACGCCGTCACAGAAGTTTCACTGACACATTCATGCACTTACACAATGCACAAAGTGCTTTCAGGATGAGTCCAAACTCTGTCCAGCGCTGGTTTTACACAGCCACCCAGCGTTGCCTTGCTACCGTGCGTTACCCGTTTGAGCAACGCTGCTCACTCAGTTTGTCTCTCAGTGAGGAGCAGCAGGTACTACTTCATCTGACACCCCGCTCTGATTATGTCTGCTGCCACATCTCCATGGGCGTTCGGTTGATCCCAGCCTTGCCTCTAGGTGACGGTGCCTTCTTGGTGGCATCCCAACATGCACAGCGAGGAGAGGACCTATGGACAGTGTATTTTCCCCGACAGGAGCAGAGACTGCTGGCATGGCTAAAAGGCAGATTGCCCTCCAGCTCTTGTCATCTGAAGTGCCTTCAGCTTCTGAAAGAGGTGCGGAACCTTAGTGGGGAGACGCTGGACCAGCAGGCCAGAGCTGAATGGGGAGGAGTCCTTTCTTCCTATGCTCTCAAGACCGCATGGCTTCGCCTGCTGCTCAGTACGCCCCATGAGGCCTGGGAAGAGTGCAACCTCGTGGACAGACTGGATGATCTTCTTCGCAGTCTAAGGGACAGCCTACAGTCTCGGGCTCTCAGCCATCTACTCCTCGGTGGTGATAATGGGCTTCTGCCTGACTCAGTGGCCCTGCCTAAGCTCATGAAGGAAACGATACCCTCCAACCTTTGGAATGAATTCAGTGATGTCACCCTTGATATGGTCTCCGCCCGACTGGCCTACGCCTGGAACCACCTCCCTCGCCTTATTCGACTTGGACGACCACAGAGGACCAGCTTGGGCAGAGGTGTTCACTGCAAATATATAGATACAGAGTAAAGGTTCATTATAAATGGTATTGCTGAACACACAGCCATGGGTTGCAACATCTAGTTGTTTATACAACCTGACATTAATTTCTGCTAACATAATTCACTGTTTTTTAAAAGTGTACCAAAAAGTAGCAGTCAACCCAAAGATCTGAGTATCATAAAGTAATACAATTCAAAGCACAAGATTACAGCATAATATAAAATATTCAAAAGGTACAACAATACTTGTATAAAATGTGTTTTGGAACAACTTAGGAGTGTTTCAATTACAGAACTTATTTCAAAAAGCCTGAATGCTGCTTAGACTTCACTTTTTTTTTTGTTGATTTCTGCTTTTGCAAATTTAGTTACCATTCCAAGAGAAGCATTTTGTTAAGACTTAGCCTATTACCTGTTTTAAAGACGAGTATGATATAAGTATAGACTGTAGTTTGCATCTGAGAGCTGTTTGGCTTTTATTGATTCAGGGAGACCATGATGTCATGGTTCTGGAGTAGACATAGTCTGTGGGTAACAAGCATTTTTTCCACACTCCCCACAGCATTAGTAATGCCAGGCTTAACATCCTGTTTTGGAGGAAAAAAGTGGAGTGAGACCACTTATTTGTA
This sequence comes from Xyrauchen texanus, assembly GCF_025860055.1. NCBI lineage: Eukaryota > Metazoa > Chordata > Actinopteri > Cypriniformes > Catostomidae > Xyrauchen > Xyrauchen texanus. The sequence continues at coordinate 28,408,951 of NC_068287.1, forward strand.
AAGTAACTTTCCCATTTCATACATAAAATCAATCAAATGAAATAATTAACAATAACTGTAACAATTACATTATTGCTTAATTGATACTTTGTGTTCCATGGATGAGTCGAATTGTAAGCGTTTTAGTCCACCTCAGTTAAATTCCCTCAGTTTATTATTTTTCCTGCTTGACATCTCATCTATCAACACAGACCTGTTCTTACACAAAGTGTTCACATAGCATGGCCATTTATGTTATACAGATCTGATACAGTGAATAGCAAAGGGAGGCCCAGGTTCTAATTCCTTGGTTTAGTGTCATCAACCTCACAGGGAAATGTTTGTGGAACTTAAGCAACAGACTCTGAGGCTTCTTCTTGTTTTTGCTTAAAACCAGAACAGAAAATGAAATAAGGAAATAAAACAGGAAATTCTCAGAAAACAAGTCTTAAATGTAGTCCAAAGCAAGCAATATAAAGCTGTTTGGATGTAAATTTGATTGTAAAATACATTGTACTTTATGTACATATAAAAGCAAAAGGAGAGCAATTATGTACATAAAGTAAATATAATTTATACATGTATTTCAATACATGAATTGAAAGAAATATATATTTTGGACTGCACAAGGTTTTATTGTATATTTGTCCTTTGTCAAAATAAAAGTGATTTTGGAATGAAACAGCTGGTTGCTATGTATTTATTTTTTAAACAAAGTAGCATGTTCAGGGATAAAAATTGACTGGTCTTTAATTCGTGTATGAATATAATACTTGAATATGTCATAACAGTATTCACCTTACACCATTGTGGCAGGGCAGAGGGCTTAATTATCAGGCTAATTAAGCCTCTGAGAGGGATAAAGGCCGATGGCAGACGGTGGTGCGACGAGAGAGATAGTTTACGGACGTGTGTGTGTGTGTGTGTGTGTGTGTGTGTGTGTGTGTGTGTGTGTGTGTGTGTGTGTGCGCGTGTTTTTGTGATTTACGAGGACAATTTTGTAAGTTACAAATTAGTAATTACAAGGGTATTATGCTATAAATGTGATTTATGAGGACATTTCTAGTGTCCCCATAATTCAAATCGCTTAAAAATCATACTAAACAATGTTTTATTGAAAATGTAAAAATGCAGAAAGTTTTCTGTGATGATTAGGTTTAGGGGTTGTGTTAGGTTTAGAGGATAGAATCTATAGTTTGTACAGTATAAAAGTCATTATGTCTATGGAAAGTCCTCATAATGATAGGTAGACCAACATGTGTGTGTGTGTGTGTGTGTGTGTGTGTGTGCGCGTGCGTGCGTGCGTGCGTGTGTGTGCGTGTGCTCGCACGTGTGTGTGCGTGTGTGTTGGTGTGTGTGTGTTGTTTTAAATTTATCATTAAAAATATTATTTATATTGCCAAGCCGGTTCTCGCCTCCTCCTTTCCATTGAAAGTCTTTACAACCATCTATAGCTATCTGAGTATCTTTGTACTTTTAAGGCCAGAAATAGGGACATAGAAAATTAACAACAAAATCAGATTTGTACTGCAAACAAGAACAGAAGGACTGGCACATGACATAATTTTCCATAAGCAGGTGGTGTAATTGTATGCAGGCAAAAGAAGTCAACTGTAGATATAATATCATGTTTCAAAAACTAAATTTAGCATAAGTATTTTTTTTTTTAGATCAACCATAAAATTATTATTTGATTATTTTTTATCTATGCATTATACACATTGTGGCTCTGTCTAAATTACAGTGTGCCCTCTATCTTGAGTAAATCAGCCTCATCCTTCTAATTATCATTTAATTTATCCAATTGCTTGCAATATTTGGTTTGTTGGAGGTAGAGCATCTGTAAAATAAAGTTTTGGGAGACGGATTAGATGAAAATTTTATATGCACTGTGTGTGTTCCACAAGAAATCAAAATATGTTTAGAGCATGGGTTGTCAACCAATTCTGACCCAGGGACTCCCCACCCAAACTCTAAGCCAATAATACTAGATTTTATCTGTAACGCTGTATAATCCGTTTCAATAAAATCGTTAATGAAAAAAAAACAAGCTCTAAAACAATTGAACATTTAGAAATATATTTTTAATATATATATATATTTGCAAATGCCCTCATTAAAAACCCTGGGTTTGGAAAATAAAGATATAAAGTTAGGTATTTTTGTACATAAAATAAACAAAGAATTCATAATAAACAAAATTTAAAAATAATATAAATTTCATCATAAATAATATAATGATATAAAATTAAAATTAAGTTGACAATTCATTTAATTGTCTAATGAAATGTAAATAAATCTGTAATCCCTTACTCTCTAAAATGTGTTCTAAAATGTGGCAGATGTCTTGGGTGTACATAGATTTGCCCAAACATTATCCTTGAAACCAGTCATTTGGAGCTTAGATCTATATGTAGGTACATTTCTACAATTTAAGCAGACCAAGACGATGTCTGAAATGACAACAGCAGAGGTCACTGTAAGTCTGTTTATCAGCATATATGTATCAGCTATTCTTTCCAACACGTTTTCAAAAGAAAAAACAAATAAAGTTGCTGAAATCAAACCATTTCACACTCTGATTCTCGGCATCCAGTTGTTTATCTTTTTATCCATCTATCATATAAACATGAATTATACCAATCTTGTATTTGCATGAGAACAATGGTTTTCCCCCCTGAATACCTGCTGTTTCCTACTGGTTTCAAACATATATCAATGCCTTCTTAATTTCAAATGCTGTGGTTCAATGGAATACTCAATTCAATTCAAATTAATATGTCAGCTTCAAAAGGAGGTCTTCCCAAGCTAACGTCTAGGTTACGGATGTAACCCCGTCTGTCGCTCACTTCAACGTTGTGTCAAAGAAGTGACTCTAGGGGTCCAATTTAAATCACGCCATGCACTGAGCCGTGGACGTGTACTGCTGTCACAGGAGCGGGAAGGTACTTGACGTGCCAAAACGACCAGCTGTATCAGACTGCACGTACCCTTCCCCAATGCCCCATAAAGTCGTCGGAATCCTTATAGTTACCTTAGACAGGGGAACAAGGCGACGCTTGCCAACCTGGGAACATGCGAGCCTAGCCGGGCCTCTTTTCTCTCTATGTTTCTCGCATAGAGTCAACGGCTGGGACCCTTACACGCATCGGGGAAGGAGGTATTACCCAGTTTCCTATTCTTTCAGGGGGAAAAGACCCTGCGGAGACCACACCTGCCCAGAGAGGGGGAGGTAAGAGTGGTGACATACACCACATGGGCTTTTAGGTCACATGTGGGAATTGGCACGGTGGTAGATCCCGCCTCTTTGGAGGGTGGAGTTGCTACAGACACGGCGACCGGGGGACAGTGGGAACTGCCCAAGGGAGACGCGGGTCCGCTCATAAGGGGACCGTATCGTGGAAAATACACACAGGGGGGAAGTCCACATAGGAGCCCTGACCTGTGGAGCACCTATTCCAGAACAGGGTAGATTGAGTACCCGCAGTAGATTGGGTCGGCGAATTCCTCAGCTGAATTGCGAACCCTGAGGGCTAGGGAGGAGTCATCCAGGGAGCTGAGAGAGTGGGATCTCCTGGGAGAAAAAGCGCCCTGAGAAAACACGAGATTGTAAAATCTTGCAAAGGTATTAGGTGTTTCCCAACCCGCTGCTCTGCATATGTCTACCAGGGAGGTGCCTCTGACCAGTGCCCATGAGCATTTTGAACGGGAGTTTGTGCAAAGCCCGGTTGAAAACTCGCAAGTCCAAGATCGGTCGTAAGCCACCACCTTTCTTGGGTACGATGAAGTAAGGGCTGTAGAAACCCTTCTTCATCTCGGTTGGAGGACCATTGTGAAAAGCACAACTAAAATTTTATTCAATTAGCCTATTTCATATGATATTTTTCAAACAATATACTCTATGTGTGACTCTACACCCTAGAACATGACATGCTCTTTACATGAATAGTTTTAACTAGAAAGCAAGGCCATTTTGTGTCAAAACAGCTGGCACAGCAACAGGTCATGTGCTCCTGCTGTTTCCAAGGAAACTTACCTTAAAGTTCCGTGTGTGATCCACCCAATGTTCCAAAAACATGACCATTCAATCAAATACCAACTACTGTATACAGCCTACAGACTTCTGTAAACCTTCCTACAATTTATTATAACAACTTGAGCATTACATTTTAAAGATGATGTGTGTGTGTCCCGAAGGGCTCTTTGCTCTCTGATCCAGCAGCACATCGGTATAGTACCTGCAGATGGCCGCACAGACCCTGGCAGTCATAAACTCCCTGTGAAATATGTTGCCTAAGCAGTAATTTGCCCTTTCACCTGCCGTCTGCCTGTATCTCCTCAGCCTCTTCGCTGTGTTTGTGGTGAAGGAAACAACTAGTGGCTGCAGCCAGAGAGATGCTGTAAAAACAGGCTGGAGAGGAGGGAGGGATGCACAAAACAGATTTGATATCCATCAGTGCTTTTGCAAACCTGGATGAGTCACTGGTCTCTGAAAGCAACACAGGGCAGGAGGGAGGAGGAGGGGAGGAGGGTGCAGTTCTCTCCAGGGAGAGGAGAGCTGGTTGTCTTGCGTCTCATTTCTGAGGAGTAGGCATGAGTGGAGAGGGAGCCAGGAAAGAGAGGGAGATTAGGTGCATCTGGGTGGGTGGGATTGAAGATGATGGGGAGGAAGAGGAGATAGATGCTAGAGAGAGAGAGAGAAAGAGAGAGAGAGAAAGAAAGGGGGATATTTGTTGTTTTGTATGTGGAAGGGATGTTCATTATTGCTTCTGAAGTAGATTTTGATAGGATGGATAATGTAACCAAGTCGATGGAGAACTGAATTCATTACTTGAGTCACTTCTACACATTCTTTTCTCTCTCTCTCTCTCTCTCTCTCTCTCTCTCTCTCTCTCTCTCTCTCTCTCTCTCTCTCTTTCTCTATTTTATATTGAGTAAATCTGGATCCAGACAGTGGTATGTTGCTCTGGATGGGATGTGAGACAGTGGGTCGAACGTAGGAGGAGAATGGCGTACACACAGGTAAGTCCCAGTCACTATTGCCACACACACTCTGTCATTTAAATCCTTCTAGATTACACTTTTTATCAATACTCAATTTACACTCTTCATTTTTGTGTTCCTTCTGACATTTTATTGCAATCAGATGTTGTTGTTTTTTCATTTGCCTGCATGATTATTTTTGCTCTCCAGCTAATCTTATTCCTGTAGAGGCCTTGCACCATTTCAGCATGCTTTGTGTTTATAGAACTGTTATGTATTCACTTTGTGATCATATTATTTATTAAATAATATAAACTTTGGTCATGCACTTCTCAAAAGTATTATGGGGACATTATTGTTCTTGTACTACTGTATATACAGTACATAGTAACTAATTACCTATTGATATCTGTGGATGATTTGAGATATTGCACCACTTTACATAGACTGTCTTCTATCATGTAATATTTACTTTCTCAAGGCAAGTAAATTTCTGCAGATAACATGAAATAACATTAGGCCTACTTATTTTATGCAAATAAGTAAAACATTATTAATACTTAAATGTTCAATCAAAGCAGACAGTATCATAACAATGTGTAACAATGAATGTTAGCTTTGTCATATAAAGGTACACTGATAATTTTGCTTGCTTTTGTGTGTATGATGTTTTATCTCTATGACAGTGTATCTGTGTTTATGTTGGCTTTATTATGATTCATGATATTGTGCCAAGCCCCTGGCTTTGCCTGGTAAGCTGAGTGTGATACGGGAACAGCAGATGCTGGCATTGGATATGTGGTCTGGGGTGGAATAGGGACAGTCACCCCCCATATAGTGACCCTAATGCATCATCTCTGCCTGAGCCAGTGGCATCAAGGTGCGGGCTGGGAGCAACAGGGGCTTGGATCACTGTTACCATGGTTTCAACCACAGCTAATGACTTAGACAACATTGGGCCACTGATGAGGAGCAAGAGAGCCGGGCCGAGGTTGAGAATAGGGAATGGGGGTGGGGGTGGGGAAGAGGGGAGAAATCAACATGTAGATACTCATTAGTGTTGACAGGAAGGTGAAAACAAACAATCTCCTTTAAGAATGAGTGTGTGAGCAGTCAGATGTTTTGATCTTTTGGTTGCTTATAAATTCTGACCATTATACGGTGGCGTCTGCCTTTTTAATGCAGAAACCTGACAGTGTGAAACTCATACTGTAAGTTAGCGTGGCCCTTGCAGAGATGCTTATCGAAAATAAATTGCTTTGCTGCATTAGCAATTTCACTGCAAAAACAATATTTCTTGATCAGAATTTTTGTCTTGTTTGCCAGTGAGAATCGCTATACATCCTTAAAGGAATAGTTAAATAGTTAAAAATTAAATGATCTCATCATTTACACACCCTAATGCCATCCCTGATTTTTCTTTCTTCTGCTGAGCACAAACAAAGATTAATAGAAGAAATATCTTAGCTCTGTAGGTCCATACAATGCAAGTGAATTGTGGCCAGAACTTTGAAGGTCCATAAAGCATAGGAAGGCAGCATAAAAGTAATCCATATGACTCCAGTAGTTAAATCCATATATTCAGAAGTAATATGATAGGTGTAGGTGAGAAATAGTTAAATAATTAATCATTTTACTTGAGGGGAAAAAAATAAGATATAATATTTAGAAGGAAAACCAGAATACTTGTTTATAGAGAATATATTTTGAATTATGTGGGTTGTTTTACTCCGTTGGCAAATTTATTTATTTTTTCTTCTTGTTTTAAGCATAAATCTAACACAAGTTTATGATGTTAGGGTTAGGTTGCTAAAAACAAATTGTTATTACATAGACAATTGTACTTTTCAAGTAAATGTATCTTGGTTTAAGGATGTTTAGATTTGTATAGTATGTACTGATAAATCAAACATTTTAGGATTAATAAGAATCTCGGGAAACTAATTTACCAAAATCAATCAGCTATCATAGAAAA